>NC_133537.1:217867689-218177803 GCF_048544455.1 Silene latifolia | reverse complement strand
CATAAATGGAGCCATTGAGCTTGATAGAGAACCAGGAAGAACTAATACACCCCATAATCCAAGTGATGAACTGAGTAGGAAAGTTGTAAGCCTGAAGCATATTCTCAATAAAGCCCCGCTGCAAAGAATCAAAAGCCTTCTGGTTATCAACCTTAATTAAGCATCTTGGAGTAATGTATTTTCTGTCATATCCCTTAACTAAGGACTGAGAAAGCATAATATTCTCATGGATATTTCGACCATGGACAAAACCAGCTTGTTCGGGTCCTATAAGTGCAGGAAGAAGAGGACTCAAACGAGCAGCAAGGATTTTGCTAATGGTTTTATAGATAGTATTGCAGCAAGAGATGTGCCTCTAATCAAGAACAGAAGCACTCATTTTCTTCTTGGGGATTAAATTAATGAGGGTAGCATTAGCCTGCTTACACATTCTCCCAGACCTGAAGAAAGCATGGACAACATTGCAAAAATCAAAACCCACTAGATCCCAGGATGCCTTGAAGAAAGCAGAGGAAAATCCATCAGGGCCAGGACTTTTATCAGAACCAATATAAAAAAGAGCTGCCTTAATCTCAGAGTTATCAACAGGCTTGAGTAGGGAATCAAATTCCTCATGATGCAAAGTTGTACCTGAAGGAAAAGTAGATCTATATACTAACATATTCATATATGTCTTAATTTAATTTGTCATAAAATTAAATATGAATTTTATGCATGCAAACAAAAGAGCAAAATAGAGTAGAAATCATGTTCTTACATTGGATGTTTCGGTTTTATGGGCACAAGAGAGATCACCTTTCTCTCTTGTTCTTGTGCTATCCTTAAATGGAAGAACCAAGATCCAAGTATAGGATCTCTCCCTAAGCTTAATACCCAAGGCTTTCTCTTAATAAAAATTAATATTATAGGAACTAGTACAATATTAATTTAGTAGAAAATTGACCCAAAAATATTATAAACACTTAATTATTTTCGGTTTATAGAGAGAAGAAGAGGAGAATTATTTTTCTCTCTAGAATTCTAATTTTGGATGAGTGATGGAATGAATTAGTGATGTACAACATTTTGTATGTTATTAGGTTAATTAGATGAAAAACCATGATGGTTTTCTCTTCTCAAAAACCGGGTGGAAGGGGGGCTTTTGGGGGAGCCAATGCATGCAATTGTTGCTCTTAATAATAAACAAAAGGGTTGCATGGCTAAATAGTAGGTAATCATTGTGTTTCCATTAACTTAATCAAACACAATTTTAGCCTAAACCACTCCCTTATTTCGGCACACATGGATAACAAGTAATCCATTTTATTTTTGTCAATTGTCAATATGTCACATGTCATATGTCACATAAATTTGTTATGTATTTTTAACATATTAAAAATCAACGTATTATTAAAAATACGTCACATACAAAAATCGACATAGTAATTTCATAATTACTTGTACCAAAATATTTTTCCATTTATAAATCACAACAGATTGTATTTATAAAAATTCATTCAATTCCGATTGTTTCTTTAAACAATAATTTCATTCGAGTAATGATACAATTCGATTACTCAGACCGTATCTCATTTAATCACATTTTAATATGATACGTAAATTTTACTTCCAAAATCGTCCGTCAATTTTCAAGTGATTTAATTAACTCGTAACGTTATACGATTAATTAAATAATCAATTAAGAGTGTTGCCCTATAGGTATGACCTAGGGGGTCAACTGATCACCACCGTCGCACGACAGTAATGTCAAACTCTAGTCAGCCAATCATTACCGATATACGTTGACCAGTTGACAGTAACAATATTACTTCCCAATTGTATTCTTTATAATGAGATTTAAACATGTGATCATCAAGATCAACAGTCGTGATCGCATTATTGTCGGAGGACACATATTCCAACAATCTCCCACTTGTGCTCGACAAGTGTGCGTCACCAATTCTCTTGTCCTATTACTATCTCCCACTCAATGCAAGGTATCTTTTAGGTCGTACTTGCAAGTGATCATATCGAGAGTGGTTTCCTCGATCTGGAGAATAACTGAGTGACCGGACTTATCTATCATAGATACTTTCCAAGCGTGGCCACGCATTTCCAGTTCATTACTCCTCGAGTGGCCCTGAGATATTGTTATAACCCTGACTAGGGGTGGACAATTCCTATCGCACTCATTCCCTTCGACTAGCCACAACCATCATAACCCAAAATATGCCCATTTGACCCCATTTACGAAGGTCGTAGTAACACAAATCAAAGTTAATCAAAACCGTGCCATCTTAGGTGAATAGTCTTTAGTCAAAAGAATCGACTCATTTGAATACTATAGTAGCTCTCGCCACGACCAGGCTATATAAATTTGCCAGAACTCTATAAGCGGTCATTAGGCCCGACAAAATGTTCCTAACAGTCTGCCTATGTGATCGACTAGTCATCTCACATGACTCTATGGCACTTGAACTTGCCATCAATCGCATCACACTCTAGTCACTTCGAGACGTCACCTCATACAAGTAACTATGGGCAAATACAATGTTAATCCGTGTTCACTTTAACGGGGCACAATTGTCTCCACAACCCGTTTGGATATAACAAAGTACAAGGTGAGTTAATAATAACTCAAACGACAAATGTCGACATCACACTCGGGTAGTCAATATCATATTACAACCTTGTGATGTATATCGTAAGTGTAAACACTTATTGATTGCAATAGAAGTTTATCATGCCATGTGTCCATGTTATTAAACTTCTTACACTTTCATTTTCCTTTACATTCATGTTCTCTCTCATAGCATGAATCTTACCAAGTACATATCAAGGCTCCCGACCTTGGTTTTGGTTCTTTAATCTTGAAAGAACTTCCTTGTCGACTATCACATAACGAACGAATTTGCGATGAATGATATAACTTGTACTGATCAAGTACTCCATCCACACACAATGCACTAGGTATATGTTCTGTAGAGTCTTGCAACAATTTGCCAAGACGATTGGCCTAGCACTTCTCACAAGTCCTAGCATAGTTAGGAAAGATTAGTTTTGAGTAACTTCTTATTCAACTAAGTACCTTTCCAAACTTCTTATTTCTCTTTCTATCTTGAAAGGTTAAGGATTCTCATAAATCCTCACATGTGCTCGGATTTTCATTAATATGCGCAACCTCTTGACACATATAAGAGCATTCTGACAATCATCGAAATCGCTCATCGGATTCTACTTGAGAATTCATGACGTTTCTATTGTGGCTTACCAATTAATCATCATGCTCTTATGCATATGATTCACTATTGGACATTTGCATGATTATTCTAATGGCGGAAACATTAGTTACTAATAATCATGAGATCAACCATTCATAGGTTCAATGAACGACCATGACTGCTAATGGCAATTCCATTTTCATTTAGATGAATAACCTATGTTTCTATTTGATTCGATGTGTATTTCCCAATACTTATCCAACATCCCTTGATGTAATTGGATTCATCATAGTCCATTTTCATCCAGAATTGAAAACTCAAAACTTCTTTATGAAGGAAGGTATTAGCTCGTCATTCTTTAATGAGTGATGAGTTGTAAACATTCAAAGGATAATAGCTCCCACTAAATTCCATGTCTTCACATGATAATTTCCTAACTCCCACTCAATTCTACATATTTCGAAATTGACTTCTCAATCGAAACTTATTCAAGAATTGAAATATAAATTGCATTGCCAAGTTATTAAGATAAAACCATATATGTTCCCATCATATCCTTTCAAAATACCTATTTTGAAGTGGTCTCATCTTAACCTTACGGAAAGAGATTTTAAATCTCCAATACACTCATGTCATAATGTGGTGTAGCAATGTCATTATTCAAATATAAATAATATCTAGATCACATCCTTCGAAATACCCTTTCGGAAGGAGGTTTAACCATTTCATAATGAGGTTAAGCAATGACATTTGCGTGGTTAAAACTTGGCCATTGAAGATATCGGTATATCAATCTTTGCGACTCGATCATAACTAGTATGTAATTATAATTCATTTAGGCTCTTAAGTAAATTTCAAGGTTGAAACTATTGGTCAAAAATTTCATAAACTTAGTCAAAAAAACTTGTTAAGACTTTACATTAGTCATTTTTTTCTTCCAAAAGTTTCTTTTGGTCTCCTCGTGTAGTTATCTTGAGAATATACTCTTATGATTACTTCACTTGGTCTCTTTAGTCATATAGAACTAACTTGAGACCATAGATCTCATCTATTCGGTATACTATGTAAATAGATATACCTTTATTCAAATCATTCTCTCTTGCGTAGATCTTTATTTACACAAGTACACAATTTTATCTTGCCTTGTGTGTTGTGTCCTCATTTTTCTCCCACTCTATCTTTAGAATAAATACACTATAGATTCAAAGATAGCATATGAGACACAAATTAATGATGTTGAAGTATAAGGAGAACTATCTCATAGATTGACTAATAGTTATTGATTTTATATGTGTACTTGGTGATTGACATTCCTTTAAGAGAGTTCATAGACTCAAAATCGCTTTATAAATGATCATACACAAGCCTTAAGCATGTGAACATATAATGAAACCCGTCATTATATTTGTCTATTAGATCACTTTAAGTGAATAATCTTATGTTTCTAAGAGCAAGCATTTAAAGATGAATTTTAGAACATAAAAGGATAAATGATAAAACGGGTGACTTGGGTTGCAAACGAAGTCACCATTATCCAAAATACAGACCATTATCCAAAATACCTTTCCATGTCGAACACGGAAACTTAAGGTTCAAAAATTCAAGACATAATTTAAAATAAGACAATGAAAAGCAAAGCTCCATGAAAGCTATCCCTAGCTTCTTGATGGTTTCTCATGCTTGCTTTTCCTTTCCCTTGTCTTTGCTTGGTGGAGGCCCTATTTACAATAAAAAGGGAGATACATTATCACAACTTTGCATCATAATACAATAGTTGAATTAGAAACATAAAAGAAGGATAGTCATTTACCTACTGGAGTGATCTTTCCAGCCTTAATATCACCAAGGTATTTGGAACAATTTCTTTTCCAATGTCCCATACCATTACAATAATGGCATTTATCAAGAGGACCCTTCTTGATTTTTGAAGTGCTAGCTTCACAAGTCTTAGCTTTGGTGAATGTGGGAGCTTGCTTCTTGCCCTTTCTCCCATTCTTCTTGAACTTCCCCTTACTCTTAGTGCTTATGTTAAGCACATCCTTGGGAGGGTTCGCATTTAACCCCATGTCCCTCTCGGCTTGCACAAGTAAGTTGTGCAACTCCTCAAGAGACACATCCTTGTCTTGCATGTTAAAATTCACCCGGAATTGAACATACGCTTTCACTTTGGACAAGGAGTGTAGAATCCTATCTACAATGAGTTCTTTGGGGATTTCAACCTTTTGAATTTTCAAGGTCTCGACAAGCTCCATGAGTTTGAGCACATGAGGGCTAACCTTTTGGCCCTCTTTGAAGTCGAGATCAAAGAATGCCGCGGCCGCCTCATATTGGACGATCCGCGGAGTTTGTGAAAACATGGTCACAAATTTGGAGTAAATCTCATTAGCATTGCCCATTTTAAAGGCTCTCCTTTGGAGGTCCGCCTCCATCGCAAATATCAAGACATTTTTCATTGCGGCGGACTCCTTTTGGTAAGCCTCATATGATTCCCTAGTGGCGGTGGTCGACCTAGTAGTAGGTTCGGGTGGAGAGGCCTCGGTAAGGTAACGAAGCTTGTCGTCACCTTGGGCGGCCAATTTGAGTTGGGCATCCCAATCGGAGAAATTTGACCCATTCTTTTCAAGTTTACATCGATCCATAAAGGATCGGAGCCATGATGAACTAGCGAGAGGTGTGGCGTTTGGAGTTGGTGTTGCCATTTGTTATGAGAAAAAGAAGTGGTCTACAAAACAAAATATAAGGAGTAAAACAAATGTCGTTTTAACAATAATACTCGTAAAAATTGTATGATTTAAACAAGTTTTATGCATTTTTCTAGTGACCTCTACCCAACTAGATAAATGATTCCAAGACCCAAATTCATATCGACTTAGGCACGGTGGGGCCGATTCATCCTTCATCAATATAACTTGGTGGATTAATGTTTAATCGATTCTACTTTTAGAACTCTTGGTCGATAATATTACATTAACAATTATCTTTAGCCCAAAACACATTCGACAAGGGCACGGTGGGGCCGATACATCCCTTATCAAAAACTTTTGTTGAGTTCAATCCAAATTTCGAATAAATGTGTCCATGATCCAAACCCACATTAACTTGGGCACGGTGTGGCCGATACATCCCTTATCAACATGAATTCGGTGGATAGACATTTATCACCCACTTCCCCTACGTAACAAGGTTTGTACCCCGGTGGGGCCGAGCGCACTCCCTCGCGAAATAGGTTTTCATGGTTTCTACTATGTGGTATGGCTATGTCTCAATTAATTGTTTTAGCGAGAGGTCATGTCAATTTATTATCTATCATGTTTTAAGTGAACTAAAGCGGTGAACTACGATAATTTTAATTGACACGGTCGATAAATTCGAAAAAAAAAGGATGCATGTTTTAGTTATGGCGATTTAGCGATGCATGTGACATAAAATAAAATGCAAGCATAAAAATAAATAAATAAATCCTAGTATGACCTTTCCTAAAATAGAAAAACTATTTAACTATTACATATTCGGAAACCAACTCCATTGGTCCCTTGAACTTCGGTAGTGGCACGCATCTCGAGGTAACACCGTCTTTATGTATCGCCATTCTTGAAGAAATCCGTCTTTGGGAACTCCGGAATGAATAAAATTACATAATAAATTACATAATTTCCTATTATACATTTGTAACTAAAATAAAATAAATCTATTAAATTACTAAACGGTGATACGAGATCACAATAAAATTACAACCGAATCGATATTCCCATACATTTCGGGAAATACCAATTAAATCTAAGGCCATACTAAGTAAAATTACATAATTCAAAAATTATATAAATTAAAATTATGACAATCATAAAGGAAATGCAGCATTATAATATGTATGAACATGCTCAATTTTATGCTAAATCGCCTTTAATTAGCCAATATCGTATATTACTCGGTTTTTACGGATTTGCGTGATTTCAACATTTTACAGTCACTAAAATTACATAAATTCATATTTATGCATAAGTTAATTACCCTAACCTCTTAGGACTCAAAATTTAGTCTTCACTAATAATTTGACCATAATTAACTCATATATTTATAAAATTGTTCATTAATGGATTAAAAAATACAAAAATAAGCTATAAACCTCAAATAAATCACAAAATTTCAAATAAATTCAAAATTTGAAATTTAAGCTCATGAACATTCTGGAAAAATACCATGACACTCATAATGTTCAAAATCTTAGGTTAAAAATTTCAAAATTTTTCCGGAAAAACAATGTTGCGGTTTATCGGTTTTAACTAAAATAATCATAAAAACATGGAAAAATTATATTCATTAACTTTTCAATTTTATATCTGAAAAAGATAATAAAAAGCAACATTAGACGTTTTTCCTAAGTCATAGATTATGTTTTATTAATTTTTCACTAATAATGTCACTATTTATGCTATTTTTCTTCAAAAATCCATAAATCATGCAAAAAGACTTCTTTATAGCCAATTATTTTACACACATCTTGTAAAATTGTATGTGACAATATATTAAATTTCTATGACCAGATTCGAAATTTAACTCATATTAACCTATTTTTCACTTAAATCCGAATTTAATAATGAAAAATCCATTTTTCGAGCATAACAAGTCCAAAAATTATGAAAATTTACAGGTTATCTCAAAATAATATATGTGACAACATATCCAAAAATCACTGGAAAATTCGAAGTATAGCTAATTTTAGACCGAAAATGACATTTTTACTCATAAAATCATATTTAAATGCCATTATGGTATAATATGAACAATAAAAATCCGTAAAATTAACCAAAATATCCTAAAACATTTTAGGACCAGAAATATTAACATGCATGAGATAATTTTGTGATATATCATAATAACACAAATTTTACAAGTTTTATATGTTATTCTTGTAACTCGGAAAAACTTTTAACCGATTTGCATGCAAACAACCGTGGCTATTGATACCGATTGAAGGAAAAGTAGATCTATATACTAACATATTCATATATGTCTTAATTTAATTTGTCATAAAATTAAATATGGATTTTATGCATGCAAACAAAAGAGCAAAATAGAGGAGAAATCATGTTCTTACATTGGATGTTTCGGTTTTATGGGCACAAGAGAGATCACCTTTCTCTCTTGTTCCTGTGCTATCCTTAAATGGAAGAACCAAGATCCAAGTATAGGATCTCTCCCTAAGCTTAATACCCAAGGCTTTCTCTTAATAAAAATTAATATTATCGGAACTAGTACAATATTAATTTAGTAGAAAATTGACCCAAAAATATTATAAACACTTAATTATTTTCGGTTTATAGAGAGAAGAAGAGGAGAATTATTTTTCTCTCTAGAATTCTAATTTTGGATGAGTGATGGAATGAATTAGTGATGTACAACATTTTGTATGTTATTAGGTTAATTAGATGAAAAACCATGATGGTTTTCTCTTCTAAAAAACCGGGTGGAAGGGGGGCTTTTGGGGGAGCCAATGCATGCAATTGTTGCTCTTAACAATAAACAATAGGGTTGCATGGCTAAATAGTAGGTAATCATTGTGTTTCCATTAACTTAATCAAACACAATTTTAGCCTAAACCACTCCCTTATTTCGGCACACATGGATAACAAGTAATCCATTTTATTTTTGTCAATTGTCAATATGTCACATGTCATATGTCACATAAATTTGTTATGTATTTTTAACATATTAAAAATCAACGTATTATTAAAAATACGTTACATACAAAAATCGACATAGTAATTTCATAATTACTTGTACCAAAATATTTTTCCATTTATAAATCACAACAGATTGTATTTATAAAAATTCATTCAATTCCGATTGTTTCTTTAAACAATAATTTCATCCGAGTAATGATACAATTCGATTACTCAGACCGTATCTCATTTAATCACATTTTAATATGATACGTAAATTTTACTTCCAAAATCGTCCGTCAATTTTCAAGTGATTTAATTAACTTGTAACGTTATACGATTAATTAAATAATCAATTAAGAGTGTTGCCCTATAGGTATGACCTAGGGGGTCAACTGATCACCACCGTCGCACGACGTAATGTCAAACTCTAGTCACCAATCATTACCGATATATGTTGACCATTTGACAAAAGTAACAATATTACTTCCCAATTGTATTCTTTATAATGAGATTTAAACATGTGATCATCAAGATCAACAGTCGTGATCGCGTTATTGTCGGAGGACACATATTCCAACAGTACCAGTCTGAATAAAAGGCAAATCAAGGGGGGTAATGGGCTTAGCAGTGCCAAGCAAACCCTCATAGTACTCAATGAAAGCCTTAGCCACATTGTCAAGCCCCACTCTTTCCTGGCCATGCTTATCTATAATCTGACCAATGACCTGCTGACATTTCCTCTCCTGAAGTCTAGCATAAAAGTACTTAGAGGAGTCATTTTGTGCAATATGAGTGAGCTTAGCTTTCTGATGGAGAGTAGTTAGATGAGCCTGCTTAAGCTGCACATAATTCTGCAATAAATCCTTTTCATTATTCAAAATAGAGGCTGACCTCAGATCACTTTGGAAAGCCTGCTGACAAGCATGTAGCCGTTCTTTAGCATCCTTAACCCTCTTGGTAATATCACTGAAATTATCTTTATGCAAGTGCTTAAGAGCATTTTTAACAGTCTTAAGTTTAGTAAAGAATTTAAAAGAAGAGGAACCAGTAGCAGGGCTATTCCAGGCATGCTGAACAGTGGACTGATAGCAGGGGTGATCAATCCAGCATTTCAGAAAACTGAAACGTTTACCAATATACGGATCATCAAAGACAGTAACTAAGACAGGGGAGTGGTCTGAAATCCCAGCAGGTAGAAAATTAACAGAAGTTGCAGGGAAGTGGTGTAGCCAGGCAGAGTTAGCTAGGGCTCTATCCAGCTTAGACCACATCCTTGTGCCCTCTTCTTGCTTATTGGTCCAAGTAAACTCACACCCAGTCCCAGAAAGATCATCAACACCACAGTTCAATAAACAGTTATTGAACTCTAACATTTCCTCCAAATTAGGAGAATTATTACTAATTCTCTCAGTGATATTTCGATCATCATCATCATCATCATCATCATCATTATCATCATCATCATCATCATCATTGTTATCATCATCATTGTTATTATTGTTGTTGTTGTTGTTGTTGTTGTTGTTGTTGTTGTTGTTGTTGTTGTTGTTGTTGTTGTTGTTGTTGTTGTTGTTGTTGTTGTTGTTGTTGTTGTTGTTGTTGTTGTTGTTGTTGTTGTTGTTGTTGTTGTTGTTGTTGTTGTTGTTGTTGTTGTTGTTGTTGTTGTTGTTGTTGTTGTTGTTGTTGTTGTTGTTGTTGTTGTTGTTGTTGTTGTTGTTGTTGTTGTTGTTGTTGTTGTTGTTGTTGTTGTTGTTGTTGTTGTTGTTGTTGTTGTTGTTGTTGTTGTTGTTGTTGTTGTTGTTGTTGTTGTTGTTGTTGTTGTTGTTGTTGTTGTTGTTGTTGTTGTTGTTGTTGTTGTTGTTGTTGTTGTTGTTGTTGTTGTTGTTGTTGTTGTTGTTGTTGTTGTTGTTGTTGTTGTTGTTGTTGTTGTTGTTGTTGTTGTTGTTGTTGTTGTTGTTGTTGTTGTTGTTGTTGTTGTTGTTGTTGTTGTTGTTGTTGTTGTTGTTGTTGTTGTTGTTGTTGTTGTTGTTGTTGTTGTTGTTGTTGTTGTTGTTGTTGTTGTTGTTGTTGTTGTTGTTGTTGTTGTTGTTGTTTGTTGTTGTTTGAGACGATCTTGTTGATAAATGAATGAATGGAGTAAGATGAGTATGATTATGTTTAATTTATGTTACCCATTTGTATATTATTGTTTGGAACAAATTTGGATGAGGAATTATGTGTTGTGACAAGTCCGGGTGTTGGCTGGAACGCGTAAGTACTGGACCGAGATGGTTTCCAATGTTTCCAAAAATATGATAGATTGAACGGCATCGAAAAATTAGGTGGCTTAGTGATGTGGAGCGATGTCGTCGGGTCACATCCAATCAAACACATTTATAATACTCAACAAACTACTAGTTAGCGGTAAGTCGAGGTCGATCCATGGGACGGTGTGCTTTGGGTTCTAAGTCTATCTATCTCAATTTGTGCTAGTGTCACAATTGATGGTTAGGTTTGTAGTTGTGTCTAAACTAATGCAAGCAATATAATAAAACAAACAATAAAAGGAAGGATGTAAACAAATGGTTAAAAGTGCTAGGATATTATGGGGTCATAGGGGATTCATGGTGTTGATCATACAAACATGTTTACAATTATATGCAAGCAATTAGTGTTGTGGAGGAACCGAGTTGGGTTATGTCTTACGGTTCATAGGAAGAGTTGGGTCCCGGAGCCGAATCGATTAGATTGTACAACACCTACAAGTCGACTTACTTTCCTCCTATTCAACTTTTATGCATGGTCTAACAAGACTCGAGTTGGTTTATATCTTACAAGTCAAGTTGAGTAGATAAGAGATGGTAAAAATGCAAGGATTCATAGGCTTAGCATTTCATCAAACATAACATGTGCATAAAGTTGACATCACAACAAGCAAGCAATTTAATCATGTGAACATATTAGATTAAGCATGAATAAATCCCATGTTGACTTCCCTTAATTACCCACTAATCCTAGCTAGGTAACTACTCACTCATCATCTTGGGAAACATGTCATTAATGGTGTCAATCATCACAACAAGTATAAACATGATAATAGAATGAAGAAATGAACAATAAAGATTAAAGAGTAAAGGAATTATACCAACTTAAGATGATCCAAACAATAAAGTAAGAATAATAGAAGAAACTTGATTGATTGATGGAAGGTTGTCAATCTCCCAATAATAACCCAATAATCTTCAATTACCCAATAATAAACTTGAACAATAATTAAGGAGAGATTAATGTGTAATTTGTGGAAAGATTAAAGAGTTGTTGTTGCTTGTTGTTGCTTGTTGTTGTTGTTGTTGTTGTTGTTGTTGTTGTTGTTGTTGTTGTTGTTGTTGTTGTTGTTGTTGTTGTTGTTGTTGTTGTTGTTGTTGTTGTTGTTGTTGTTGTTGTTGTTGTTGTTGTTGTTGTTGTTGTTGTTGTTGTTGTTGTTGTTGTTGTTGTTGTTGTTGTTGTTGTTGTTGTTGTTGTTGTTGTTGTTGTTGTTGTTGTTGTTGTTGTTGTTGTTGTTGTTGTTGTTGTTGTTGTTGTTGTTGTTGTTGTTGTTGTTGTTGTTGTTGTTGTTGTTGTTGTTGTTGTTGTTGTTGTTGTTGTTGTTGTTGTTGTTGTTGTTGTTGTTGTTGTTGTTGTTGTTTGTTGTTGTTGTTGTTGTTGTTGTTGTTGTTGTTGTTGTTGTTGTTGTTGTTGTTGTTGTTGTTGTTGTTGTTGTTGTTGTTGTTGTTGTTGTTGTTGTTGTTGTTGTTGTTATTATTATTATTATTATTATTACTACAATCTGGGCTCCCACACCCTTAGCAACAGCAAAGCTAAGTCTAGTAAAAATTTAAGCAGCCACCCAAGCCCCCGCATCCTGAGATACCGAGAATTTCTGGATCCGCTTGAGCAAGGAAACAAAGATTCGACCCCGAGCCTCCCAAGTGAAGAGAAAGAGAAGGGGAGGAAACCATAACGGTGCCGCAAGACAAAACCCCGTACTTAGCACACTTACGCTGAGCAGCATCAGCGACAACCCGGCCGGGCACAAAATCCATCATCCCAGTCTGAGTTAAAGGAGAGGACCCTGTCAAGTCAACGCACACATCACGCCCTATATCCCAGGAATAAAGCAGCAAATCCGCAGGACGAAGAGAGCCACCATGCCCGTCAACCAAACCGATATAATCCTCCTTACCCGCAGAATTACCAGATCTATAGTAGATGTCGAATAGAGTATCACGAACGAGGTTCTGCCGATGCTTAACTCCCACAGTACCAGTACAAGAAACAACGTGGTCCCTGAAAACATCATCAGCAAAAACCCGAGAGCAAGCAGGACAAGGCCTAGATACCGTGAATAACGGAACACCCAGTCGATACCCAAGCACACTATGGTAAGTCCTCCCATTCATAGTCTGACCCAACCCCGAGATAGGAACCGCACGCAACCAATCAGAGGAGTGGGCACCCTGCTGAGACTTCCACAAACCAAGCTGGCGTGGTGTCAAAGAGAAAACAGACTCTGAAGTAGATGCAACCGTCGCGAAATATATGTCTGCCAATTTCTTCATAAGTTTGGGGGCAGCAATTCCACTAGGGTTACATAAGATAGCAGAACCTATAGTCGCAGAAAACACCCGTGCGGCATCGTCGAAAGCAGGGCCAACATCTACAATACCAGAAGGTCCGAGGAGCTTAGCCTGCAAATCAGCAGACTGCAAACGGGACGCAATAAAAGCATAGTGTAAAACATCTCCCGCCGCATACACACCAAGGCCACCAAGATGAAAAGGGAATGTAGCAAGGCGCCACTGCCAATCCCCAAAACCCGGGCCGGACTCGGTGACAATACGTTCCAAGCTGGAACGAAGAGCAACATCAAAAGGAAGATGGACCGACCCAAAAACACTGGGGGAGCAAGTACGAATAGAGAAATAGAGCTTAGAAATACCAGTACAAGCTCTAAGCAGAAGCAACTCACATTGCGGGTCCTCAATCCTCGCGACCAAGTCCATAAGCTCGATGGTCTTAGTCACTCTCTTCGCCACAATCTCACTGCCAAAAATAGGGCAAGTACTGATAGGTCCACCCAAAACTGAAACACCACGCAAGGGCTGAGCAATAGAAGGGGGTAAAACCCCGGGAAGCCGACACCGAGGATCCTCAACAGGCCAAAAGACCTCCGTCTTGGTGACATTAAGATACAGTCCAAAATGAGGGCCATCTGCTATAATCAAATCCAAAACTCTCCCCATCTCCAAAGTGTCCCCAACGATGGTGCCATCATCCAAGTACCACGCCTGCATAGTAAGGTCAAAAGAGTCCCGAATTTTCCACACCAAGGGATGCAAAACCAAAGCGAAAAGCAAAGGACCCAAGGGATCACCCTACTGGACACCCTGATAAGACCACAAGCAATGCTCCCCATAAAAAAGACGGGCAGGGCTGGAGTAACAAAACTCCACCCAACGGGAAAGAATCGGGCAACGACGGCGGATTTCCTGAAGCATGGTCGTATGATCAACAAGGTTGAAAGCATTCTGGAAATCAACCAGCAACATAGAGAGTCCCACCTCAGCACCTCGAGCCCCAATGAGCCGATTCAAGGCATGCAAGATAGCCTCTCCTCCACCGGACACACCCACCCCAAACTGAAGACGAGCAAAATAAGAAGACGAAGAAGGACCAACCAGAAAAGCACCAACCTTAGAGACAAGCCGTCTCCAGACAGTGCCAACAACAATAGGACGAACACCACCACCCGTTTTGACAAGCGGCGTGAGAGGGGCGCTGGCAATGTACTCACTCAGAGCTAGAGGACACCGGCCCTCAAGAAAAAGATTAACCACCCTAGTAATAGAAGTGATCAAATCATCAGACATAGCCACAGCAGCGCCACTCAAACAGTCCATAAGGTGCTGGGCACGAAACCCATCTCTCCCACAAGAAGTACCACGTGGGAAGCTCCAAATCATATTCAAAACTACTGTCGAAGAGGCAACCAGAGGATGATGATCCCCAGACAAAGGAGGCAATGAAGGAGGTGGGGCGGCAGGATGCTTCTCACGCAGGGCCACAAGAATGGCATCGGAGTAGGGGCGACCCCAGAGGAAGAAAGCACCCGAACAGCAGCAGTATAATGACCATCACAAATCTTCCGCCGACATTGACGAAGGTTAAGCTCACTCAAATCAAGATCCTCCTCCACATGAAATAAAGAAGGACCCTCATCTAAATACTGCAACGACTCCCCCCCTCCCCCCCGGTGTCCCCCAAGCAAGAATAGCCCTAGCAATACTCTCCTCCTGACGTTGGCGCCGAATAACAGTCCTACACTCAAGATTACTCCGAGGAGCGAAGGTCTTAAGCAGACAAAGAGGCAAAACAAGCAAACGAATCCAGCGGGAGAGGTCACCAGGTGAATCAACCACATCATCCAGGACCCCTTTAAAAGCCCGAGCAAACCCAAGACGACACTTAGGAGGAATAGATTTCACGGTGCGAAGGCCGAACGACAACAAAAGATCAAGTGAGGATATAGACCACTGAACAAGCTCAACACCATCATCAGACGAAGAAACCGAAGGAGACAGAGCCAACGGTCTCGGAATACTGTAAATATGAAAGCTGTAGAGGCCGTCAACACACTCCGGAGGCGCCACAATATTACCCCGACTTATGGGTTTTAATGCACACCCTAGACAACCAGAGCCCCATCCGCTTCAAAGTAATCTCGGCATTAGAGAAAACAGTCAGACTATCGGTAAGAGTCTGACGCGTAAGTCCCAAAGCACCACCATGACAATGCCGGTCCTGAAAATGCTTCTGCCAAGCGGCCTTAGTAAGGCCCTTACCAAAACCATCCGGACACGCATGAAGACTCGAAAAAGGACAATGAAACCGCACAAGTTCAGGCATGAAAGCCGCCTCCAACCTGCACGGAAAATTTAGCCACCAAAGAAAACCACCAGGACAAACACCACCACACGGCACACCCACAAGCGGCTAGAGGCTCGAAGAAAACAAAGCAATCGAAAAAATAAAACAACACAAACCACTCACGGCCAGCCTAACAACCCGCAAGCAACACCCACCGCAGCAGCTCACTCACGGCAGTGACGACAGTCAGCAGAGTAGCAGCCGGACACAGGGGACACTAAACCACCAATGACCAACAACCAAAAGAAGCAGTAGCAACAAGGCCAACCCGCAAACCCACCACAACAATAATCACTCATGGCAGAGGCAGAAACCAGCAGGGCGGTGGCCGGACACAAGGGAGACCAGACCACCACTAGTGACCGACACCCAACCGCAAGAAAAAAGAAGAAGCAGCAGCCAGCAAAGAAAGTCCTAATCGCGAAGAAAAAACAGAAAAAAAAGGGAAGAAAAACCTTACAGCAGCACCGGCAGTAACGTCAGCCACCACAGCAAAGGCTGGCGACGTGAGGTCTGAAGGCCTAAGGGTGGTGGCGCAGGGGAGGACCGACATAGGCAGACGGCAACAACCCTGCAATGGACGAAACCTCTCGCAAAACCCTAACATCAGCGCACACCGTAAACACCAACTAACAACCACCCCTGACCGGCGACGTGAGGTATAAAGGTCAACGTGAAGTGGTTGTTGGCGGCGTACGGCGGCAGGAGGACGCGTTTGCGTAATCCCTAAAACCGCAAAACTTTCACGCGATTCAGCAACCACAACCCCTAAAAGCCTACATCATTAAACCCACTACCGATGTCGAGAATGGCCGGTGTGAGACAGTGGTCACGGTGCCGGAGATGAGGATGTCAGTGAACGGCAGCAGCAGTCGCCAGATCGCACGATCGCCCATCCCTCATCTCTCTCTCTACTACTACTACTACTACTACTACTACTACTACTACTACTACTACTACTACTACTACTACTACTACTACTACTACTACTACTACTACTACTACTACTACTACTACTACTACTACTACTACTACTACTACTACTACTACTACTACTACTACTACTACTACTACTACTACTACTACTACTACTACTACTACTACTACTACTACTACTACTACTACTACTACTACTACTACTACTACTACTACTACTACTACTACTACTACTACTACTACTACTACTACTACTACTACTACTACTACTACTACTACTACTACTACTACTACTACTACTACTACTACTACTACTACTACTACTACTATTATTATTATTATTATTTATCTTATCTGCCAAACCACACGTTTTATTCACTCTTACAAATCACAAAAGAGAACTAGAGAGAGAGGGGGGGGATAAGGAGAACAAGTTATTGTGGCATCTCACTAACTTTCTAAGATTGAAAGGTATGTTTTTATAAAAACCGTTTCAAGAACATTAATTATCACTTTTATTAAAATATATCGTTGACTACCCTAACACGTGTGACTTTGACCTATACCCGTGACACCTTAATTGGATCCGTGACCACCGTTGACCCGGACCTCTAACCGTTGACTGGCGTTGACCAGGCGTTGACCGCCTTGACCAAGGGTTTGACTGTGCGGTTTGAGTGTGTTTTTGGGTGATTTTGGGGTAGATACTTGTCTTCATCATTATTATATGGATTAGCTATTAGTAATTGTACAATTATTACTTTGGATAGGTGTTGGATTTACAGAAGACCGCCTTTGGGTTATATTTTTATTATACTGCTTGGACTCGGAATTTGTTATTAGGAAGGATAGCTACACAATCACTTTAATATCTACTTGGATGATATTATCTCTTTGTATTGGTTGCATTGTTTGAATTGTGATGGATGATATATGATTATTGGATGGTTACATTGAGATGGTTATGAACTGGATTCCTCAGCCTCGTGTCTGAGATGAATATATTATGATTTGGTTTCCCCAGCCTTGTGTCTGGGATAATATGTATAATATTGTTTGTATTTCATATCATGAGCACTTGCATTGGTTTCCCGAGGCTGGTTATGTAATACTACGGTTTTCTATGTCTTTGTGTACTCTATCGAGTGGGCTTACTCTGTCAAGTAAGTAAGTTTGGTTTACGAAACAGTGTTCTGCTGATGGGTACTCGATCGAGTAAGTGTGGCACTCGATCGAGTAAGTTGGTTCTGCGGGTTGTTTTAGTCGGGTTTTGTTAGTAACGCGTGATTGATATTTAAAGCATTCCGTCACTTTATTTATCACTTTTATCTTTTCTAAAACTTCTCAAAAGAAAAGGCTTCATATGTTACTTTCATCTTCGCGTTGCTATCAAATCCCAAAGGCTAGGATTATCGGATCGTCGTGTTCTTTACGCCGTTGAGTTCGTCGTGTCGAGGGTAAGATCCTTGTATAGTTTTTATACCTTTTCGTTGAGTTTGTTAAAAACCCTAATTGGGTAATTTGGGGGTTTTGGGGAGTATGATGTTGTATTAGATGGTAATTGTATGGTTATGTGTTTATAGGAGGTGGTTTCATAGAGGAGCATTATAGAATAGCTGCTTTGTGACGATCTGATGATTGCTTATTCCAAGTAGGGTTTCCCTACTCGGTTATTGATTACATAGTTGTTGGTGATGGTTGTGTTTACTGTTGATCTTTATCGTATTGGATTGTATTGGTGTTGCTGTTATTGTATAATTGGTTGTGTTGTGTTTGTTTGTGGTTCGCGAGGCGTGTCCTCGGCTGAGTGGAGTCACTTGCGAGAGTGGCTTCACGCCCTTGATTCGCCCTCTGTGGAACCCGCCACGGGAGGGGATGTGCAGATTAAGGAACATGGGTTATCGCTCGGATTAGATGAGCAGGGATTTGGTGGGTACGGCTGCGGTCCCCCACTGGCGGCGTGGAATATCTGTTGCGATGGGTATTCTGGCAGGACTACACACTTTAGTGTGTAGTCAGGTGTGTGGAGTTAAAATGGAGTTGGGAGTTGTGTGTGTTGTTTGCATATTGTGTATCTTGTTTATGTAATCAATAACTGACCCCGTTTTAAATGTGTTGAAAACTGTGGTGATCCATTTGGGGATGGTGAGCATTTATTGAGCAGGTATGAGATGGCTTGCGCGTGGGATAGCTGGGATGGAGTCATCACCTATCTTTAGAGTCTTCCGGTGTGTCATAAACTTAGTTTGCTTTTCAGTTGATTGGTTTTTGGGAACATTTGTATTTGTTTTATAGTTTGGGATTTTGATATTGTAATCACTTAACTCATTTACTTAATTAAGTATGTTTCTTTATTGTCTATTTGATATACATTACCTCGGGTAACCGAGATGGTAGCATTTCAATGCATTAGGTGGCCTTGGTAAGGCACCTTGGTTTATGGGGGTGTTACAAAGTGGTATCAGAGCAATGATTTTGGAACCTGTAACTAATAAATCCAATGAATCTAGGGAGTCAAAATAAAATGAACCCGGGTAGGAGTTGTTAGGAGCTAATGCAAAGGCTTGTGAGACGTCCTAAAGTCGCGATCTCGCCCTACAACTTTGAACCGATCACTATGGGGTGTGTCATGGAATCGCTATGTATTTATTTCAGTTATGTTGTATATATATATATATATATATATATAAATATATATATATATATATATATATATATATATATATATATATATATATATATATATATATATATATATATATAAAGTATATGGTGTGTTGTATGAATTGGTGGATAAATGAATGTGAAGAATGGAGAATGTGGTGGCGAAAGGTGAGTAGTTTGTATGATTATATGGTGATATGAATACGGGAAATTGCATGATTAGAAACATGTGAATAGGATGTTGTGTTGTTGTATATATGTATATGTTCCGGGTGTAATTCCAGAGCAAGTATTGTTACCACCCGTGGCTTGTCGAATGAATGTGACTAGCTTCTAGTGTCTTTCCCCACAGACGGCGCCAATTGTTCCGGGTGTAATTCCAGAGCAAGTATTGTTACCACCCGTGGCTTGTCAAATGATGTCTTGAGTTGAATCCCTCTTCTCTTTATCGTTCCTCTTGGCCTCTCCTGCAACAACGAACGAACTGAGGGCTTGGCTTTGTGCCAAGCGTACTCACTCCGACGCCCAAGTCAGTAAACTTAGAGGGATAAGTTGTTATTACTTGGCTAAGGATGTGTTATAGAGAGATAAGGGAGATATTACCAGATGAATAGTGATTCTTAGGTTAATTTCTGGATCCTTTCCTCAATGAAGGTTGAGGAGTATTTATAGGCTTTCACCTTTTGTCACGTAGTGGCCAAGTGGCCAAGTGGCTAGCAGGTGGAAAGACCGTTCTACCCTCGGCCGATGGACCCATGGCAGGCCGGCCGAGGGTCTTGGATATGAGTACGCGGATATGTATCCCGGCTGGCTAGTTGCCTAGCCGAGACCCAGGTGACAGGCCGATGGGTTGCATCGGCTAGAATGTCTAAGTCGTTGACTTTGCTGTGGATATCCTTGACCTTGCTCAATATGTTGACTTGGTCAACGGTGCAGAATATGCCCCATCAGTATACATTTATATATATAGTTGTTGTTGTGAAAAGTAGTTGAGTTGAGCATGCGGGTAGCTTACGAGTCAGCATGACTCGATCAAGTTGGGGATACTCGATCGAGTAGGTAGGGCTCGATCGAGTGGGCTGGACTCGGTCGAGTGGGGTATGTGATGTTTTGAACAATCGCTACTGTTTTGAGGTACTCGATCGAGTAAGTAGGGGACTCGATCGAGCGAAGGCTACTCGATCGAGTAAGTGAGGGGCTCGATCGAGTGGGTTATATGATGCCTTCTAGTCAGGTTCTGGAGTCGAGGTACTCGATCGAGTAAGTGTCCAATTCGATCGAGTGACCTCAACTCGATCGAGTGGATAAGGAACTCGGTCGAGTATGGTCTGCACAGGTTATATACGTGTTTAAGTTGTGGGATGTGTGTTTATGTTTACCTATTCTCTTATATAGTTCAAAGATGCCACCAAAGAGATCCGCTTTGTATGCTAGGGCTGAGATAATGAGTATAGATGAAGTTGCCAAGATGCTTGAGCATCAAGAGGCGCTTACTGAGGCCTTGAAGAAGTTTGGGAAGGACAAAGAGGTTGGGGTAGATTTCGCTAAGATGAGTACTACCATAGCCCGTTTTAACCCAAAGGAATACATGGGTACTGGAGTGCCAATTTTGCTCGACAATTGGCATATGGAGATGGAGAATATTCTGAATGTGGTTCACTGCCCTGAGGACTTTAAAGTGGAACAAGCTGCATTGTACTTTAGGGATGCGGCTGGAGAATGGTGGGATAAGGTAAGGGAGAGTACTTTGGACTTGTATGTGAGGCAAGGGAAGTCAGCTATACCGTGGAGCGAGTTTAAGAGAGTTATGCGGCGAGAGTTTGTGCCTGAGCATGTTTGTAGTAAGCTGAAGGAGGAGTTTGATGATTTCAAAATGACTCCGGACATGACTGTGGCTGAGTACTATCATAAGTTCAATGAGTAGTCTAGGTATGCTGAGGATATGGGGTTGAGCCAGGAGAACTTAGCGCTAAGATTTGAGAAGGGTTTGACCTATAAGATTATGGAGAAGCTACCGGTTGGGGTCCTTACAGTGTTAAGGAAGTACGTACCAAAAAAAAAAAAAAAAAAAAAAAAAAAAAGAACAGTGTTAAGGAAGTGTATGAGAGAGCAGGGAGAGTTGAGAGATTGGTTGAAATGGCCAAGGAGAACAGGGAGAGAGGTCCCGAGAGGAGGAAGGCTGAGAGTGAGGGTGGTGGTCAGTCAAGTTACAAGAGGGGCAACCGTAACCAAGCGAGGGCTTACTCATCAGGACTGGGGTTTAGTGGTGGAGCTTCCTATGGGCGTGGTCGAGGTGATGGTAGTAGCAGCTGGGGTATATCTTGTTAAAAATGTGGCGGTATGGGCCACAAGAGACATTAGTGTAATAGTGCTGGGGGAAGGGGTTTTCAGAGGCCATCATAGGGGAGTTTCTCTCAGGGTCCGTCTCAGAGTTATGCCAGCAACAGACCGGCGGGGTCATGGAACAATCAGGGTGGCCAGAGTAACAACAACGGGGGATCTAACCGCAATGGCGGTATTTCTTATCAGAAACCGGTAGCTAACAACAACCAGGGGTCAACTGCCAAGCCATCTACTAGTGCTAGTACTGTCCAGGGAGGTGGACAGAAGACCAGTGGCAAGCTCTTCATGATGGACAAGAAAGCTGCTGAGGATGATGCTCATGTAATCACGAGTACTTTTCTTGTTAATGGTGTTTTTACCTTTGTTTTGTTTGATTCGGGGACGTCACACTCTTTTGTATCGTCGAGTTATGCTAAGCTTTTGGGTTTAAGAGAGTTTGAGTCTGTAAAAGATGAGGTTTTTATACCGTCGGGTGAGTCTGTAACTTGTGGGAGGTTGTATAAGGGTGTATCTATGATAGTTGGGCAGGTTGACCTTCCAGTAGACTTGTTAGAGTTTCCCATGAATGGTTTTGAGATGATAGTTGGTATGGATTGGCTGGGTAAGTACAAGGCTAGAATAGATTGTCACCAAAAGAGAGTCTCTTTGAGAGAACCTAAGGAGGTTAGCGTGTCTTGTCATGGGTTTGTTGTCAAACCCAAAGTCAAAGTGATTGCAGCGGTGACATTGAAGTCTTATCTGAGGAAGGGGTGTCCTTTGATTCTATGCCATGTGAGAGACCATAGTAAGGTTAGTTCGACAGTGTGGACATGGGCCACGCGCACCCGTGCGTTGGTTTCGAGGCGGCGACACTTCTCCCACAGAACCTTGGATTGCCAAAGCACGTCATGGGTCGTTACCGATTGGTGAGGCATTGAAACTGGTGAAAGGTTGAATAAGCCTGCATTTGAGGAGTCGCCACCAATTTTTTATGGAAAAATGGGAAACCGTACGAATACCTCGTGCCATGCCAAGACACAAAGTAGTGACATGAACACTAAGAACTCGTTACCCTTAACATTCTATGTCTAAAATCACTCTCGAAGATGCCAATGGACACGGATGTCCAGAGATAACTGGAGTAAGGGGTGAGGGTACGTATTAGGAAGCTCTTTAATTCGAACACCTAATCCCGCCCGCCTCGATAGCGGCATCTACTAATGATTAGGGAAATTGTTCATATTTGATATGTCATCGATGCAATGCATGCAATGCAACAAACATAGATTTATCCTAGCATGTGAAATTAGACTATGTCGATTAACACATATTTTAGCAAACAAGTTGGTCGAAGTAAATGTTAGATTAATTACATGTGAATGCCATACAATTAAATCATACATAATAATAATGATTACGATAAATGAATTACAATAATAATTTGATCTATGTCAAAAGCACGCTCAAAGACGGGATTTCGAAGAAGAAAATAAAAGGAAAGTAAAATTAGAATTAAAATATGAAAATACGTCAGATTAGGGGTGATAATACGGATAATAGTTGATTTAAAATGTAATTAGGAGCTACGTCAAAGAGAGAAAGAGTTCAGAGACAGAAACCAATCCAGAATAGGCACAGCACATGCTGCGTCCTCTGGAAGAGGCGCAACACTTCATACGTCTGTTCTAGAGCTGGGTTCTTGCTGTGAAGTCAGAACCGCGGGTTGTTAATGTTTGTTAGTTATTTAATGTCAATTATTGGTATATAACTCAAGTAGAAGTGATTTAATCATATTACATACATATGGAACCGTCATAAAGCGATAAAAGATGAACGAAACATATACAGGTTATGGTTATTCTATGATGTCAGAATTGATTTATATACAAAACTTGAATTAAAGACGGTTGAAAGCGAAAGAAAACAAAATATGAAAAATAAAGAGAAATATGTACAAAAGACAAATTCCAGGGACTTGATATGGATAAATCGAGTCTCTAAAATCCGGTTTGAATTTGTGACAAAAACCCGCAAATATTGAATTATAAGGGATTTAAGCCGAAAAAGGGTTGAAAAAAGATTCATAAAAACTAATTTGAAAATTATTAGGTGAAATAAGGGAAAGAACGAAGAAAGAAAAAATAAAAGACATAAGAAACAAAAAAACCCGAGGAAGAAGAAGAAGTGCAGCACTGAAGGCAACCTCTGGAAGAGGCGCAACAGATGTTGCGGCCTTTCCAGAAGGCGCATCAGTTGATGCGATTCTTCCCCACGTTGTTTCTCTGCTGTTTCAGTCAAAGGGTCTTGAAAAGTGATTAAAAAAACGGTTTTGAGCATGCTTATGACATAAATTCTTACATTAATTATAATACGGAAAATAAATACAGAATTAAGATGAGATTTTACACCCTCAGACTTACATGTTAGCGTCGCGAGATTTAACTAAATCGGTTTTTAGTGGTAACTCGACTCGGTCTATGCAAATATGAAAGTGCCCTTGAAAAAGGATTTGAAACAAATTGATTTAATTGATTTTGTAGTGGTCAAATTGGTCGGTCATGCAAACGTGACTGGTACTCAGAATGATCTGAGCTTACGTGGTCGATTGATCAAGCACGTAGGCGTCGAAAAGCAAAGAGCGCGGTCATAGAATGAAAAGGGAGAAGAGAAGGGCGGACACACGCGGGAAAAATATGTGAGGCGAAGGCCTCTATTTATTGATGAACGTTGTCGTCACACGCCCAATCAAACACATTTATATTTCTCAACAAACAATTAGTTAGTGGTTAAGTCGAGGTCGATCCACGGGACGGGGGTACTCAAATTGTTCAATCTAATCGTAGTGTTACTAAGGGTTGTCACAATTGGTTTGGGTTGATGATTCTAAACTAAAGAAGACAATGGAATAAAACAAGCAATAAAGCAAATAAAGATGTAAACAAGTAATAAAGGATACTAGGATATCATGGGATCATAGGGGAATCATGGAAAGATAGCATAAATGAGTTATATAGATGCAAGCAATTTATTATTGTTGGATTTTAAGTTAGTTCATGTCATATAGTTCGTAAGATGATTTGTGTCCCGGAGCCGAGTCATTTGTGACTTTACAACACCTACAAGTCGACTTAATTCTTCCTATTAGACTACATGCATAATAAACCAATTCCTAGGGAAACTTACATCTCGGTACCGAGTCAGATAAGACTTTACAACACCTATAAGTCGACTTGGGTTTTCCCTACTCAACAATATGCAAGGTCTCAAAAGGCTTGAGTTGGTTTATATTTTACAAGCCTTGTTGAATAGATAAGAGATGGGTAAAAAATACAAGGTTTCATAGTCTAGCATTTTATCAAACATGACATGTGCATAAGTTGAAGAACAATATGCAAGCATTCATATGAACTCATTAAGCATAAATCTATCCCATGGTTAACTCCCCTAATCCCCCACTAATCTTAGTTAAAAGACTACTCACTACTCATCATGATTATTATGCTAGCAATGGTGTCAAACATCACAACACAAGTGAACATGATGATTAAGCAAGACAATAAACAAGAGATTAACAAGTAAATAAAAAGGGATTAAGAGTGTTACCAACTTGGAGAGTAAAGATTAACATAAATAAAGAATAATCCTTGAATAAAGATGAAGACTTGTCAATTAATCTTCAAATACATACCCAAGAGATCCAAATGTAAACAACTTGAATTGAACAAAGGAAATGGAAGAACAATAGAAGAAACCCTTTGATTAATGGTGGGGAGTTGTCAATTCCTCAATACAAACCCAAGAATTCTTCAAGTACCAAGCTAAATCTAAGATTGTATGAGAAACTATTGAGGAAAGATTAATGTGTAATTTGTCGAAAGATTAAAGACTAATATATTCTAATCTACTCCTAATGAAGTCTTAATCTAATCTAAGGAAGCTTAGTCTCTTGATTATTAAAAATTGAGTATATATAGTGGTACATCATTAGGTTAAGCAAGGGTAGATTAGTAAATAACATTCTTAAGTGTTGAATAGAGCTTTGCAAGTCCTGAGGGACATGCGCGGATCATGTATCAACTCCCAGGGAAATCTGCGCGGATTGGCCTGAAGAGAAGGCTTGATGTAGAACGATCCGCTCGTCCTGGCATCCGGATGCGCAGATCCTAGTTCTGGGATGCGTGGATTGAGTCTGGGATGCGCGGATTGTTTCACAGGGTTTTCTGAAATGGCAAAGCAGTTATGGGACGCACGGATTGAGTTCGGGAAGCGCGGATCCTGGGACAGCTTGTCTATTTGAGCTCGGATTGTAAAACGGACGTCATTTCCTCATCCGGTCTCCTATTGGAGTGATTCAAAATCCTAGACCACTTGATTTTTCAACGCCGTTTCATCTACCATATTTTCAGAGCCAAACAAGCAACCCTTGGTTTGGTTCCGAGCAATTTATTCTTGTAATGACTTCCTTCTCGCCATCCTTGCTTTTAAGCCTATGATCCTTCTATATACTCTTTATTTCTGCATCCTTGGTCATCATTCTTGTTTGCTCTTCATACTAGTCCATCCAAGATCGTCAACAAGCTTCCAAATATGCGCAAGAGATGGGAATTCCGCCTCATTATCTTCTTTCCTACAAGACATATACAATGCAATAGGAAAGCAAAATAGGAAGGAATTGACGGATAAAATTGTCATGAAATGCTATATTAGTATGCAAAATGGGTTTAATTAGGGGATTAAATGTGCGCAATTAAGAGTCATATCAAACATCCCCAAACCGAACCTTTACTCGTCCCGAGTAAAGAGGTGACTAGAACTAGAACTTTATTTAAACTATCCTAGTAATAATATAACCGATGTGAGATAATTAGCGACTCTCACTCCGCCCCTTCAACTCACAACAAGACATCTATGAGGTAAGATGCCTTCTTGTAAGGCAAGGTGGGGCTTGCCAAAATGGCGATACATCCAACTATTAAGCACACAAAACAAGTAATGGGTGCATCTACAAAAGAATAGCCACTTTCCTCATCTAAGTGGCGGAAATCATCTAAAGGGGAAGCAATATAAGGGTACACACTCCATTGTAGATATCATTTCTCCAAGCAACTAAGTCTAAAAAGATACCAACAAATCACCTCCAAGTTGTGTCAAACTAGGGTACTTTTACCCTCAATCGCTAAATGCTTTCGTCAAGAGTAAACTCCTTATGGTGTTAGAAACACTGTAGGATCACGGAATTCCCCCTCTTGCCTAGACAAGAAGAAGGGTCGTCCCTTCTCCACCATGCAACAAAGAAAGGATTCATCAATATATAAAAGGGATCGATTGCTTTGAGTTTCACAATGGTAGTTTGCTTTTGTTTTGTTTCCCACCAATTTCTTGTGGTATTTGACTTTTGAGAACATTTCTTACCATTTTTTATGTTTGGCATTTTGATACTTGGCAAATTTTGCAATCTTTGCATTTTTGAACATTTTTCAAAGTAACCCCATTTTGTAGCTAGGGCACTTTTATTGAAGCATGGGAGTCTATTTTTTCTCCTCTTTTCATTTGATGCAATTTTGCAAACATTTGATTTCGATTTGGTACTTGAACTCAATTTGGAGATTTTTTTGCCCATTCCCTTTTTGTTTGACAAAATATGATGATAGAAGTGAAAGAATGGTTGTATGGCTTCAAATGTCACCTTGGAATAAACGGTACCCAAGGAGTTATCACACCACAAGGTACTCTTGACTAGGCCTTAGTCCATGGGTCAAAGGGTACTAGTATGACACATCCTAGGATGTCTTGAGGGTATTCTAGAAAACAAAGTCCCAAGGAGAAAAATTATCTACAAGGGCCTTATATACACTTTCCAAGCTTCCCAAATAGGCATTTTCACAAAAATTTTCTAACCATGCAACTACATGTCGTGATGCAACTAACATATATACAACTCTAATGTATATGATTTTATCGACTAGTATGCCATGTAATCTAAATGCAACTCCTAACAACACATAGATACACAAACCGCAATAACAAAATACACCACATCCTCCTTGACATGTAAGCCCATCCTCCTCATATGAATAATGAAAATAAATGGAAGGAAAATAGAGATTAGAGTGATCATACCAAGCGGTCTTCACATTCTCTTGACAATGCCTCAAATGTAGTGTTGTATCTATGTGAGAAGAGAACAAAAACACAAGTATATACAATTCTACACTACTAAGTTAAAGAACATGTTTTTGGTTTTTGAAGTTTTCAAATTTTTATGGATTTTGTTTTTATTAAATTAAAGAACATATTTTTGGGATTTTTCGAAAATTTTCAATTTTTATGTATTTTTGGAATATAAATTCCCATCCCCCACTTTATTTTGGACATTGTCCTCAATGTACATGTAGGAGTAGGAATGAAAAAGAAATACATGTTTTTGGATTTTTTTAAAGTTTTATGGAATTTAAAGTACAAATGCAAATGCAATGATATGAATGAATGTATGCTCTAACTAAATGCAATTTTATATGACATATATAACAAATGAATGCAATCTACACTATACTAGATGATGCATGATTTCTAGTAAACTATGGTCACCTATGATCAAACCTCCCCAAACCGATTTAAGCACTATTTCTAGTGTAGAAAGGAATAGGTTTGGTCATTAGTGGCTATACATGAATGCAACTAACTATATGAGACATGTGAGATATATTACAATGCAAGCTATACTATATGATCAACTATGATGTATGTTACTTCATGGTTTAACCTCCCCAAACCAATTTCAAACACCATTGCTAATGTAGGAAGAAGGGGTTTAACCATGAGGTAAATATACAAATGCAACTACACATGAGAGATAGGGAAAGAAAGGGTTCTTACAATCATTGTAGGAGATGAAGATGGTAAATAGGATGCATATATAGCCATGTCATGAGCCAAATGAGAAAAGGTGAGATTTTAGCATTAATCCGCTCGAGTCAAGTCTGACCCGCTCGAGTTGAGGCTCGGGACGCCCGGTTTCACAGGAATCCGCTCGGATTGTCATGCAGGGGACTTTTCTTTCTTTCCTTAGGTCTCAATTCGCACGAGTTAAGGTCGGGCCCCATGGATTTCAAGCAAATTTTGACCCAACACCTTTTTAATAATAAGAAAGATGTGCACAAGCCCAAAATCTCCATTTTCTTCATTTCTTTACACTTGCTACCTTTTCACTTTCATCAATTTCCTTCAAAAAGCTCAATTAAAATATGAGATCCCTCCCTTTCATCTCTCATGCAATTTATTAGATGAATGCAAATCTACACTAAACGCATATATACAAGTTAATGGTTATTGAGGAACTCCATCAAACCAAAGGTTATCAATAAATAATTTCATAGAAAATTATCACTAGCACTCAAAGCACGTAGAAGTCGGTCAAATTGTTGGGAGTGAGAGAAGAATAGGCATAGATAACAACACAAGATTATGAAATTGAATAATGCCCAAGTAATAGACCGAACAAGTATGTCAAGAACATTATCACAAAAATTATAGGAGGTATGATGGATGGAAGGGACATGAAATGGGTAATCGGTTGGCACTTAACTCAACTCGTCCTCCAAATAGTCAAAGTCACCACACTCAAGGCAAGTACTCTCATTATGATCCAAAGTGACTTCAATAGTATCTATTTGGGATTCCCAAATGTCCTGATATTCCTCATCCCAACAAGGACCATTATCAAAGGGGTTGTCATCACAAGGCTCACCAGGTTCAACACAATTGTCTCCCTCTAATATGTCATCCTCAAAGGGTGAGTTTTCACTGAAGCTCACATCCATCTCACTCTCACTTTGCCCATTATCATCAAATTCCATGGAAGTTGGTTTTATTGGTATACAAGAAGAGTAGGATGACGGCATCCAAGCATTGGTCTCACAATCAAAAATGTATTCCTCATCATCATCACTCTCTTCATCTATCACACCATCTTCCCAAGGAGGGGCAAATTTGTGAACATAGTAGGTTGGCTCAAGGTTATAGGAAGGTGTCTCATTCTCACAAATCTCGTTTTCATCATAGTTTTCCTTAATGAATTTTTGAAATGTGGTTATCACTTCTATCATACCTTCCTTGGTACTTTCAAAGATGTACAATTTTCTTAAGACATTAGGTGGTCATGAACTCAACAAATTCCCAAAATTCCTCACAACTCATCTCACAAATCCTACCACCACTCAAGTGAAATGCCAAGTTGCGGGTTTCAAGGTTCATGCCATTATAAACAACACAACATGCTTCATACTTTGAAAGAGTAAAACCATGATGCCAAGCATAAGTCATATATTCTTCGAATCTTGCAATAAACGTATCAAATGACTCATTTTCATATTGCCAAAAAGTGAAAGTAGACATGTTGATCATATGAAAAAGAACAAGTACAAGAAATAAAATCCTCAAGGAACCAGAATCAAGATTCCTCAAGAAGAAGAACAACCAAAACTAGACAAAAGAACGATTCAAATACACAACACCATCCCCGGCAACGACGCCATTTTGATGAGCGTTGTCATCACACGCCCAATCAAACAAATTTATATTTCTCAACAAAAAACTAGTTAGTGGTTAAGTCGAGGTCGATCCACGGGTCGGGGGTACTCAAATGGTTCAATGTAATCGTAGTTGTGCTAAGGGTTGTCATAATTGGTTTGGGTTGATGATTCTAAACTAAAGAAGGCAATGGAATAAAACAAGCAATAAAGCAAATAAAGATGTAAACAAGTAATAAAGGATATTAGGATATCATGGGATCATAGGGGAATCATGGTAAGATAGCATAAATGAGTTATATAGATGCAAGCAATTTATTATTGTTGGATTTGAAGTTAGTTCATGTCATATAGTTCATAAGAAGATTTGGGTCTCGGAGCCGAGTTATTTGTGACTTTACAACACCTACAAGTTAACTTAATTCTTCCTATTAGACTACATGCATGATAAACCAATTTCTAGGAAAACTTACATCTCGGAGCCGAGTCGGTTAAGACTTTACAACACCTACAAGTCGACTTGGGTTTTCCCTACTCAACAATATGCAAGGTCTCACAAGGCTTGAGTTGGTTTATATCTTACAAGCCTTGTTGAATAGATAAGAGATTGGTAAAAAATGTAAGGTTTCATAGTCTAACATTTCATCAAACATGACATGTGCATAAGTTGAAGAACAATAAGCAAGCATTCATATGAACTCATTAAGCATAAATCTATCCCACATGATTAACTCCCCTAATCCCCCACTAATCCTAGTTAAGAGACTACTCACTACTCATCATGATTATTATGCTAGCAATGGTGTCAAACATCACAACACAAGTGAACATGATGATTAAACAAGAGATTAACAAGTAAATAAAAAGGCATTAAGAGTGTTACCAACTTGGAGAGTAAAGATTAACATAAATAAAGAAGAATCCTTGAATAAAGATGAAGACTTGTAATTTAATCTTCAAATACATGCCCAAGAGATCCAAATGTAAACAACTTGAATTGAACAAAGGAAATGGAAGAACAATAGAAGAAACCCTTTGATTAATGGTGGGGAGTTGTCAATTCCCCAATACAAACCCAAGAATTCTTCAAGTACCAAGCAAAATCTAAGATTGTATGAGAAATTATTGAGGAAAGATTAATGTGTAATTTCTGGAAAGATTAAAGACTAATCTATTCTAATCTACTCCTAATGAAGGCTTAATCTAATCTAAGGAAGCTTAGTCTCTTGATTATTACAAATGGAGTATATATAGTGGTACATCATTAGGTTAACCAAGGGTAGATTAGTAAATAACATTCTTAAGTGTTGAATAGAGCTTTGCAAGTCCCGAGGGACATGCGCGGATGATGTATCAACTCCCAAGGAAATCTTCGCGGATTAGCTTGAAGAGAAGGCTTGTTGTAGAACGATCCGCTCGTCCTGGCATCGAGATGCGCGGATTCTAGGTCTGGGATGCGCGGATTGAGTCTGGGATGCGCGGATTGTCTCACAGGGTTTTCTGAAATGGCAAAGAAATTCTGGGACGCGCGGATTGATTTCGGGACGCGCGGATCCTGGGATAGCTTGTCTATTTGAGTTCGGATTGTAAAACGGACGTCATTTCCTCATCCGGACTCCTATTGGAGTTATTCAAAAGCCTAGACCACTTGATTTTTCGATGCCGTTTCATCTAACATATTTTCAGAGCCAAACAAGCAACTCTTAGTTTGGTTCCGAGCAATTTCTTCTTGTAATGGCTTCCTTCTCGTCATCCTTGCTTTTAAACCTATGATCCTTCTATATACTCTTTATTCCTACATCCTTGGTCATCATTCTTGCCTCCTCTTCATACTAGCCCATCCAAGATCGTTAACAAACATCAGAATATGTGCGAGAGATGGGAATTCCGCCTCATTATCTTCTTTCCTTGAAGACATATACAATGCAATAGGAAAGCAAAATAGGAAGGAATTGACGGATAAAATGGTCATGAAATGTTATATTATTATGCAAAATGGGTTCAATTAGGGGACTAAATGTGCGCAATTAAGAGTCACATCATTTATACTAATCATATAGAGGAATTATGGTAAGGGTAGAATTTGGAAAGAAATAGGAAAGAAAGATCCGGAAACAACCGACTTAGGTTGAAAGACGGAAACTTGGACAAAATGAAAGCCTTGAGAAAAGGCGAAGCAGGTGTTGCGACCCTTTGAAGAGGCGCAACACTTACTGCGTCCTTTCTCGGGTAGTATTCTTTTGCGCAAGAAAACGCGTTTGACAACTTGTCGTATTTTAGTCATAACTTTCTCTACAAGACTCTGATTAAGATGATTTCGGTGGCGTTGGAAAGCTAAGAGAAAGATCTAGAACTTTCTATGAAATAGGCCAGACCCAAAAAAGTTGTTATCACCTCGTAAAACGGGCCTAAATGTCGGGTTGTCATTTGATGTGACCATAATTAGAGCATATTTAGTCCCCGAATTAGCCTTGTTCCCATGCTTTTTAGTGCATATTTGGGTCATTTATTGTCTTTAGTCCTTTGTTTTGCATATTCTTTGAGGTTTTGTGTCCTTGGTAGGAAAGGAGTGCAAACCTTGCATTTTCATGGCAAAATGAGGCTAAATTGATTGAATTCAATGACCAAGCATCAATGAGAGACAAGATTAGAAGGCCTTTGTACATACTATAGTAGATGGGCAATGATGAGAAAAGATCCTTGCATCCCCGAGGAAATCCTCAAGGATTTTATGAAGAAAAAAGAAGAAAAGAAGAAGGAATGAAACTGTCTGAGAATCCGTGCGGATTGCTCTGCAGACGCCCGTCCCTCACCCACAATCCGAGCGTCTTCCTCCACAAGACGCCCGGGCAAAACCACCCAAAGACGCCCGTCCAGAAGCTCCCAAATCCGCCCGTCCCGTGCCAAAAACGCCCGGATTCCCAGACAGTACTTTCGTCTTCTACAAGCTTCAAGGAAGGATGCACATCTTTTTCTAAGACCGGCGAAAAAGAGACCGGAGTCTCCCTAGAGACCGGCGATTCCTCAAGGACTTAATCGTCATTTAAGCCCTTAGTAAACCCTAATTTATGTACCTAATCCCTACTATAAATACCCCATTAGTCTAATTAGAAGAGCATGTTCTTCTTGGCAATCTTTAGTGTAGTTAATATCAATCAAATCTCTCTTTAATCTTGCAATCAACATTTAATCAAGTTTTAATACAAGTTTTATTTCCTTAATCTCTCTCTTGTTAATCTTTATTTTGGGTAATTGAAGATTATTTGGGTTATTATTGGGAGATTGACAACCTTCCAATCAAGCATCAAGTACTTCTTTTATTCTTTGCTTTATTATTGGAATCATTAGTAGGTATAATTCTCTTAATCCCTTTTTAATTATTGTTAATCACTTTTATTTATTCATCATGTTTCACTTTGTTGGTATGATTGACAACCTTGCTAGCATGTTCAACATGATAATGAGTGAGTAGTTTCCTTAGCTAGGGTTAATGGGTAATTAGGGGAAACCAACATGGGGAATGATTCATGCTTAAATTAATATGCTTTCATAGTTTATTTGCTTGCTTGTTGTGATCTCAACTTATGCACATGTTATGTTTGATGAAATGCGAGCCTATGAATCCTTGCATTTTTTACCCATCACCTATCTTTTCAATGAGACTTGTAAAACATAAACCAACTCGAGTCTCATTAGACCATGCATATTGTTGAGTAGGGAAGATTAAGTAGACTTGTAGGTGTTGTACAATCTAATCGATTCGGCTCCGGGACCCAAACTTTCCTAGGATTGTAGGATATAAACCAACTCGATCCATCACAACAATAATTGCTTGCTTATAATTTGAGAATATGTTTGTATGATCAATTCCCATGAATCCCCTATGACCCCATGACACCCTAGTGCTTTTTATCAATTGTTTACATCCCTTTTAATTCATCTTGCTTGTTTACTTTCATTGCTATTTAGTTTAGTGATCTTCTACTTCAAACCCCAATTGTGACACCCTTAGACACCACTAGTTGCAATAGAAATCTCATCTCAATTCCCGTCCCTTGAGATCCGACCTTTAATTGCCTCTTTACTAATTGTAGAGTTGTTTATGAAGTTATAAATTGTGTTTTGGTCTAGGTGCTCCTAACGACAAGCACTGAAAACTAAACCCTCACGAGGGATCACGACCAAAAATGGCGCCGTTGCCGGGGACGGTGTTAACTTGATTTAGATTTTCTTGTATTGTTATTAGTTGTGTCTTTCTTTGCCTTGGGGAAGTAAAACTCCTCAAGGTTTGTTCTAATTATTTTCGAGTTGTTTGATATTTTGCATGTCTAGAAGGTCACAAGGTGACTTGTTACCCTTCGATCACGAAATTGAAAGGACTTTGACAACCAATAGAAGACTTGCTAGGAGAACTTTGAGAGGTATTGGTGAGGTTTTAGATATTCAACCAAATACTATTGAGTTCATCAACCCTTTTGCAAGAGAAGGTGAGGAGAACCCAACACAAAATCCAACACAAAATCAACCCACAATGCCTAAGTTTTCATCACATTCCGTACCCACCGAGGAGAACCTACCCAATGGTACTCCCACACCACAACATCTAACCGGAAATTTTATTGCCAAATCCGCATTTATCCAATTAGTCGAAAGAAGCCAATTTGGGGGGATGCCTAGTGAAGACCCTCATTCTCATATGGTGACTTTTTGTGACTATTGTGATGCGATTTCTCAAACCGGTGTAACTCAAGACCAAATTCGATGGGTCTTATTTCCTTTTTCTCTAATTGGCACCGCGAAACAATGGTTGAAAGGCCTTGATAAGGCTACTCTCGGAATTGATTCTTGGAAGAAGTTGGCTCTAGCTTTCTACAAAAAGTTCTATCCACCGGAAAAGACTAACATGCTAAGAGCTCAAATTACGGGCTTTAAGCAAAGAGATGAAGAATCCTTGTATGAAGCTTGGGAGCGATTCAAGGGAATTTGTTGCTCATGTCCTCATCATGGACTTAGCCAGTGGTTCTTGGTACAACAATGTTGGAACGGTCTTTATGAAGATTCAAGGAACATTCTAAACATGGGATCAAATGTAATGTTCACCGAAGTTGATGACAATCAAACTTGGAACAAAATTGAGGAAGTGGCGGTCCATAACTCACAATATAGTAGACCTCGCAAGGCTACTAGAGGAGGAAAGCATGAAGTGGACTCCATTACTCAATTGGGTGCTCAACTTAGTGCTCACATTGATACCATCAATTTGAAGTTTGAAAAAGCTATGGCTAGACTTGAAGAAGCCTCAAAATCACCAAAGCATCATGTTAATGCCATGACGGCATCTTCATCAATCCCAAGTGGGATATGTGAGAATTGTGGAACTTTGGGACATGACCCAAGTGAATGTAGGGGAACAAATGAACAAGTAAATGGTTTCTAAGCATACAGGAATGGTATCCCTTATTCAAACTATTACAATGAAAACACCAAATTCCATCCAAATCTCTCATACAAAAGCCAAAATGTTCAAAACCCTCAACCAACATACACCCCACCTCCCATGAGAAACCAAAATCAAAGACCCTTTTACAACCAAAACCAAGGTTACCAAAATCAAACTCCATACAATCAACAAAATGACCAAGGTTTTGATGTTCAAAAAGCGGTCCTCCAAATGTAAAAGAATCAACAAGAGTTTTTCACTCAAATGCAAAAAGATAGTCAAGCAAAGGAAATCACCATCAACAACATCCTAGCTCACACCAAAATGTTGGAAACCCAATTGACTCAACTAGAATCTTCAAGCTCACAAAGACAAAAGGGGCAATTACCACCTCAAAGTAATCCCCCAAGACATGAAATGGTTAGTGCCATTCACTTGAGGAGTGGTACAAGGTATGAAGCACCGAAGAAGCAAGTTGAGGATGAAGTTGTGGAAGCTAGTGACAAAGAAGAAATTATGCAAAACTCCAAAGATGGAGAACCATCAAAAGAAGAAATTTCAAAGAAAAATGAAGACAAGGTCAAGGAGAAGGAGCTCATTGTGATTAGACTTCCTTTTCCAAGTCGTCAAGCCAAGCCCAAATTTGATGACCAACTTGGAAAATTTATGGAAATTGTGAAGAATTTGGAAGTCTCGATTCCTTTCACGGAATTAATCAATCACGTGTCGGCCTATGCAAAATACATGAAAGACATCCTCACAAAGAAGAAGTCGATCCGGAAGCTTGAGACTATCGCCTTCACTAAGGTGAGTAGTGCAATCCTTCAAGGGAGTTCACCTCCAAAACTCAAAGATTCGGGAAGCTTCTCAATACCGTGTACCATTGGCGACACCACGATCAACAAAGCCCTATGTGATCTAGGGGCTAGTGTGAGTGTTATGTCGTACTCGGTGAGTAAAAGGTTAGGGATGGGAGAGCTTAAATGCACCAATATCACACTCCAAATGGCCGATAGATCGACGAAGACACCATTAGGGATATGGAAAGATGTTCCCATAATAGTTGGGAAATTTTTTATCCCGGTGGACTTTGTCATTGTTGATATGGAAGAAGACTCCAACATTCCAATCATTCTAGGAAGACCTTTCTTACACACCGCGGGTGTGGTGATTGATGTAAAGCATGGAGAGCTCACTCTAGAAGTGGGAGGTGAGAGCATAACTTTCAATCTTGACAAGACCATGAGAGCTCCCCATTTGCATGAACCATGTTTTATGGTCGATCATTATAGTCGAAAGGATGATAGGAAGAAGCCGGAATTCCAATGGAAGAAGAAAATTGATGATGCTCCATTCAAAGAGCAAGTGAATTGTAACAAAGAGAGCTTGAAAAGCTCACCAAAGTCAAGCAATGAAGAGGATGGCCTCGTTGGCCAAGACAAGAAAGCGGGAGAGTTGTCTCTATCAACTCAAGAGATCTTTAGTGATCAAGTAGATGAAGTTTGTGGTCTTTGGGACGATGAGTTTGAAGGGATTTTCAATCCCTATATTGGTAATGCTATCGATAAAGACCGACATGAAGGACAACAAGGGCAAAGGTCTATTGAAGATCTTTATCATGATAATGAACAAGCTTTTGACTACTTCTTCAAGGTGTTGAGCAACATCAACAACACCTTGGACATGCCCCTATGACATCTCACTAAGGATGAGAGTTTGGTGGAGTCCTCCCTAAACCACCATTTATAAATATTTCTAACTCCCTAACTTGCATTTTAATTCTTACATTGCATTTTTGTCATTTTTGGATTTTTATGCTTTGATCAAGATAATTATCATTTTTGAGAGAAGTGAGGGAGGGACTAATGATTTAATTGATGTGTAGTGCGTTAGCGTAGTGTGGGGATAGCAATTGCCTAGGCTATTCATGCCTTAGTAATGCCCCTACAATGAAGAACACAAGACTTGAAGAATGAAAAATGACAAGGGATATGCAAGTGCACGGATGGAACTGAATCCGGGTAAAACAGGGAGAATCCGAGCGTCTTCAAGGGGAATCCGCTCGTCTTCAGGAAATCCGAACGTCTTTGCCAGAATCCGCCCGTCCATTTTAACTGAAAATTTGAAATTTTGGGACCGTCGAAGAATCCGAGCGTCCTGGTAGAGAAGACGCTCGTCTTCAGAAATCCGCCCGTCTTTGCAGGAAGACGCCCGTCTTTTTGCCTGTCAAAAATAAGAAGGCTTGCTGTCTCAGAATCCGCCCGTCTTCAGAGGAAGACGCTCGTCCTGCAAACAAAGAATCCGAGCGTCCCTGCTGAAAGACGCCCGTCTTTAGGCGAGAATCCTGAACCCAAAATAGGCAGAATCTGAGCGTCCCGAAGGAAAGACGCCCCGTCTTCCCCTGCAATTCAAAAATTTTCGGGTATTTCAAATACCCCATCCCACATTAATTTCTTCATTCATTCATTCAAAACACTACCCATAAACCCCAAAACTCAAAACCCTCATGCTCTCCATCACCAAAACAAGTTTTTTTCAACCAAATTCAACAAAATCAAATCCAAACTTCCTTTTAACAACAATTAATCACTCCTCTTCCAACAAAAATCAAACCAAGCACCAAAATCTTCAACCTTTGAGTCGATTTTTGAATTATAAAGGCAAAGCCTTTCATCTTAAAATCGATTTGGGTATACTTGGAAATTGAAGATTTTCACTCTTTTCTTGGTATTTTCATCAATGGCAAGGACAAAAGGATCAACAAAGGCACCTAAAGCAAAGGCACTCTCAACAAGACAACAATGTCTTCAAGCAAAGAAAGCCTCATTGGCTATGGTGGTAGCTAGTTCAAACTTGGAAGTTCAACAACAAATTCCTCCCTTGGAAGCAACAAGATCAACAACTCCGTAAATTGCTCAATATCAAACTATCCGGAGGTACTTTTCATTTCTAACTCCCATAGGGATACATTTGCCAAGTATGCTAGAAAATCCTTTCTACCCACCAAATTCATATGTGAATATGCCTTGAACAAATTGGGTGTCCTTGAACAAACAAAAGCCTTCTTTGAAGCCATGGGGTTGGGAAAATTGTTTGCTACAAGAGAATTGACATACCCCTCCCTTACCTTGGAATTCTTGAGTTCTTTGAAAGTTACTAAGGTAGAGACTAGAGAAAACATCGAGTTCCGCCTTGCCAATGTGAGTAGGCGCATCACCTTTTATGAATTGGGTAAAGCATTAGGTCTTAGTGATTCACCTAGTTATTACAAGAAGCCCGAAAAATATGACCCCGCTCCTCTTTGGGAGGCGATTTCCGGGAGGAAATTTGAGAACTATCATGCTAGTCGCGCTCTATTAGTCCACCATCCGGGTATTAGAGTGTGGCACAAGGTCATCGAGAATACTATCATTGCAAGAAAAGACACTAACCACTTTACCAAGCTCGATTGTGTTCTACTTGAGTCGGCCTTAAATATTGGAAGGGAATTCACCAAGCCTTACAATTCTCTAAGGCTTTTGGTGGAAAGTGTTGGGAAATGTGTCCTCAACAATAGTGCGATCACATGATTTAAATATCATTATTAAATCTCATATAAAGAATACGTAAGGGATGATTCAATTATATAGTCGACTGATCAACATTAATCGGTAACGATTGGCTTGCTAGAGTTTGACGTTACTGTCGTGGGACGGTAGTGGTCAGTTGATCCCTTAAGGTCACACCTAAAGGATGATACCCTTATCTATAAAGTTGATTAATTGTATGACGATGCAAGTTGATCAATTCCTTAAAATTGAACAATTCGATTTGTGAGAGAGAATAAATATCTTATTGTAATGGGATTAAATAAGATTTATTTTAGTAATAAAATGCTTTGTTACTAAAATTATTTATTGTTTGAGAAACAATAGAGATAGGAATGAATGGTTAATTATAATTACAAGATATTGTGAATTACAATTACATGACCCATTTTATTTATGTGATCAAGTATCACTAGTCAAATTATTGGATGTAATTTAATTAATTCATAAAATGATATTTATGTGATAAATATGCATTAAAATTAATTAATAACATGTAGCATACTACATGTGACATATTGTGTGACAAATGACAAATTGACAAAAATAAAATGGTAGTCCATTTTATAGAAGTGGACTAAATATTGTGGGTGGTAGGCTTTAGTGGGTGATTATTTTATGTGATAAGAATAATTTAATAAAACCTACTCTACCTATTCTTACACACCTATAATATTGAGAAGAGCAAAAGGAAAAAAAAATGATGCCATTTTGGCACTACAAAAACCGTGACACTCCCTTTGTGTGGAGGTGTTGTTGGTTATTATTTTCACTCTTACACATTCATATGATGATAATTCATTCATATGCTTTTTCTCTCTTCTCTTTCATTTTCTCTAAAAATTTCAGAAACTTTGATCCAAATTGTTCAAAGAAATTACTAAAATTATTAATGTAATATATGAGTGTAAGTAATCAATTTTAAGGTAAACTACTAAACTAATATCTAGCTAATATTAGTTAGTGGGGATAAGGGATAGTCTTGGGTGCAATCAAGAGGAGAATCTCTACTTTGGGATTTTGAATGTTCATCCAATTATTGGAAAGCTCAAGAACTAACAAGAAGGTGATCTTGTTGGTGCCCATTTGACCGAAATTTAGATGGTGAGAAATTGATTTTCCATCTCTTTTATTAAAGTTTGCATGCATAAGATTAGTAATTTATTTTATGACTAAATAAATTTGAAACATATAAGAATATGTTAAGAATGAGATATAGATTTCCAACAAGCGGTATCATGAGCACAAGGTTGTTTGCATGTAAATCGGTTATAGTTTTTCCGAGTTATACGATTTAACATATAAAACTTGTAAATTTGTGTTATTATGATATATCACGAAAATAATTTTTCCATGTTAAAGTTTCTGATCCTAAAATGTATTTAGGATATTTTGGTTAATTTATGAATTTTTATTGTTCATTTTATTTAATATTGGCATTAAAATGTGATTTTTATGATAAAAATGTCAATTTTGGACGAAAATTAGCAAAACTTCGAATTTTCCAGTGGTTTTTGGATATGTTTTCACATATATTATTTTTAGATGATCTGGAAATTTTCAAAAATTTTGGAGTTCTTATGCTCGAAATATGGATTTTTCATGATAAAACTCGAATTTAAATGAAAAATAGGTTAATATGAGAAATATTTCGAATCTGGTCATATAAATTTAGTATGTTGTCACATGCAATTTTACATGATGTGTGTAAAATAATAGGATATAATAAAGTCTTCATGCATGATTTATGGATTTTTGATGAAAAATAGCATAAATAGTGACTTAATTAGTGAAAAATTGCTAAAACATACTTCATGACTAAGAAAAAACGTCATATGTTGCATTTTATTATCTTTTTCAGATCTAAAATTGAAAAGTTGATGAATATAATTTTTCTCATGTTTTTATGATTATAAATGTTAAATCCGATAAACCGCAACATTGTTTTTCCCGATAATTTTCGAAATTTTTAACCTAATTTTTTGAACATTATGAGTGTCATGGTATTTTTCCAGAATGTTCATAAGTTTAAATTTCAAATTTTTGAATTTATTTGAATTTTTGTGATTTATTTGAAGTTTATGGCATTTTATTTTGTAATTTTAAGTCCTTTTATGAACAATATTAAGAAATATAAGTTAATTATTGTCATAAGTTAGTGGAGACTAATTTTGAGTCCTAAGTTGGTTAGGATAATTAACTTGTGCATAAATATGATTTTATGTAATTTATTGTGATTTTAAAAGGTTGAATCACGCAAATCCGTAAAAACCGTTTAATATACGATATTGGCTCCTTAAGGCGATTTAGCATAAAATTGGGCATGTTCATACATATTATAATGCTGCATTTTATTTATGATTGTCATAATTTTATTTTATGTAATTTTTGAATTATGTAATTTTCACTTAGCATGGCCTTAGTTTTTAATTGGTATTACCCGAAATGTATGGGAATATCGATTCGGTTGTAATTTATTGTGATCTCGTATCACCGTTTTGTAATTTAATAGATTTATTTTATTTTAGTTACAAATTATAATAGGAAATTATGTAATTTATTATGTAATTTATTTATTCCGGAGTTCCTTGAAGACGGTGTCACTCAAGAAGGCGATACATAAAGACGGTGTTACCTCGAGATGCGTGCCAAAACCGAAGTTCAAGGGACCAATGGAGTTGGTTTCCGAATATGTAATAGTTTATTAGATTTTCTATTTTAGGAAGGCCATACTAGGATTTATTTTATGCTTTGCATTTTATTTATATGTCGCATGCTTCGCTAAATCGCCATAACTAAAACATGCATTATCTTTTATCGAGTTTATCGACCGTGTCAATTAGAATTATCGTAGTTCACCGCTTTAGTTCACTTAAAACGTGATAGATAGTAAATTGACATGACCTCTCGCTAAAAATAAACAATTGAGACATAGCCTTACCAAGGAGTAGAAACCATGAAAACCTATTTCATGAGGGAGTGCACTCGGCCATCCCGGGGTACAAACCTTGTTACGAAGGGGAAGTGGGTGATAAATGTCTACCCACCGAATTCGTGTTGATGAGGGTTTCATCGGCTATCCCGTGCCCAAGTTGATGTGGATTTGGATCATGGACACATTTATTCGAAATTTGGATTTAGCTCAACGGAAGTATTCGTGACCGTAGTCGCATGTGTTCCGGGCTATAGATAAATATTAGAGTAATTTTATCGACCGACAATTCTAAAAGTAGAATCGATTAAAGAGTTAGTCCACCGAGTTATATTGATAAGGGTTCCATCGGTTATCCTGTGCCCAGGTTAATATGAATTTGGATCTTGTAATCATTTATCATAGTTGGGTAGAGGTCACTATGTAAATGCTTTACTTGTTATGTACAAGTATTATTATAACGATAAATGTTTTGTTTTCATTATTCCGTTATCATATTGTTCTATTTCTTTACCATAATTCATATACGATATCATTTCGATTTTTGATTCAAATCTCCATTAAAACATCGTAACTTAAGACAAATATGAATTTGCTTCTAAAACCTCAAATGAACCATTGCTAAGGATCTCTTGTAAAGAGTATAGATTAAAGTTATTCATTATCAAACAAGTTTTTGATTCTTGACTAACACATCTACTTACAATGGATTGTTTTCATATATACTTAATTAAATTAAGTGCCTTGAAGCGATAAATTGTTTTGGTAATTAGATTTGTCAGAATTCGTAATTGACCAAAATAACGCAACCACTTCAATGAAAGTTTTAAGACTAAAACGAACAAATGAAGAGTAATCTTCATGAATTCAATATTGCTTCTCAAAGCAAAGACTCATTGAAATGAGTGGGAGCATTCTCTTAAACCGTTAAGATGAGGACGAGGTTCAAGAAGTAAAGATTATAATGGAATTGATACAAGGTAATGTTAAAAGTAAAGTTATTGATAATAACGATACTAAACCTATCAATACGGACCGATAAAGTTTCCATTGTCTTAAATGTTGGACACTAGAAAGGAAACTACCCCAAATTATTGAAGGATCAACAAGTTAGTTGTGGGACATCTAATGGGACCTTCTTCTTTAAATGTTTATTTGATTAAACATAAATTTTGCTAGTACTATTTTGCTAGTACTACTTCGTCAATATTAGAAACCAATGGAGGATTTCATCATTGTACTTGATACATAGGATGATTAGAATATGACGACTAGCAACAATGATGTTGAGAGATAGAGTCATTGTGTAATCAATCTAGTTTAGGGTTTATAGTTGTACTTAATTATGATTATTAAGTGCATAAACTCTAAATAAGAATATAAACTTGTTAAGATACAAAAGAGGTTTCACTTTTGTGACCCTATACACCACGATTTGATGTATGGCTAGCCCATTATCAAGGTGATTATATTCTAAACCAAACTAGAATGATATATCATGAACATGATGCAAGACTCAAATTGGTAACCCAAGATTAAACCTTAAATTCTGGAATGATTAACGCAAAGAGTTATCGAGTACTCTTGAAACCATTAGATAGTTAATGGTATATGCGTATCTTGTATTCAAAGCAAGATGTCTCGTGCTTTTTGGTTGAAAAGGAGATCGAGGTTGTAAATCATTGATCCAAAAAGGTTGATCATTTTCTTTTACCAACGATTAATAAGGTAAATAGAGAAATCTTTGAAGAAGTTCAAAGTATTCAAAGAATCACGATTTAGTCGTGATGGGATTATCAAAGTGAAGACTTTGATATAAGCCAAAGAAAATGTGATTTAGAATCACAAGTTAATCTCTCTTCGCACGCATTATGGAATAATGTGTGGTTGGATAAGAAGTCAAACGCTATTCGATATGGTTTGGACTTCGATCAAGTTACTTTGAGTTACTTGATCCTTTTGGGGATTTTATCATTTTGTCTAAATTATTTTTCCACTAAATCTAAAACGAATCATATGAGATATGAAATGGTAGAGTACCATATTTGTAAGTTTTCACAAGAAACAAATGCTCAATTTTTCCCTTTCAATTATCACGAATACGACGGGTTTGCGGCTTGTGAAGCTGTCTTTCTAAAATACAAGTTTATTTCTAGAAGACAGAGTGGGAGAAATTATTCAAGAGCCACAAAGAATGCCACAGAGAATGTTATGTCGCAAGAATGCCACAGAGAATGTTATGTCGCAAGAAACTGGTCTTTCTTGGCTACATGAGACGTTTTGTGTAAGACATTGTTTCTTCAAAACCTAGGAGGTTAAAGTCATCATTTGTTAAAGATGATGAATTCATGCTACTTTTAAAAAACTGATTTTTCTTGGCTACATGAGACGTTTTGTGTAAGACATTGTTTCTTCAAAACCTAGGAGGTTAAACTCATCATTTGTTAAAGATGATGAATTCATGCTACTTTTAAGAAAGTAAAGAGCTTACAACTTACAAAGAAATTGTTTGATTCAAGTTGATTACTTCTGGAAAGTAATAAACATATGACTTACATGAGAGTGTTTAAGTCACAACTCAATACAAGGCTTAGAGCCAAGAAAATCCGAAATAAAAAAAGGCTTGATTAGTGACAAAGGGTTTTGCACTAATAAAGAGAGATTTCGTAGCAAGATTGGTGGCAAAGAGTTTTGCACTAGTTGAAATGCTTAAGTCTATTTGGATCTTCTTAGGGATTGTGTTCCATTATTATGAAATACATAGCGAGTGAATCTAAAACCCACTTCTTCAATTAGAAGGAATGTATTCAATACATGTTTTGAGTTTTGTAGATTCTTGCAATCCTAAGATAATGTGCAACTTAAGAGATGATCTTAAGTAGGACATCAATGAGTTAGAATCAATGTTTTGATCATGTTATAAAACTTTTCTCGATAAGTCGAGAAGTTGTGTTTATACATGGAGTTTAGTGGGAGTTACGAAAATGTTAATTAGTCTTATATGTGAATGACATATTGATCATTGGGAATGATTTAAGACTTTTGGAGAATTATAATACATCTTTAATATCCAGATTTATGAAGATAAATCCACATGATATTAGCTTCAATAAGAAGTCTTATGTTGATAAGATTCATGACCAGTTCAATTAAATTGAACATATTTGATTGATTCCATTTGCTTCCGCTGCCGGATCAATTAAATGAGTAATGATGTATAACACTTCATATACTTTGAGTATGATGAATTGTTTTTCAAAAATCGAACTTAAGTAATCTTTACCAAATAAGCCATAAAGATTACCCTTAAGTGTTTGTAGAAGCATTAAGGAAGTAAAGCAAAGTGTTTATGATGCAATATTTGTGTAAGGGTGTTACACAAATGACAATTGACAATTGAGATTGCGCATGGTTTCCGACAAAACCATAATCAAAACACGTCAGGATGGTTAAGATACCATTGAGGTTATGTTATTTAAGAAATAGATTTTCTAGAATCGTTCTAGGAAATAAAGAACAATGAGAAATATTTACAACGGAAATTGAGTACACTTGCAATCATGGGATGTACAAGAAGGATGAGTCTCGCACACTGTGAAAACAGTGGGAGCTATTCTAAGGCTAGAAGGCCTATGTCTTGATTGGATCTCGACACGTACTCAGAAAGTTTTGTAATGAAAATGTATACATTACAAAGGAAAACGAGTATGTAATAAGGTTGAGTAAGGTACAAGAAGTTGATAAAACCTACTAACCAAAGCCTTCTCATAGGCTTAACATGATGAGTCATGTCATTTCAATTACATTGAGATGAACAACTACATACAAGATCAAATTAGATTATAGAACATGAAATAGTAATCAGGCATTGACTATTCATATGTGATAATCGCATTTGTCGTTCGAGTTTTACTTTAAAACTCTTTTATTATACTTTGTTACATCCAAACGGGTTGTAGAGACAACATTGAACCCCGTTAAAGTGAACACGGATTAGCATTGTATTCGCCCATAGTCACTTGTATGAGGTGACGTCTCGAAGTGACTAGAGTGTGATGCGATTGATGGCAAGTTCAAGTGCCATAGAGTCATGTGAGATGACTAGTCGATCACATAGGCAGACTGTTAGGAACACTTTGTCGGGCAGTGACCGGTTATAGAGTTCTGGCAAATTTATAAAGCCTGGTCGTGGCGAGAGCTACTATAGTATTCTAATGAGTCGATTCTTTTGACTAAAGATTGTTCGCCTAAGATGGCACAGTTTCAGATTAACTTTGATTTGTGTTACTACGACCTTCGTAAATGGGGTCAAATGGGCATATTTTGGGTTATGATGGCTGTGGCTAGTCGAAGGGAATAAGTGCGATAGGAATTGTCCACCCCCTTGTCAGGGTTAAAACAATATCTCAGGGCCACTCGAGGAGTAATGAATCGAAATGCGTGGCCACGCTCGGAAGGTATCTATGATAGATAAATCCGGTCAATCAGTTATTCTCCAGATCGAGGAAACCACTCTCGATATGATCACTTGCAAGTACGACCCGAAAGACACCTTGCATTGAGTGGGAGAAAGTAATAGGACAAGAGAATTGGTGACGCACACTTGTCGAGGACAAGTGGGAGATTGTTGGGAAATGTGTCCTCAACAATAGTGCGATCACATGATTTAAATATCATTATTAAATCTCATATAAAGAATACGTAAGGGATGATTCAATTATATAGTCGACTGATCAACATTAATCGGTAACGATTGGCTTGCTAGAGTTTGACGTTACTGTCGTGGGACGGTGGTGGTCAGTTGATCCCTTAAGGTCACACCTAAAGGGTGATGCCCTTATCTATAAAGTTGATTAATTGTATGACGATGTAAGTTGATCAATTCCTTAAAATTGAACAATTCGATTTGTGAGAGAGAATAAATATCTTATTGTAATGGGATTAAATAAGATTTATTTTAGTAATAAAATGCTTTGTTACTAAAATTATTTATTGTTTGAGAAACAATAGAGATAGGAATGAATGGTTAATTATAATTACAAGATATTGTGAATTACAATTACATGACCCATTTTATTTAAGTGATCAAGTATCACTAGTCAAATTATTGGATGTAATTTAATTAATTCATAAAATGATATTTATGTGATAAATATGCATTAAAATTAATTAATAACATGTAGCATACTACATGTGACATATTGTGTGACAAATGACAAATTGACAAAAATAAAATGGTAGTCCATTTTATAGAAGTGGACTAAATATTGTGGGTGGTAGGCTTTAGTGGGTGATTATTTTATGTGATAAGAATAATTTAATAAAACCTACTCTACCTATTCTTACACACCTATAATATTGAGAAGAGCAAAAGGAAAAAAAATGATGCCATTTTGGCACTACCAAAACCGTGACACTCCCTTTGTGTGGAGGGGTTGTCGGTTATTATTTTCACTCTTACACTTCATATGATGATAATTCATTCACATGCTTTTTCTCTCTTCTCTTTCATTTTCTCTAAAAACTTGAGAAATTTTGATCCAAATTGTTCAAAGAAATTACTAAAATTATTAATGTAATATATGAGTGTTAGTAATCAATTTTAAGGTAAACTACTAAACTAATATTATTTAGTGGGGATAAGGGATAGTCTTGGGTGCAATCAAGAGGAGAATCTCTACTTTGTGATTTTGAATGTTCATCCAATATTGGAAAGCTCAAGAACTAACAAGAAGGAGATCTTGTTGGTGCCCATTTGACCGAAATTTAGATGGTGAGAAATTGATTTTCCATCTCTTTTATTAAAGTTTGCATGCATAAGATTAGTAATTTATTTTATGACTAAATAAATTTGAAACATATAAGAATATGTTAAGTAATGAGATATAGATTTCCAACAGAAAGATGGCTTAATATTGATTGTGGAAAGCAAGGTACCGCTTTTATTGTAAATGGAGGTCTAGTCACTCTTTTGGCTAAGTACTTTGATCCGAATTTCAACAAGGATAGCAAGTATGTGGCGAAAAAGAGGGGTCATCTCATTGACATGGATGCCATGATTAACAAGTAGAAGTGGGTCACTCATAACCCTCTTGACACCAAATATGGGTGGCTCACCAATGATGCTAGATCTTTTACTTTGCCTTCCAAGATATGCCGTTTGAGTGTCCATCGGACCAACTACCTTCTTCCCCTCTCAAAAGAAGCCGAATACATCATCTGCCAACAAAGGGGTCAAATTGAAATTCCCTCCTCCTCCATTGTCACACCACCCTATCCATTCAAGTATCAAGAGTTCAAACCCGAAGATGTTAAAGCAAGCAATGACTACATCACTCTACTTATGCAAGAGATGCACAAACAAGCTTATAAGGATCGGTAAGATGCATACTTAGCCCAATATCCACCCCTCCTTCATTTAGCTAGGAAAGGACTACTTGATCCTTCATGTCCTTTGCCTAGTTGGGCAGATAGGGAAGTCTTCTTTCCAAGTGCATCTAGGGGTGAGATACCGGGTGACGATGAGGTTGTCGGTGATGAGATTATTGATGAAGGCATTGATGAAGAGGTAAATGAAGAAGAAGAGGCTAATGAAGAAGAAGAAGATGATGAAGGAAGTGAGCAAGGAAGTGAAGAGGGAAGTGGTGATGAGTCCACTTCTATTGAGGAAGATGATGACAATGATGATATGGTGGAAGACTAGCAAGCTTTGGAGGCTCCTACCCTCTTGAGGTTTGTCTACTTCTTTCTTTGTTTTATTTATTTTATCTTGATAATGGTTGGAGAGTCCTAGCAACATAGAGGACTAACACCTCGGCCCCATTGAGGTGTTCTTGTTTCATTGTTCCCACTTTTGAAAATCCAAAATGACAAATTTATTTTCATGCATTGCATCTTGTGTGCATGAACTACCCCCAACTTTAGGACATTAGAAATAATGTCTATCTCGGTTTGGGGAAGTACATGCATACGCAACGGGAGGTAATCTACATGGGATCACGCATACTAAGGCAAAAAGCAACGAACACAAGAAGGGACAAGTAATCACGAGGATAAGACGACAAATCTAGACTTGACTTGTGAATTCGTGAAATGCCGTGAGCGACTTCTCGTGTTTGAATTCACGGTGCTTGACTTTAATTTTAGACTCGAGTATTGACTTTGATGGAGTGACCCTTATATGGTTGACCTTATTGACGGGATTGATGACACGTGTTGATTCTAGACTCGGGTATAAGTGTAGATAGCCGAGGTGTGCTTATAGGTGTTAAGAAGACGACTCCAGTTTAGACTCAAATGTGAGGCTCATTGAGACTCGTGCGTTGAGCCTCGGGACGTGTCGTTAGGGAGGATTTTGAAAACACGGTTTTGAAAGAAAATGGATTTGAAAGGTGAGCCCCATTAAGTCTTTTGTGTACGACTCGGGCACGTGTAACACGAGGTGTCGAAAATGTTTAAATCCTAACTGAATTGGGGTAGGGGGTCCAAAATGACGGCGTGACGCTTTAGGACTTGACTTGAATTTAAAAAGACCCAAAATGTAAAGGAAGACGGGTTTATGACTCAACAGAGTTCCGACTAGGACATAATCTGTTTGAATTTTGACTCTAACTTAGCCCAATTGAATTTACATATTTACATTTACATTGTCTGAAAATATTTTGATTTAAAAAAAATTGGTTTTTTTTTTTTCTTACGCTTTTTTTTTTGATTTTTTGATTTTGTTTTGAGAATTTACAAAGGATTTTATTTATAGAGAATTTAATAATTGACTTGAACTTTGAAAATGGAATTTTACAGAAAGTATTTTTTTTTTGGTGAAATGTGAATTAACATTAATAATCATACGTAATTACATCACCATACATGACATTTAGCCATCATTACAATCAGCCAAGCAACCCAAGTTGGGCTAACCAACTTTTACACTTAAATTGACCCTTACTAATCTCCAACTTTTGCAACCTCACTCTCAATACAAACTTAATATCAGCAATCAAGACTCTAGGATGAGGTACATACAAGTCCACTCTACATTTGTTTCTACTATCCCAGATTCTATAGATCGGACCACTTATGGCAGCCACAACTACCTGCTTTTTCAACAAGGAATTACACCGCCATTTAAGAACCCAACTCTCAACATTACCATGCCACTGAACCATCAACCAAGACTGTAAATGCTGAACACACTCCAAACTGTAAGAGCACTCAAAGAAAAGATGAGAATGTGTCTCATCCTGCACGCCACATAAAAAGCACAAACCAGAATTAGCCACCCCAAACCTCAGAAGACGGTCTTGGGTCAGAAATCTGTGTTGAATATAAATCCAAACACTGAAATTAAACTTAGGCAGGCTAACCCTATTCCACACAAAAGGTATCCAATCCTTCTTCTGATGATTCCCTAGTAACCAATGATAAGCATCCTGTACAAAATACCTTCCTTGCCAAGCAGCTGTCAGGAACCCAGTTCTCAGTTTCTCCTTAACCTTGCAGATTTGTCGCCGGGTCCAACTAGAATTAATTGAAGGTTGATACTGCCACCAATCTTGCTGCTTTATGTAAATAATATGAACCCAGTTCACCCATAAACTATCCTTCTTCTATGCAATCCACCAGGAATATTTCCCAAGAACAAAAAGTGATTTTTGAAAGGAAATGGATTTTACATTTACAGAAAATTGGACATTATTTGATTTAGAAAATGGATTTTTGAAGAGGTTTTTTGGAAAATTGAAATTTGAAAATCGAAAAATTTGGCATTATCTGGTTTACAAATGTGATATTTGAAAAGGTTTGAAAATGAATTTTATTTACATTGACATTACTCTGTTTATAAATAAGGAATTTTAGACACATACAATGTACACATACAAACAGGCATCATAACAGTATGATGAGTGCATTAAAAGACTTTTGGCTTAAAAGAGTGGGTTGCCATACCAAGCAATCATACCCTGGTCTGTGGAAAGGTCTGTGCCAAATATGAGTAAGGTCGGTTCCTAATACATTTCCTCGAGTAGTGAAAGCTCTCGGTACAAACATGATTATGTACCGCAGTATGGTTGACGTCAATCGTTATCCATCTTTAGGCCCAGATAGGAATTTGGACCGTCCGGATGGGACGATTGATCGAATAGGTTGGTTTAGGTCCTAGGAAGACCAAATAAAACGACCTAAGAAGGTCGAGTGATGAAAATCGACAACTGTCTCTTATAAACTATTCCCTGACCTTGTTCGAGTTTCACTCTGGGTAACACCAGACATAGTCTAAGAATATCATCCCTAGCGGAGTCGCCAAACTGTGGACATGGGCCACCTGCGCCACGCGCACTTGCGTATTGGTTTCGAGGCGGCGACACTTCTCCCACGGAACCTTGGTTTACAAAGCACGTCATGGGCCGTTACCGATTGGTGAGGCATTGAAACCGGTGAAAGATTGAATAAGCCTGCATTTGTGGAGTCTCCACCAATTTATTATGGAAAAATTGGAAACCGTTCGAATACCTCGTGCCATGCCAAGACACAATGTAATGACATGAACACTAAGAACTCGTTACCCTTAGCATTCTATGTCTAGAATGACTCTCGAAGATGCCAATTGACACGGATGTCCAGAGATAACTGGAGTAAGGGGTGAGGGTACGTATTAGGAAGCTCTTTAATTCGAACATCTAATCACGCCCGCCTCGATAGCGGCCTCTACTAATGATTAGGGAAATTGTTCATATTTGATATGTCGTCGATGTAATGCATGCAATGCAACAAACATAGATTTATCCTAGCATGTGAAATTAGACTATATCGGTTAACACGTATTTTAGCAAACAAGTTGGTCGAAGTAAATGTTAGATTAATTACATGTGAATGCCATACAATTAAATCATACATAATAATAATTACGATAAATGAATTACAATAATCATTTGATCTACGTCAAAAGCACGCTCAAAGACGGGGTTTCGAAGAAGAAAATAAAAAGAAAGTAAAATTAGAATTAAAATATGAAAATACGTCAGATTAGAGGTGATAATACGGATAATAGTTAATTTAAACTGTAATTAGGAGCTACGTCAAAGCGATAAAGAGTTCAGAGACAGAAACCAACCCAGAACAGGCGCGACACATGCTGCGTCCTTTGGAAGAGGCGCAACACTTCATGCGTTTGTTCTAGAGCTGGGTTCGGGCTGTGAAGTCAAAAACGCGGGTTGTTAATGTTTGTTAGTTATTTAATGTCAATTATTGGTATATAACTCGAGTAGAAGTGATTTAATCATATTACATGCATATGGAACCGTCATAAAGCGATAAAAGACGAACGAAACATTTACAAGTTATGGTTATTCTACAATGTCAGAATTGATTTATATACAAAACTTGAATTAAAGACGGTTGAAAGCGAAAGAAAACAAAATATGAAAAAAAAAGAGAGAAATATGTACAAAAGACGAATTCCAGGGACTTGTTATGGATAAATCGAGTCTCTAAAATCCGGGTTTGAATTTGTGACAAAAACCCGCAAATATTGAATTATAAGGGATTTAAGCCGAAAAAGGGTTGAAAAAAAGATTCATAAAAACTAATTTGAAAATTATTAGGTGAAATAAGGGAAAGAACGAAGAAAGAAAAAATAAAAGACGTAAGGAACAAAAACCCGAGGAAGAAGAAGAAATGCAGCAACTGAAGGCAACCTCTAGAAGAGGCGCCAGCAGATGCCGCGGCCTTTCCAGAAGGCGCATCAGTTGATGCGATTCTTCCCCACGTCGTTTCTCTGCTGTTTCCGTCAAAGGGTTTTAAAAAGTGATTAAAAAATTCGTTTTGAGCATGCTTATGACATAAATTCTTACATTAATTATAATACAGAAAATAAATACAGAATTAAGATGAGATTTTACACCCTCAGACTTAAATGTTACCGTCGCGAGATTTAACTAAATCGGTTTTTAGTTGTAACTGGACTCGATCTATGCAAATATAAAAGTGCCCTTGAAAAATAATTTGAAACAAATTGATTTAATTGATTGTGTAGTGGTCAAATTGGTCGGTCATGCAAATGTGACTGGTACTCAGATTGATCTGAGCTTACGTGGACGATTGATCAAGCATGTAGGGATCGAAAAGCAAAGAGCGCGGTCTTAGAATGCAAAGGGAGAAGAGAAGGGCGGACACTCGCGTGAAAAATATGTGAGGCGAAGGCCTCTATTTATACTAATCATACGGAGGAATTATGGTAAGGGTAGAATTTGGAAAGGAATAGGAAAGAAAGATCCGGAAACAACCGACTTAGGTTGAAACACGGAAACTTGGACAAAAAGAAAGCCTTTAGAAAAGGCGTAGCAGGTTTTGCGACCCTTAGAAGAGGCGCAACATTTTCTGCGTCCTTTCTCGGGTAATATTCTTCTGCGCAAAAAAAACGCGTTTGACATCCTGTCGTATTTTTGGCATAACTTCCTCTATAAGACTCGGATTAAGGTGATTTTGGTGGCTTTGGAAAGCTAAGAGAAAGATATAGAACTTTTTGTGAAATAGGACAAACCCAAAAAAGTAGTTATCACCTCGTAAAACGGGCCTAAATGTCGGGTTGTCATTTTAGCTAAATGAAATGCACATTTTGTAATGTAAACTTTAAGTTTAGCCCAAAGACGTGACATGAGACTCAAAATGAGATATACTCATAACATTTTATGACATCCTAACCTTAGGCAGACAAGCACATTGCTTTTTGACTCGGGATTTGACGGTTTTAGGAAATGAAGACGGTTTTTGACCCAGACTCCAAATGTACTCTAATTATTGTCAAAACGACCGTAATGACACCTAGATGACAACCAAGGGGTAGACACAAGTGTACAAGTTACCTTTTATTAACCGATTTACAAAGCGTCATAAAATCACGACATATGCTAAATATGCGGCCCCAATCATCACTGGGTGTTTGGCGGGAGGTGTAGAAATGAGGTGTCTACGGACAGCTGATCAGATACCAGTGGTGGGGGAGTTCCCATATGTTTTTCCGGAGGAGATACCAGGTGTGCCACCAAAGTGTAGATACCTCATTTCTGCACCTCCCGCAAAACACCCGGTGATGATTGGGCCGCATGTTTGGTACGCGGAACGATTTATGACAGTTCGTAAGTTTATCGTCAAGTGATTTCTCAAACATTTATGTCTACCTCATGGTTGTCATCTAGGTGTCATTACGGTCGTTTTGGGAGTAACTAGAGTACATTTGGAGTCCGGGTCAAAAACCGTCTTCATTTCCTAAAACCGACAAATCCCGAGTCAAAGTAATATGCTTGTCTACCTAAGGTTAGGATGTCATAAAATGTTGAGATTATATCTCATTTTGAGTCTCATGTCACTTCATTAGGCTAAACTAAAACTTTACATTACAAAATGTGCATTTCATTTAGTTAAATTGACAACTCGAGCTTTAGGCCCGTTTTACGAGGTGATAACGACTTTTTTTGGGCCGGGCCTATTTCACAGAAAGTTCTAGATCTCTTTCTTAGCTTTCCAACGCCACCGAAATCACCTTATTCCGAGTCTTGTAGAGAAAGTTACGCCTAAAATACGACAGGCTGTCAAACGCGCTTTCTTGCGCAGGAGGAACCCGCCGGGGAAAGGACGCAGCAGGTGCTGCGCCTCTTCCAAGTGACGCAGCTCTGCTGCGCCTTTTCCTCAAGGTTTTCTTTTTGTCCAAGTTTCCGCGTTTAACCTAAGTCGGTTATTTCCGGATCTTTCCCCCCTTTCCTAAACCCTAATTCCGTGTTTAGTATAAATAGAGACCTTCGGTCCCTCATATTTCTCACGCGAGTGTCCGCCCTTCTCTTCTCCCTTTGCATTCTAGACCACGTTCTTACTTTTTGGCGTCTACGTGCTTGAACTTTCGACCACGTAAGCTCGGATCCTTCTGAGTACCAGCCTCGTTTGCATGACCGACCAATTTGACCAACTCCACCATAATCAACTTTAATCAATCTGTTTTAATTCCTCTTACGAGGGCGCTTTCGTCTACATTCGAGTCGAGCGTCACTAATCGTAAACTTAGTTCATCTCGTTTCGTCAAACATGTAAGTCTGAGGGTGTAAATCTCTTCTTTTATTTATTGTTCTTTACTTTTTGTATCATTAATGTAAGGTTTATGTCGAAAACACCTTGTTAAAACCGATTTCTAAAACCGTGCTTTAAAACCCTTTTTACGGATTTCCAGAAGACAAACCGTCGAGAAAGGACGCAGCAATTGCTGCGCCTCTTCGAAGGAGCGCAGTTCCTGCTGCGCCTCTTCGTGAGGCTACCGCAGTTCCTGCTTCCTTTCTTCTTCCTTCGTTAACTTTGTTTGTTTTTGTTTGATTCTTTGGTACAATCATAATAACCTCACATGTATATTATTTATCATTCATTCACATGTTTAATTCGTCATTAAATTCGACTTAAATCCCTTATAATCTCATATTTGCGGGTTTTCGTCATTAAATTCAATCCGGGTTGTAGGAATTCGATTTGTTCATATCGGGTTTCTGGAATTCGATCCTTGATATATTTTCCATCTGTTCGTCATTAATTCGTCTTTAATTCATCATGTTTAGTCTATTTTGTTCACCCATGTCACTAATCAATCATTCTTTCATGTAAATAATTCATTTGCATCCGTCTCATCCATGTTTATTGCTTTTATGACTATCATTCACATGTAAATAACCTGATAATCACTTCTATCCGAGTATATATTATAAATCAATCATTAATTTAACCCACGAACATTAACGATTTTCAGTTCCGGCTTCACAGCCAGAACTCACCCTTGGAACAGACGCAGCAACTGATGCGCCTCTTCCAAAGGGCGCAGTCCTGCTGCGCCTGTTCCAGGTTGAGTTCTGTATCTGAACTCCGTTGTTGCTTGACCTAGTTTAATTAGTCTACGTATAATTGAATATTAACCGTATTATCATCTTCTGACTTGTTCGTTGATTCATTCTTTTATTCTTTCCATCTCAAATTATCCGTTTTAAAGGTATTTTCGACATAAATCAATAAATCCAATGTATTTATTGTAATTTTCATTATTGTAATTTATAATTATTGTATTTCTTTTATTGCTTATTTGCTCTCACATGTAATTAACATTAAATCCTACTTCGACCCAATTGTTTGTTAAATTACGTGTTAACCGACTTAGTTAAATTCACATGTTAGGATTAAAACTTGGATGTTGCATTGCATGCATTTAAACCGACGATATATCGAGTATAGATAATTTCCCTAATCATTAGTAGAGGCCGCTATCGAGGCGGGCGGGATTAGGTGTTCGATCAAAAGAGCTTCCTAATACGTACCCTCACCCCTTACTCCAGATCTTTGTGAACACCCGTGTTCATTGGCATCCACGAGAGTCATTCTAGACATAGAATGCTAAGGGTAACGATTGCTTAGTGTTCATGTCTCTACTTTGTGTCTTGACATGGCACGACGTATTCGAACGGTTCCAATTTCCCATAAAAATTGGTGGCAACTCCACAAATGCAAACGCTTGTTTCCCAAGCGCCCCCGTGGCCCATTGTCCACAGTTTGGCGACTCCGCTGGGGATAATACACTTACGTGTAGCCAAGGGTGAAACTTGAACAAGGTTAGGGAATAGTTTTTACAAGACAATTGTCGGTTTTCATAACTCGGTCTTCCTAGATCATTTCATTCGGCCTTCCTAGGCCTAACCCAACCCATTCGACCAATCGTCCCGTCTAAACGGTCCTAATTCTTATTTGGGCCTAAGGATGGATAGGGATTGACGTCATCCATACCATGGTACTTACTCTTGTTTGTATCAAGGACTTTCACTACTTGGGGAAATGGACTAGGAATCGGCCATACTCTTGTTTGGTACGAGCCTCTCCACAGACTTCGGGTTTGATTGTTCGGTATGGCAACCCACCATTTAAACCAAAACCCTTCTAAATGCACTCAACATCCCTTATAATGCTTGTATATTGTTTGTACCATACGTCATCACCCTTTTCTAAACAAAACCATGACGAAATTTTGTAAAATAAAATCCTTTTTAAAATATAAACATTTTCAAAATAGCGCAAAACAAAGCCGAAACTCTGTCCAAATATCGAGTCAAACTTCGGGCCTCAAACCCATTTCAAAATCCGTGTAAAAACAAAAAAAAGTCAAACAAAAAAAAACAAAAAAAAAAGTCCGAAAAAAACAAAAACAAAACAAAAACAAAAAACCAAAAACAAAAAACCAAAAACATTTTTTTAAATCAAAGGATTTTCAATCCATGTAAATGCGAATATGTAAATTCAATTGGGCTAAGTTAGAGTCCAAGTTCAAACCGACTATGTCCTAGTCGGAACTCTGTCGAGTCATAAACCCGTCTTCCTTTACATTTTGGGTCTTTTCAAAATTCAAGTCAAGTCCTAAGGCGTCACGCCGTCATTTTGGACTCCCTACCCCAACTCAATTAGGATCTACACATTTCCACACCTCGACTCACACACTCGAGGCTAACACATCGAGTCATCCCAAAATCGGTCTCTTGAATTCTCCTAGTACACGTTTGGGACACACATACCCGAACCTCGAGTCAAGTCTGTCTTAAACCACAAACTAGAATTAACATGTGTCGCCAATCCCGTCAATAAGGTCAATCATATAAATGTCACTCCGTCAGAGTCAACACTCGAGTCTAAAGTTAAAGTCAAACACCGTGAATTCAAACACGAGAGGTCATTCACGACATCTCCTGGGTTCACAAATCAACAGTCTAGTCATCGGATCTCGTTGCATGTCCTTTGTTTGTTGCCTTAGTATGCGTGATCCTGTGTCAAATCAAGTTGTAATGTGCATCATTTTCTTCTCGGTAGGAATTCCGCAATTTCCAATGAAAGTGTTCAAAAACGTTTATCTGTCGACGTCAAGGGACTAAGTACTGCAATCATTAAGCTTCAGGCCACCATCGAAGACTTGAGTGCTCGTGTCATCAGAATGGAAAATAAAATAGGCATGATGAAACCTTTACCATCTTCTCATACCCCAAGGCCAGATCATAGCTTCAACACAACTCACCCATCTAAGAAGGCCAATGAAGACAAGGGAGTCAACCTCTTGGAAACTCTACCCAGAAGGCTGGGACGAGCTTATAGGGAATTCATTGACCTCAGAACCACATATGAAGTAGCTCTACGAAGACTGGTTTCCCAGGGAAAACTTCATCCAATCGGACCAACCCCAGACCCTGAAAAGATATTCCCTAGATGGAAGGACCATTCATATTGTCAGTACCATCAAGGTAGGGGACACGATACGGAGGAATGCTTTTGTCTAAAGCATATTATTCAGGATATGATCGAGGATCACAAGCTTCCTATGCCACCTTCCGCCAAGAAATCCAAAAAAATCGACCCTCTTGGGTCTAATATCATTAAGCATGATGAAGAACCATCTCTAGATTGTTCTCATCTCCTCAATCATCATCATGATAAAGAAATAAATGTCCTCGAAGATGAAGATATCCAAAATGGAATGCTCATGCTTTCCATTACCTTCAACAATAAATTCTCCAAAATACAAGGAGCCATTGATAATCTAAACTTCCGACTTTCCAACATGAAGAAACAGTTTGCTGAAATGAGTAAGAAGCTTGATGCCCGACCTCTCAAGATAAAAAGTGTCCAGACAAACCCTCGGCTTGACATTCTTAAGGAGAAAGCAACAAATGGACAATCTATTCCTAGTTCTTCTCATCCAAGAATCAAAATCAACAAAGGCAACCTCATGGAGCCTTCGGGGTCATTTACAAAGGCTTCCGAAAATAAGGGCACACCTCCTAGGAAATTTACCAACATTGGTATTACATACACCGATGCCCTTCAGAGACTCATGGAGCGACGAATGTTGAAGCCTATAGGACCTACGCCTAACCCAGAGAAGAAATCCAAGTTTTGGGATGGGTATGCCTACTGCAAATACCATAGAGGCAAAGGGCATGATACAGAGAAATGTTACAAATTAAAAAAACGACATCCAGGATATGATCGAAAGCGGGGAATTGTCCCTCTCGACCCTTAACTCACATGACAGGTTAGGCTATCCTCATGGATATACCACTTATCAAGAAACTTTTCTTGACTATTACTCTTTCAATGTTCCCAATGACGAAGATGAAGTGCTCAAATGGGTGAATGCTCAAAGTCAGATGCCGAAGCCAGTTGCTGGAAGGGAAATTGCTCAAGCATGGGCCGATGATTACGAGTCTAGGTCTAAGATCGCGTCAAAGTCCGGGTCCGAGTCCGAGTCTTAGGCTTTCTATCTCATATTTGTTCTAGTATCTTTCTCCATTTTCATTCCTAGTGACAACCTGGGGACCGTCCCATGAGTCACGTGTCTACTCATATCTATGTTAAATACATTTATTATCCATTTCAATAAAAATACAATTTTCACTCCATATATTCTATCCTATCTCTTTCTTTACCATTTCCTGTGGCAACTAGAATTGGTTTGAGACATTTTTTAAAATGACAACTACAACACATGACAGTCAATGTGAGTGCACTTATATGATGTTCCGTTCAAAGTTGTAGAGGACCTGAAACTCCGTGTTCTTTTCTTACCTGTTCCATGTCTGGCAATAGAAACCACAATATACCCCAGTTTAGGACGAGCCTATCTCAAGAGATTCTAGGACGAATCCAGACCATCTCCCTTGTTTACAATCCATGACGGAAGGCAAGCCCATTCCCCACAATAAACAACCTGTGTTACTAAAGACCAACCCTATTTCACACCAAAGGCTCTAGTCTAACCCAAATCCATGGTAGCAATCAAATCCAAGATGATACGAGCCACGATCAAAGACAAAGGCTCAATCAAGAGAAATACCCAAGATCTATATCCAAAGCCGTAGTTATGCCTATAGCCCAAGACAAAAGAGTCAAAAGAAGAAGGCTCAATCAAGCAAGTCAATGTTGATATCGAAAGTTAAAGTCATCCTCAAAAAACCCGAATCAAAAGTCTGAGCAAAAAGCCGAAATATATTCTAGACCAAGAATCTGAGTCTGAATCAAAAACAAGCCTGAAATCAAATACGGAATAATGCTGAAGTCTATATAGAATCAAGAAATCAATAAAGATGGTCGGCTAGCACCCCACTTAGCCTTTCACATTTCATACACCCTAAGTCCTTCTCGAGACCGTTACCAGGGAGATAGTTAGGAATTTTGAGAATCCTCTAAAACTCGTCAAATATACCCATCCTTTAGGGCCAAGACATGGAAACTTGATCCCACGTCATTTTAACCTACCTATATGTGCTCAGGCTACATCAAGCCAAGAGACTCCATTTTCTAGCCACATTACAAGCCATAATCCCATAAAGTCTTGACTCCACAAAATCAAAGCTCCAGAGATTTGTTCATCAAAGCCTCTTATTTCCGAGTTCCACATTCCAAACATCCACTCTAGTTTCACCTTGACCCATACACGGAGTCGTCAAATACTTTGCTACCTAGGACGGGACATACCCATATTCATCCTTAGGGTTCACTTTTAAGTGCGCTCACATGACAAGGAAATTTTTACAAAACAAGTTACACCTCTTTGGTCTATGATCAAAGGGAGTTATCTCAAATCAATTCCTCGAGTCACCAAAGGAATTTACCCTCGTGACCCATACACTTTAAGGTTCTGACAACTTAAGGTTAGGCACACGCCTGAACTACGAGCATGGTTTGATTTCACCTTTTCAGGTGGATACGTAGGCAGTCCTTTCTTACCCAAGAAGGATACAACCACAACACCCAAATAAAATTAACCAAACCTCAGAACTACGATCTGGTTTGATTTCACTTCACGTGAATACGTAGGCAGTCCTCAAGGACACAACCATCCCCACTTCCAACTTTCAATATCAATTATCAACCACCTCAACCATCAACTTTCAACCTCTATTTCAACCTTCCAGCCTCAATTAACATCCCTTCCACAACCAACACCTCTATACTGGGGGCTTCTTATTGTCGCCCAGTCTCCCTTTTTACCAAATTCCAGAGTCATCTTCTCATCCTGGGGGCTTCTTTTTCGAGATGCCACCCTTCCTTTATTCCTCTAAGTCCAGCTAGTGCTCGGTCCGGACAATGACAGAGATCTTAGATCAATTCTCCAAGTCACCGTGCCTCAAGAGGGGTCTCTTTTACAGCAAACGGTGGTGAAAGAAGTCCTAATAGACAGCTAATCCATAGCTCATGCCATACCTTTAAGTTCGCATTCTTATACCTTTGGAACTGATACGCAATGTCACCCACTCTTGGCTAGGGGTTGCGCATACTTAAACAAAGTCTGTCAAAGTCATCCCTGTGTCACGTCAAACCTAAGTTAGTGTCGCGTAAGTCAAACCTAAGTCTACATTTCGCGTCGTGTCCTAGTAGGTCTGTGTCATGTCAAGTCCTATGTCTAAAGCCCGTTTGAATATGCATAACGCATTACAAACGACAAACTTCTTTGAACAAGTTTTAAACGACTTTTAAAAAGAAACAACTTTTGCAAAACCTTTATGTTTCCTCATTCGAGGTCCATGTGATAAATGCTTACGTGCATATATTAGATTGCATTCTTGTGTGGCTACTAACCATGTAGGTAAGTATCAGAAGCAGTACTTTATCAAGACCTCGCTTGCCACAACGAGCAAATACTCTTTGACAGGTGTTCCGACACACCTCTATTCTGTTCCCCCAACGAGAGTACACGGACAGACTTTCCCTTTCGAGACATGGAGATCAGTTCCCAAGATTTATTCCCCAACGAGAGTTTGCTTGAGGACAGAAACATGCAGATTCCCTAGAGTAATCACCCAACGAGAGTTTGCTTGAGGACAGAAACATGCAGATTCCCCAAAATCATCGTTTTATTCCCCAGTGAGAGTTTGCTTGAGGACAGAGAGAGGCAGATACCACCAGGTGATCCTTCATATCTTTAGGTAACCCTTTTCAGGATAAACCCTCATATTTTTCAGGTAACCCTTTTTCAGGATAAACCCTTCAGATCTTTCAGAAACTTACCTTCATATCCTTCAGACAACCCTTCAGATGACCCTTTGGGATAATCCTTCCTTGAGCCTTCCTCTCTTCGGATAATCCTTTATTTCTTCAGACACTTCAGGATAATCCTTTCAGTAACCTTCAGATAACTCCTTTTCAGTTAAGTCCCCTTTCAGTCCTTTAGAGAGAGTTGCCCTTCAGCCTTTCCTTTAGTGAGAGATAGCCTTCAGAGTTAGCCTTCGGAAGTGTTAAGAAGTTTCTTCAGAATACCTGTGACCCCTAGATTCTTAGATCCCAAAATGGCTTCCCATATGTTCATAAGCCTTTAAGCTCCCACACCAACATCCTTAGGTTCATAAACCCATAAAATCCTTTTGGAGTTCTCATACCTCAGAAAGCTTAAACGCACGCGTTTAAAGCAAGAATTAGTAACCCAGTAAGTTCCTAAACTTAACCTTAGGATCCCAATTCCACTTAGGTTCACAAGCCTTTAAGTTCCCATACCAGCCGCCCTTTTAGGTTCATATACACAGGTTCGCACACCTAGCTTCTTTTAAGTTCCCAAACTCCCTAGAGTTCATACACTTCTGCCCTTAGGATCATATTCCTTAGGATCACCTTATACCTTTTAGGATCATATTCCTTTAGGATCACCATTTCCTTTTAGGATAATATTCCTTTAGGATCATCACTTCCTTAGAGTTCCTACACTCAAACCTTGGTTACCCCTTAAGTTGAACTTATATTTGACCTCCTTCCCGATTAGGGTCCCACACTCTAGCACAATCCTTATATATCTTTTAGGTCTTAACTTTAGCTCCTACGCTTAACCTTAGCTCCCACGCACCTCCGGAAGCATCTCGAGAAAGAAGTCTCAGGTATGGTCTCTTCTTATGGCTGGCGAGCCTTCTTACGTAGTCTAATGGACTTTAAACGACCCTCCCCGATAGTCGACAGACTCTAAAATGTTCCCGATGACAGGTCATTGGTTCACACCCCTTGAACCGCCTCGCGTCGCCATAGTCGTCAGGTTGTAATCTTCGATTGACCTGATGGCTATACTTTGACTTTCGCCTTGTCCAAGCCTCAGTCAAAGTGGGGGCTTTGTAGATACCTCATTTCTGCATCTCCCGCAAAACACCGGTGATGATTGGGCCGCATGTTTGGTACGCGGAACGATTTATGACAGTTCGTAAGTTTATCGTCAAGTGATCGCTCAAACATTTATGTCTACCTCATGGTTGTCATCTAGGTGTCATTACGGTCGTTTTGGCAGTAACTAGAGTACATTTGGAGTCCGGGTCAAAAACCGTCTTCATTTCCTAAAACCGTCAAATCCCGAGTCAAAGTAATATGCTTGTCTACTTAAGGTTAGGATGTCATAAAATGTTGAGATTATATCTCATTTTGAGTCTCATGTCACTTCATTAGGCTAAACTAAAAGTTTACATTACAAAATCAGCATTTCATTTAGTTAAATTGACAACCCGAGCTTTAGGTCCGTTTTACGAGGTGATAACGACTTTTTTGGGTCGGGCCTATTTCACAGAAAGTTCTAGATCTCTTTCTTAGCTTTCCAACGCCACCGAAATCACCTTATTCCGAGTCTTGTAGAGAAAGTTATGCCTAAAATACGACAGGCTGTCAAACGCGCTTTTTGCGCAGGAGGAACCCGCTGGGGAAGGGACGCAGCAGGTGTTGCGCCTCTTCCAAGGGACGAAACTCTGTTGCGCCTTTTCCTCAAGGTTTTCTTTTTGTCCAAGTTTTTGCGTTTAACCTAAGTCGGTTATTTCCGGATCTTTCTCTCATTTCCTAAACCCTAATTCCGTGATTAGTATAAAAAGAGACCTTCGGTCCCTCATATTTCTCACGCGAGCGTCCGCCCTTCTCTTCTCCCTTTGCATTCTAGACCACGTTCTTACTTTTTGGCATCTACGTGCTTGAACTTTCGACCACGTAAGCTCGGATCCTTTTGAGTACCAGCCTCGTTTGCATGACCGACCAATTTGACCAACTCCACCATAATCAACTTTAATCAATCTGTTTTAATTCCTCTTACGAGGGCGCTTTCGTCTACATTCGAGTCGAGCATCACTAATCGTAAACTTAGTTCATCTCGTTTCGTCAAACATGTAAGTCTGAGGGTGTAAATCTCTTCTTTTATTTATTGTTCTTTACTTTTTGTATCATTAATGTAAGGTTTATGTCGAAAACACCTTGTTATAACCGATTTCTAAAACCGTGCTTTAAAACCCTTTTTACGGATTTCCAGAAGACAAACCGTCGAGAAAGGACGCATCAACTTCTGCGCCTCTTCAAAGGAGCACATTTCCTGCTGCGCCTCTTCGCGAGGCTGCCGCAGTTCATGCTTCCTTTCTTCTTCCTTCGTCCTCTGTGATTCGTTAACTTTCTTTGTTTTTGTTTGATTCTTTGGTACAATCATAATAACCTCACATGTATATTATTTATCATTCATTCACATGTTTAATTCATCATTAAATTCGACTTAAATCCCTTATAATCTCATATTTGCGGGTTTTCGTCATTAAATTCAATCCGGGTTGTAGGAATTCGATTTGTTCATATCGGGTTTCTGGAATTCGATCCTTGATATATTTTCCATCTGTTCATCATTAATTCGTCTTTAATTCATCATGTTTAGTCTATTTTGTTCACCCATGTCACTAATCAATCATTCTTTCATGTAAATAATTCATTTGCATCCGTCTCATCCATGTTTATTGCTTTTATGACCATCATTCACATGTAAATAACCTGATAATCACTTCTATCCGAGTATATATCATAAATCAATCATTAAATTAACCCACGAACATTAACGATTTGCAGTTCCGGCTTCACAGCCAGAACTCACCCTTGGAACAGACGCAGCAACTGCTGCGCCTCTTCCAAAGGGCGCAGACGTGCTGCGCCTGTTCTAGGTTGAGTTTTGTCTCTAAACTCCGTTGTTGCTTGACCTAGTTTAATTAGTCTACGTATAATTGAATATTAACCGTATTATCATCTTCTGACTTGTTCGTTGATTCATTCTTTTATTCTTTCCTTCTCAAATTATCCGTTTTAAAGGTATTTTTGACATAAATCAATAAATCCAATGTTATTATTGTAATTTTCATTATTGTAATTTATAATTATTGTATTTCTTTTATTGCTTATATGCTCTCACATGTAATTAACATTAAATCCTACTTCGACTCAATTGTTTGTTAAATTACGTGTTAACCGACTTAGTTAAATTCACATGTTAGGATTAAAACTTGGATGTTGAATTGCATGCATTTAAACCGACGATATATCGAGTATAGATAATTTCCCTAATCATTAGTAGAGGCCACTATCGAGGCGGGCAGGATTAGGTGTTCGATCAAAAGAGCTTCCTAATACGTACCCTCACCCCTTACTCCAGATCTCTGTGAACACCCGTGTTCATTGGCATCCACGAGAGTCATTCTAGACATACAATGCTAAGGGTAACGATTGCTTAGTGTTCATGTCTCTACTTTGTGTCTTGACATGGCACGAGGTATTCGAACGGTTCCAATTTCCCATAAAAATTGGTGGCGACTCCACAAATGCAAACGCTTGTTTCCCAAGCGCCCCCGTAGCCCATTGTCCACACAAAGAGGGAGATAGATTTCAGTGTGGAGCTGAAACCAGGGACGGGACCAATCTCTAAGGCCCCGTACCGCATGGGTCCTAAGGAGTTGGAGGAGCTGAAGAAACAGCTGGATGATTTGATTGATAAGGGATACATTAGACCCAGTGTGTCGCCGTGGGGAGCACTAGTTCTGTTTGTGAAGAAGAAAGATGGGAATTTAAGGTTGTGCATCGACTATATAGAGCTTAACAGGGTTACAGTGAAGAATAAGTATCCTTTGCCAAGGATAGATGATCTGTTTGACCAGTTGAGTGGGGCAGCAGTCTTTTCCAAGATTGATTTGAGATCAGGTTACCATCAGGTGAGGATTCGGGATGAGGTCATACCAAAGACAGCTTTTACATTGAGGTATGGCCACTATGAGTACGTGGTGATGTCGTTTGGGTTATCTAATGCACCAGCAGTGTTTATGAATTTGATGAACCGGGTCTTCAGTCCGTCTTTGGATCAGTTTGTGGTGGTGTTCATAGATGATATCTTAGTCTATTCCAAGACTAAGGAGGAGCATGAGGAGCACTTGAGGTTGGTGTTGCAGACTTTGCGTGACAATCAGCTGTATGCAAAGTTGTCTAAGTATGAGTTCTGGCTCGAGGAAATTGCCTTTCTGGGACATGTGATTTCCAAGGATGGTGTAGCTGTGGATCCGGCAAAGATAGAGGCAGTGTCTAAGTGGGAAGCACCGAATAATGTGGCAGAGATAAGGACTTTTTTGGGCTTGGCAGGGTACTATCGTCGGTTCGTGAAAGACTTCTCAAAGATTGCCAGACCTATGACAGTGTTGATCAGGAAAGAGGACAGGTTTCGTTGGGATGAAAGTTGTGAGACGGCGTTCCAAACATTAAAGGAGCGTTTGACCACAGCTCCAGTCTTAGCTTTACCTGAAGGGTGTGAGAACTTTGAGGTATATACAGATGCTTCAAAGAATGGGTTAGGATGTATGTTGATGCAGAATGGGAAAGTAATTGCCTATGCTTCTAGGCAATTGAAGCCTTATGAGGAGAACTACCCGACACATGATTTAGAGTTGGGTGCAGTTGTGTTAGCTCTCAAGATTTGGAGGCACTATCTTTACGGTGCGACCTTATAAGGTGTTTTCAGATCACAAGAGTCTCAAGTATATCTTTATTCAAAAGGAGCTGAACATGAGACAGAGGAGATGGATGGAGCTGATAGGGGACTATGACATGGATATCATATACCATGAAGGGAAAGAAAACGTGGTTGCTGATGCGTTGAGTAGAAAGAGTGTGCATTCTCTATGCACAGTTATGTCCTTGATGAGGTTGAGAGATGAGGTGGGGAAAATGGGGATACATGTGATACAAAAAGGGGATTCTAGAGGAGACTTGACAGTGGAGCCAGACCTTTATGATGATATTCGCAGGAAGCAAGCTCTTGATCCTAAGATTGAGGAGTGGAGAGCTGGAGTAGAGAAAGGGACAGTGTCACGGTTCTCTATTCATACAAATGGGAGTGTACGGTTTGATGGGAGGTGGTGTGTTCCTAATGATGAGAAGTTGAAAAAGATAATAATGACAGAGGCTCATTGCAAACCGTATTCAGTACATCCAGGTGGTGACAAGTTGTATAAAGATTTGAAGAAGACTTTCTGGTGGCCTGGGATGAAGAGGGAGACAGCTGAGTTTGTGGCTCGATGTTTGACATGTTGTTGGGCCCAGATTTACCCTGCCTGATCAGACAAGAATAAAGCAATGTCCAAGCTAAGCATGGACATAAAATAATTCAATACAAGGCATCCAAACACCCAAGCAGGCGCCGGCCAGGAGGGAAAGTCAGGTCATGCGTCTATTAGGACAGGCCTGAAGGGATATCTCATCAAGCCACATGATATGAACAACCAGAACGCGTTAGGCAACAACTGATGTTCACAAAAGTGGTTCTTATCTACACGTAAGACCTATTCAACAAAACCCACAACAACTTTGATACAGTCAACCCAGCAGAAATAATTGTGGCCAGCTCTAGGAGTCAACTAACCACTCCTGGGTAAATAGGGCACGAGGTCTATTTACTGGGAAAGCCTAAAAACAACTTCGGAGGACCGTTGCAAGGCCACTATAAAAAGCAAAGAATAAGAAAAGAGAAGACACTTACTTACTCACTCGCATTTCTACTCTCACAGTTGTAATCATAAACTACTTTAGCATTATTATTAAGCAGCCACACTCTATTCCTTGCCTGACATACATATTCCCTGTCAGGATACTCAAAATCATAGTAATAATCCCTCCTGGCTTGGTGCCCGTGGTTTTTTCTCTTATTCCCAGGATTTTTCCACGTATAAATCCTTGAGTCTTACTTTAGTATTTGTTCTTTACTTAACCTGTCATACTAGTCAGGCTACTTATTTTGAGTTAGATTACCCTGCAATTACATCCCTGACAGGACATTATCTTTGTGAGAATTCCTGCTAAAATAATAGGCGCCCACCGTGGGGCATCTAGCTCAAAAATAATCAAAACCTAGTTCCAGACAACACAAAAATCTTACCAAAAAATGACTGGAGACAGCATTGAACAACAACTGGTTGCTGCCAAACAACTATTGGAAATGGAGCAACTGAAGCAGAAAATGGCCCAGGCTGAAGCTGAAGTCCAGAAACTAAAAGAATCAGAGTCCAGTCTGAAGCAAAAGCTAGGAGATAAAGCTTCAGGCTCAAAATTGAAGATTCAGCCTGGAACACCATTCTCTTCAATTATCAGAAACATTGACTTCTCCAACTTTGGTACTCCAACTCCAACGAAATCCAAAGCAGGAGACCTTGATTCAGACTCAGAGGATACTCCAAATGAAGAGGCCATCCCAGATCAAACTAACGCAGCCATAATGATGGCCATGCTCCAGGATATCCAGAAACTCCATGAGAAATTTGAAAAGATCCATGGAGTACCTCCAACCATTGAAGAAGCCAATCCTGAGAGTTATGCTGACTATCCCTTCGTAGATGAGATAACAAAGATAGATCTACCTAAGAAGTTTGTGGTCCCATCAATAAGAATCTATGATGGAACCACAGATCCTCAGAACCATATAGCCTACTACAAACAAAGAATGTTGGCAGCCTCCATACCCAGTGAGTTGCGACAAGTATGCATGTGCAAGGGTTTTGGAATAACCCTGACCGGACTTGCCCTTCAGTGTGGTTCATCAATCTGCCAAATGGAAGCATCAAGTCCTTTGCAGATCTAATAAACTCATTCAACCATCAATGTGCCAGCAGCAAGGAACTCGAAAAGAGATCCACTGACCTATACAGAATCAAGCAAAAACCTGGCGAGATAATCAGAGCATTCCTGACCAGATTCAACAAAGAGAAAGTATCAATCCCTAGATTTGATGTTGGAACAGCCGTGGAAGCTTTCAAGCAGGGACTACTATTGGACAGCGATTTCTATGATGAGCTGACTATGAAACCTTGCTTGACTTTTGAAGACGTCCAGGCGAAGGCTATTGGCTACATCAGGCTGGAGGAAGACAAAAGCTTCATAGTTGAAGCCACTGATAGTGCTTCAGGATATGAAAGATCCAACAGGAAAAGTTCTAATCACAGAGGAAGCAGTTCCAGGCCATCCCCATATACTAGGCCTGACAGATCAGAAGTCAACTATGCTCATTAGCAACGAGGTAACTCCTATACTTATCCCCCTATATAGGAATATAACTTCTCTGTTAATACTACAGGGTTGATCAAAAGGCTTGACAACATGGGAGACATTGTCAAGTGGCCTAAGAAGACGAACAATCGTAACTCAAGGAAAGACACAACAAGATGGTGTGAGTTTCACATGGACATAGGACACACCACAGAAGAATGCCTAGGAGTGTGCAAGCAAGTGGCCTACATGTTAAAGAAAGGCTACCTAAAAGATATGATGCCATCAAAGAACAGGGAAGACAGCGGATCAAGAAAGGATCAAGAAAGACCACAACGTGACCTGCGTCCACCACCACCCATCTATGAAGTCAAATTCATCAATGGAGGATCTGAGATCTGCGGCCTGACTAGCTCAACTGCAAAGAAAATAACCAGGGAGTGAAAAATGAAATCTCCCTTTAAACCTAGAAATTTACCTCAAATTATTTTTGATGATACTGATATGCAAGGAATCTCGGATGTCCATCATGATGGCCTGGTCATTACCATGCAAATTAGGACTGCACGTGTCCTGAGAATCCTAGTAGATGGTGGCAGCTCAGTCAACTAATTACGCTTGATGTCTTAAAAGCCATGAAGATTGATGAGAGCCAGATCATAAAGAAATCAAATGTCCTGGTAGGATTCAGTGGTGAAACCAAGAACACTTTGGGAGAAATCTACCTGCCAACCTACGTTGAAGGAGTCTCATCATATGAAAGATTTGGAGTCCTGGATTGCCTTTCATCCTACAATGCAATTCTAGGCAGGCCTTGGATCCATAATGTTAGAGCTATTCCTTTAACCTATCTCCAATGCGTCAAAATACCAACAGAATGGGGAATAGCAACCATCAAAGGTGAACAAAAGTCTGCCCAGGAATGTTATACTGAATCCTTAAAACCTTCTAAGGCGGATAATTCTCTCGCCTAGCCATTTACCCTATCAGGAGCACTTATGTGGCAGAAACCCAAATGGAAACATACCAAGTAGTATTGGACCCTAAGTACCCTGACAGGTATGTATTGGTCGGATCTGATGTCCCTGACAATATCAGACCAGAGTTAGTAAGTTTTCTTAAGAATAAATCTTCATGTTTTGCCTGGTCCCTGGTCGTGTTCCCTCGTGGGGTTTAGTTTTCAGTACTTGTCGTTAGGAGCACCTAGACCAAAACACAATTTATAACTTCACAAACAACTCTACAATTAGTAAAGAGGCAAGTAAAGGTCGGATCCCAAGGGATGGGAATTGAGATGAGATTTCTATTGCAACTAGTGGTGTCTAAGGGTGTCACAATTGGGGTTTGAAGTAGAAGATCACTAAACTAAATAGCAATGAAAGCAAACAAGCAAGATGGATTAAAAGGGATGTAACCAATTGATAAAAGGCACCAGGGTGTCATGGGGTCATAAGGGATACATGGAAATTGATCATACAAACATATTCTCAAGCTATAAGCAAGCAATTATTGTTGTGATGGATCAAGTTGGTTTATATCTTACAATCCCAGGAAAGTTTGGGTCCCGGAGCCGAATCGATTAGATTGTACAACACCTACAAGTCGACTTAATCTTCCCTACTCAACAATATGCATGGTCTAATGAGACTCGAGTTGGTTTATGTCTTACAAGTCTCATTGAAAAGATAGGTGATGGGTAAAAAATGCAAGGATTCATAGGCTCGCATTTCATCAAACATAACATGTGCATAAGTTGAGATCACAACAAGCAAGCAAATAAACTATGAAAGCATATTAATTTAAGCATGAATCATTCCCCATGTTGGTTTCCCCTAATTACCCATTAACCCTAGCTAAGGAAACTACTCATTCATTATCATGTTGAACATGCTAGCAAGGTTGTCAATCATACCAACAAGGTGAAACATGATGAATAAATGAAAGTGATTAACAATAATTAAAAAGGGATTAAGAGAATTATACCTACTAATGATTCCAATAATAAAGCAAAGAATAAAAGAAGTACTTGATGCTTGATTGGAAGGTTGTCAATCTCCTAATAATAACCCAAATAATCTTCAATTACCCAAAATAAAGGATGAACAAGAGAGAGATTAAGGAAATAAAACTTGTATTATAACTTAATTAAATGTTGATTACAAGATTAAAGAGAGATTTGATTGATATTAACTACACTAAAGATTGCTAAGAAGAACATGCTCTTCTAATTAGACTAATGCGGTATTTATAGTGGGTATTAGGTACATGAATTAGGGTTAACTAAGGGCTTAAATGTTGATTAAGTCCCTTGTTGAGGAATCGCTGATTTCTAGGAGGACTCCGGTCTCTAGGAAAAGATGTGCATCCTTTCTTGAAGCTTGTAGAGGACGAAATGGGGCTGTCTGGGAATCCGGACGTCTTTAGCACGGGACGGGCGGATTTGGCAGCTTCTGGACGGCATCCAGAGGGGAAGACGGGCGTCTTTGGGAGATTTTGCCCGGGCGTCTTGTGGAGGAAGACGCTCGGGTTGTGGGTGAGGGACGGGCGTCTTTGGGAGATTTTGCCCGGGCGTCTTGTGGAGGAAGACGCACGGACTGTCAGGCAGTTTTTTTCCTTCTTCTTTCCTTCCTTTTTCTTCATATAATCCTTGAGGATTTCCTCGGGGATGCAAGGATATTTTCTCATCATTGCCCATCTACTATAGTATGTACAAAGGCCTTCTAATCTTGTCTCTCCTTGATGCTTGGTCATTGAATTCAATCAATTTAGCCTCATTTTGCCATGAAAATGCAAGGTTTGCACTCCTTTCCTACCAAGGACACAAAACCTCAAAGAATATGCAAAACAAAGAACTAAAGACAATAAATGACCCAAATATGCACTAAAAAGCATGGGAACAAGGCTAATTCGGGGACTAAATATGCTCTAATTATGGTCACATCAAATATCCCCAAACAGAACCTTTGCTCGTCCCGAGTAAAGAGGTGACAAAGTCTAGGACCATTATTTAAACTAACCTAATAACATAGCCGATATGAGACAATTAGCGGGTCTCACTCCGCCCCTTCAGCTCACAACAAGACAACCATGAGGTAGGATGCATTCTTGCAAGGCAAGGTGGGTCTTGCCAAAATGGCGACACATATAAACATTAAGCACACAAAACAAGTAATGGATGCACCTACAAAAGAATAGCCACTTTCCTCATCTAAGTGGCGTAAATTATCTACAAGGGAAGCAATTCAAGGGTACACACTCCTTCAAAGATGCAATTTCTTCAAACTATTAAGCCTAGAAGGATACCAATAAATCACCTCCAAGTTGTGTCAAGCTAGGGTATCTTTGTCCTCAATCGTTAAATGCTTTTGTCAAGAATATACTCCCTATGGTGTTAGAAACACTGGAGGATCGCGGAATTCCCCCTCTTGCCTAGACAAGAAGAAGGGTCGTCCCCTCTCTACCATGCACAAAAATGGATACGGTGGATAAAGGGATCGATAGTATTTGAGTTTCACTTTGGGAGTTTGCTTTTGTTTTTGTTTTTCCCCCCAATTTCTTGTGGCATATAACATTTGAGAACACTTTCTTGCCATTTCTTTTTGATTTTTGGCATTTCAACACTTGACAACATTCAACTTTTCTTTGCATTTCTTTTGAACATTTTCAAAGTCACCCCATATGTAGTGAGGGTGCCTTATATTTGAAGCTTTAGGAGTTCTATTTTTGCTCCTCTTTTCATTTGATGTATTTTTGCAAACTTTCTTTCACTTTTCATTTCATTGAACTCAAATCAATTTCTTTTTGTGCCCATTCCCTTTGATGACAAAAAGGTGGTAGAACATGGATGATGGATGGATGCATGGTTTCAAGGGTCACCTTGGAATAAACGGTAGCCAAGGAGTTATCACACCACAAGGTACTCTTGACTAGGCTTTAATCCATGGGTCAAAGGATACTAGCATGACACATCCTAGGGTGTTTTACAAGTATTCTAACAAGCAAAGTCTTAAGAAGAAAAAGCATCTACTAGGGCCTATATACACTTGTCAAGTTTCCCAAGTAGACGGTTTCGCAAAATTTTCTAACATGCAAACTACATGCCATGATGCAACTAGCATATAAACATCCTAATGCAAATGATTCTACCAACTAATATGACATATAAACTAAATGCAAGTCCTAAATTCACATTGTTATACCGCATCAATCAAAATAAAGCCACATAGTCATTAACATAAAGAGGAAAAAGGAGATTGGAAAGATCATACCATGCGGTCTTCAATATCCTCATGTCTCGGATGTGGCGTAGTCAATCAATGTGAACAAGGATGAACAAACACAATATATACAACAATATATACATGACTATACTACAAAGAAAATGAAATTGTTTTTGGATTTTCAAATTTTTCAAATTTTTATGGGTTTTCAAAATTTTTGATTTTTTTGGATTTTTGAATAAAAGCTAGGTTAGAATTCCCCATCCCCACACTAATATGGGCATTGTTCTCAATGGCCAAAATGATGGGAAATTATGCAAACATGATGCATGATTTCTACACTAAATGCAAGCTACACTAATCTACACTACATGATGCATGGGTTTTTGTTCATGACGGAGAGCGTAATTTAGATTACCTCCCGTTGCGTATGCATTTACTTCCCCAAACCGAGATAGACATTATTTCTAATGTCCTAAAGTTGGGGTAGTTCATGCACACAAGATGCAATGTATGAAACTAAATTTGTCATTTTGGATTTTCAAAAGTGGGAACAATAAAATAAGAACACCTCAATGGGGCCGAGGTGTTAGTCCTCTTTGTTGCTAGGGCTCTCAGCCATGATCAAGATAAAATAATGTACAAGTTAACAAAACATAAACTTCTTTCATGAAAATTGAAACTAAAGAGAGGAGATGAGGAAACTTCACTTAAGCTTGAGATGGGTGCCACACGCCCGCTCCATCTAGCTATGAAGAGATCCTCTAGAGATCGCCGTCATCTCCCTCTAGATCACTATCCCATATTTCCTTGGATACATCACTTGTATTCGGGTCCATGAACTCGTCCTCTTCACTTTCAAGCTCCACCATTTCCCCTCCGCAGGAGTTGTTGCTCCCTTCCTCTTGTCGCCTGTTTGCCCCTTCATTTGCCCTCTCCGAATTGGGGAAGAGTAAATCCATTTGTGCCCAAGAGAGAAATGCTCCCTCCTCACTAATCTTTCCCCTTTGAATCATATCGTGGTATTGAGGATAGAGTGCATAATAATTGTCCACGGTAGCTTCATATTATCGGAAGTGCAAATCTTGTAGAATTCCCGTTACAAAGTCATCACGGGGAAGGATAAAGGGGTTGGGATGGTTGTACGGTTGGTAAAGAAATGGGTAGGGAGGCACTTTGATTTTCTCATCTTGCGGTTGTTGCTCTTGTTGTTGTTGTTGTTGGGGATTTGGAGGTGGTGGTGCTTGCCTTGCTTGGGTTGGGTTTGGAGGGATGAGGTAGGATGGGATTGGTGATAAAGGTCCTCTTCTTGGTGAGATTCTTGGTAGACCGGTTATTGGTAGGTAGATTGTATCACTTCCTTTCGTTATCCACTTGATCCTTTTATCAACCCCTTCAAGGGTTATCCAATGATGATGAATAAGAAGAAGGTCTTCATTTATCCTTGTATTTCCGAAAAGAGGAGCATACTCATTATTCTCATTGAATTTTGGATTGAAATGCTTTGCAATCTTCGTAATGAGCCCTCCGTTAACATTGTGTTTCATCCCATCATCATCACCGTTCCTAAACTTTGCCCATTTTTCGAGTAGCACAAGAGGCGCATTGAAGCGGTACCCACCACTTCCTTGGATATTGAGATAAGACTCCATGAACATAAGGTCAAGTTCGTTCACTATTGCCGGATCTCGGCGAGCAAGTAGTGTGCCGGAAAGGAACCGGTAAGTGAGTCTCAAAATAGGATTTTGAATGTGGAAAGCTAGACACTCCTTGATGTACATGAAATCTCGGACGGCCATGGCCCTCCATAGGGGTGCAACACTATATCTCTTTGGTTTTGATGTCCGGGTAGGCGAGACATCGAGACCAAGCACATTAGCGAATTCCACTAGAGTCATCATTCTTGAAACACTTTCCAACCTAAATTCTATGCATATTGTTCTATTCAAGGTTATAATCTTCAAGAAGCTAAAAAATTCAAGCACAAGGGATCGGTAAGTTTGCTCATGCATCTGGAAAAGGGTAGAGAGACCAAACAACTCAAAAAGAGCTTCCATTTGGTGATATATCCCAAGTTTCCTTAAAGTATCATGACATAAAAACTTAGTAGGGAGAATGTTCTTACGAGGAAGCCGGTAGAAAACGAGTCTTTGCACATCATTGACGAATTCAACATTTGAGAAATCATCAAGTCTTGTAAGGTCCACAATTTCTTCATGCTCCCTTCTTAATGTGTTGATATGGGAGGTAGAAGAGCTTCCTCTAACCCTTGGTCTTCTCCTATCCCTAAAGGAAGATCCCTTTGGTGGCATTCTTTGATTGTTGAGCTGGAATTTTTGATTTTTTAAAGTATGAAGATGCTTCTTGTGGATTGAATGTTGCCTTTGGAACCCTAGAAAATTGGGGCTTTTTGATTTTGTGGGGTAAAAGAGTGATTGGGATATGCTTTGGAGTCATAAGGAGGTGGGTTTTTATAATACAAGTGGAAGGAAGGGTGATGTGTCACAAATTGTGTGGTGGGGTGTAATAAAAATAGGAAAAATCGTGGCTGATTTACCGCAGGAAGACGAGCGGATTCGAGCATAAGACGCTCGGATTCAAGTATTTCGGGACGAGCAGTTTTGAGGGAAGACGCCCGGATTCTGTCACAGTTGATAATCAAAAATATGACGCCGCCAAGACGAGCGTCTCGAGCCCAAGACGCTCGGATTTTCTGTAAGGAGACGGGCGTCTTTGGCCAAAGACGGGCGGATTCTTAGACAGGAACCTTTCTTGAAATGCACTGGCAAAAAGACGGGCGTCTTTTTGCAAAGACGGGCGGATTCCTCAGGTCGAGCGTCTTCTCTGCCAGGACGCTTGGATTCTTCGACAGTCCCAAAATTTCAATTTCACAGCCTAAAAGGACGGACGGATTCTGCCAAAAACGCCCGGATTCCAGCAGGACGGGCGGATTCCAGGGAAGACGCTCGGGTTCCTTGCTGCAGATTTTTCTTTGTTTTCCTTGACTTCGACAAATGCTTCCCCACACTTGAAGATTGGTTCCTTCCTTCATTCAAAATTCGTTAGTGACCCTCCTTCACTTACTCTCATGGAAAGAGTTTATGTTTATAATTAAAGGAATGCAATAAAATTATAAATACAAGTTAGAGGGTTAGTATATTTACAAGTGGTGGTTTAGGGAGGACTCCACCAACTCTCCCTTTTGATGATTCTTTCAAGGATGAGAAGGCCCGAGGTTGGTGACCTCGACCTCTCCAATAAATGCCCCCTCATAGTATGGCTTCAACCCTTGACCATTGACCTTGAACTTGCTTCCATCTTCCGCCTTGATTTCAAAATCCCCATATTTTCCAACTTCGGTTATCACATAGGGACCCATCCATCTAGAGTTCAATTTTATCGGAAAGAGTCGGTAGCGGGAATTGAATAGAAGGACTTTATCCCCTTTGTGCAAGGCTTTTTGTTTAATCCTCTTGTCATGGAGCAATTTTGTCCTTTCCTTGTAGATCTTGGCATTCTCATATGATTGTAGTCGGAATTCCTCCAACTCTTGTATTTGAATCATCCTCTTTTGACCACTGAATTTGAGATCAAGGTTAAGTGCTCGGATTGCCCAAAAAGCTTTGTACTCCAATTCGATTGGCAAGTGGCATGCTTTTCCATAAACAAGCTTGTAAGGGGAGGCTCCTATGTGAGTCTTATAAGCCGTCCTATAAGCCCAAAGAGCGTCATCAAGCTTTGTGCTCCAATATTTTCGAGTCTTGTTCACAACTTTCTCAAGGATTTGCTTGATCTCTCTATTCGAAACTTCAACTTGACCGCTTGTTTGAGGATGATATCCCAAGCCGGTTCTATGTTGAACACCATATTTGGTCAAAAGAGATGCGAGTTTCTTTTCATGAAAATGCGTTCCTCCATCACTTATGATTGCTCTAGAACTCCAAATCTTGGGAAGATTATTTTCTTGAAGAGTTTGGTGACCGTTTTTGCATCATCATTTGGAGTGGCAATTGCCTCCACCCACTTTGAGACGTAGTCTACGGCCACAAGGATGTACTTATTCCCATTGGATGTCACAAACGGACCTTGGTAGTCGATCCCCCAAACATCGAAGATCTCCACCTCTAGAATGCCCCTTTGTGGCATTTCGTTCCTCCAAGAGATATTCCCCGTTCTTTGACAAGCATCACAATGAATGATGAATTCCCTTGTGTCTTGAAACATTGTAGGCCAATAGAAGCCCGATTGAAGAATTTTTGCAATGGTCCTCCTTGCTCCATGAGCCCACCGTAGGGTGATGAGTGACATCCTTCCAAGATTCCTTGGACGTCCCATTGAGGGATGCATCTCCTGTAGAGCCCATCACTACACTCTTTGTAGAGGTTTGGGTCATCCTAAAAGTACCTCTTTACTTCGAATAGGAACCTCTTTCTTTGGTTGTGATTCAAATTTGGAGGGAGTACTCTTCCAACAATATAGTTGGCATAATCGGCAAACCATGGGGTGATGTGCCTTTCAATTTGTGTTTGAATGGCCATCAAGATATCGTCGGGAAATGAGTCATTGATCGGTGTTTCTCCTTGTTCATCATGAAACCGGATACTTGACAAATGATCCGCCACTACATTTTCGGCTCCTTTCTTGTCCCTTATTTCTAAGTCAAATTCTTGAAGAAGCAAAATCCATCTCAACAACCTTGGTTTTGCCTCCTTCTTTATCAAGAGATGTCGGAGAGCACGGTGATCCGAAAAGACAATCACCTTAGATCCAAGTAAGTAGGAACGGAATTTTTCCTAAGCATAGACAATGGCAAGAAGCTCTTTCTCGGTGGTATCATAATTCACTTGGGAGGGATCAAGAGTCTTGCTTATATAATAGATGGCATGAAGAGCTCTTCCTACCCGTTGGCCAAGAACCGCTCCAACGGCGTAGTTACTAGCATCACACATAATCTCGAACGGTAGTTCCCAATTTGGAGGTTGAATGATTGGTGCTGAGGTTAGTGCTTCCTTGATTCTATTAAAGGCTTCAACACACTCATCAGTGAAATGGAATTGGGCATCTTTAAGTAAGAGTTGAGTGAGGGGTTTCGCTATTTTTGAAAAATCTTTTATTAAACGGCGATAGAAACCCGCGTGACCGAGAAAACTTCTCACCCCTCTAACATTCACGGGAGGTGGGAGTTTTTCTATCACCTCAACCTTAGCTTTATCGACCTCGATGCCCTTTTCCGAAATTAAATGACCCAAAACAATTCCTTCATTGACCATGAATTGACACCTTTCCCAATTTAAAACAAGACTAACATCTTCACATTTTTGCAATACAAGAGAAAGATTATGCAAACATGAGTCAAAGTTCTTTCCATAAATGCTATAATCATCCATAAAAACTTCCATTATGGTCTCTATGTAGTCGGAGAAGACACTCATCATGCATCTTTGGAAAGTGGCGGGGGCATTACATAAGCCAAAAGGCATCCTCCTATATGCAAAAGTACCATTAGGGCATGTGAAGGTGGTCTTATGTTGGTCATCCGGGTGTATAGGGATTTGAAAGAATCCCGAATACCCGTCAAGGTAACAAAAGAATTTGTTGGAGGCTAACCTCTCAAGCATTTGGTCAATGAATGGTAGGGGGAAATGATCCTTTCTTGTTGCGGAATTCAATTTTCGATAGTCAATACACATACGCCAACCGGTGATCTTCCTTGTGGGTATTAGCTCATTCTTTTCGTTTGTCACCACCGTGGTACCTCCTTTCTTAGGTACCACTTGAACACATCAAGCAATTTTCCCAATTGGTTCTCATCAAGTCTATCATTAACAATCACGGGTTTGGTCTTTGATTCATCAAGGTAAGCATATTTCAAATTTGGGGGAAGGGGTTTTAGAGTAGGAGTTTGTACCTCACTTTCCTCCTTTGAAGGTTCATTGAGAATTTGCTCCATCTCCATTAAGCATTCCATTCTCATGGCATATTCAACTTGTTCTTCATTCTCATCAATCTCATCACATTCGAATTCCATGATGAATTCCTCTTGCTCTTAAGCTTGTAAGATGTCTTCTGGGATGGATTGCTCATCTTCTATAGGTTGACATGCTTCCACAAGGATGTTATGCACTAATTCGGATTGTGCATGAGTAAGTTCTTTGTTAGCTAGAGCGGCCTCAAAAAGATCTACCTCCAATTCCCAATACATATTTTTAGCCTCACTTGCTTCCAAGGCTTCCAATGCTTGCATGGGATCTTTGAAGAAAGGTATACTTAAGTGGTCCTCTACAAAACAATCTATAAGGTCCATCTTGCAAAATATCAAACAACTCGAAAATAGTTAGAACGAACCTTGAGGAGTTTTACTTCCCCAAGGCAAAGAAAGACACAACTAATAACAATGTAAGAAAATCTAAATCAAGTTAACACCGTCCCCGGCAACGGCGCCATTTTTGGTCGTGTTCCCTCGTGGGGTTTAGTTTTCAGTACTTGTCGTTAGGAGCACCTAGACCAAAACACAATTTATAACTTCACAAACAACTCTACAATTAGTAAAGAGGCAAGTAAAAGTCGGATCCCAAGGGACGGGAATTGAGATGAGATTTCTATTGCAACTAGTGGTGTCTAAGGGTGTCACAATTGGGGTTTGAAGTAGAAGATCACTAAACTAAATAGCAATGAAATCAAACAAGCAAGATGGATTAAAAGGGATGTAACCAATTGATAAAAGGCACTAGGGTGTCATGGGGTCATAGGGGATACATGGGAATTGATCATACAAACATATTCTCAAGTTATAAGCAAGCAATTATTGTTGTGATGGATCGAGTTGGTTTATATCTTACAATCCTAGGAAAGTTTGGGTCCCGGAGCCGAATCGATTAGATTGTACAACACCTACAAGTCGACTTAATCTTCCCTACTCAAAAATATGCATGGTCTAATGAGACTCGAGTTGGTTTATGTCTTACAAGTCTCATTGAAAAGATAGGTGATGGGTAAAAAATGCAAGGATTCATAGGCTCGCATTTCATCAAACATAACATGTGCATAAGTTGAGATCACAACAAGCTTGCAAATAAACTATGAAAGCATATTAATTTAAGCATGAATCATTCCCCATGTTGGTTTCCCCTAATTACCCATTAACCCTAGCTAAGGAAACTACTCACTCATTATCATGTTGAACATGCTAGCAAGGTTGTCAATCATACCAACAAGGTGAAACATGATGAATAAAAAAAAGTGATTAACAATAATTAAAAAGGGATTAAGAGAATTATACCTACTAATGATTCCAATAATAAAGCAAAGAATAAAAGAAGTACTTGATGCTTGATTGGAAGGTTGTCAATCTCCCAATAATAACCGAAATAATCTTCAATTACCCAAAATAAAGGATGAACAAGAGAGAGATTAAGGAAATTAAACTTGTATTAGAACTTAATTAAATGTTGATTATAAGATTAAAGAGAGATTTGATTGATATTAACTACACTAAAGATTGCTAAGAAGAACATGCTCTTCTAATTAGACTAATGGGGTATTTATAGTGGGGATTAGGTACATGAATTAGGGTTAACTAAGGGCTTAAATGACGATTAAGTCCCTTGTTGAGGAATCGCCGGTCTCTAGGGAGACTCCGGTCTCTAGGAAAAGATGTGCATCCTTCCTTGAAGCTTGTAGAAGACGAAATGGGGCTGTCATGGAATCCGGGCGTCTTTAGCACGGGACGGGCGGATTTGGCAGCTTCTGGACGGGCGTCCAGAGGGGAAGACGGGCGTGTTTGTGAGCTTTTGCCCGGGCGTCTTATGGAGGAAGACGCCCGGGTTGTGGGTGAGGGACGCGCGTCTTCAGGGGAAGACGCACGGACTGTCAGGCAGTTTCTTTCCTTCTTCTTTTCTTCCTTTTTCTTCATAAAATCCATGAGGATTTCCTCGGGGATGCAAGGATCTTTTATCATCATTGCCCATCTACTATAGTATGTACAAAGGCCTTCTAATCTTGTCTCTCCTTGATGCTTGGTCATTGAATTCAAGTAATTTAGCCTCATTTTGCCATGAAAATGCAAGGTTTGCACCCCTTTCCGACCAAGGATACAAAACCTCAAAGAATATGCAAAACAAAGAACTAAAGACAATAAATGACCCAAATATGCACTAAAAAGCATGGGAACAAGGCTACTTCGGGGACTAAATATGCTCTAATTATGGTCACATCAGTCCCACTTTGATATGACTGGTATAGATGCTAATATTATTACCCACAAACTTAATATTGATACTTCATTTATGCCTCTACAGCAGAAAAGGAGAAAGTTTGCCCCTGAACGCAACTCATCATTAATGAAGAAGTGGACAAACTCTTAGTCATGGGAATGATCAGGGAATTAATGTACCCTGAATGGCTAGCTAATGTAGTTGTGGTACAAAAGAAGAATGGTAAGTGAAGAGTTTGTGTAGACTACACAGATCTTAACAAAGCCTGCCCAAAAGATCCATTCCCACTCCCTCACATTGATGCAATGGTAGATGCTACAACAGGGCAAAAACTGCTGACATTTATGGATGCCTCAAGCGGATTCAACCAGATCAAGATGCACCCAGCTGACCAAGAGAATACTGCATTGATCACGGAAAGGGGCATATATTGTTACACAGCAATGCCCTTTGGCCTGAAAAATGCAGGGGCAACCTACCAACGCCTGGTCAACATGATGTTCAAAGATCAAATTGGTGACATAATGGAGGTATACATTGATGACATGGTGGTCAAATCAAAGAAGGCAGAAGATCATGTAAAGGACCTGGAAGTAGCCTTTAAAATCCTGGAAGAATTCAACATGAAGCTCAACCCCTCCAAATGCCACTTTGGAGTCTCTTCAGGCAAATTCCTAGGATATATGGTCACAAAAAGAGGGATTGAAGGTTGCCCAGAACAGATAAAAGCCTTCCTTGAATCGGAATCTCCCAAATCAGTCAAAGATATCCAAAGACTAACAGGAAGAGTTGCAGCCCTGAACAGGTTCATATTCAGATCATTTGAAAGATGCATATCCTTCTATGATCTCCTCAGAAAAAACAAGTCATTCAAATGGATGCCTGAACACGAAACAGCCTTCCAAGATTTAAAAACCTACCTGGCCACTCCTCCACTACTGGCCAAACCTAACAAAGGAGAACCCCTGACGATTTACTTATCAGTCACTGAGACTACAGTAAGTGGAGTCCTTACCAAGGAGGTTGAAGGCCAACAACACCCTGTCTATTATGTAAGTAAAAGTCTCCTGGATGCATAAACAAGGTATGGACTACTTGAAAAATACGTACTTGCTTTAATTATATCTTGCACAAAACTTAGACCTTACTTTGAGAGTCACCCAATAATTGTCAGGACCAATCTGCCTATCAAATCTGTCCTGAGAAAACCTGAACATTCAGGCAGAATGGCAAAATGGTCAGTACAACTAAGTACTTATGACATAACCTTTGAACCTAGGACAGCAATTAAATCTCAGGCCTTAGCAGACTTTGTGGCTGAATTTAGTCCCAGCCTAGAACCATGCCTCATAAAAGAGGTCAATCATCTAAACACCCAAAAACTAGGCCAGAAATAGACCTTACACGTAGATGTAGCAACAAATATGAGAGGAATTGGCCTAGGATTAGTACTAAAATCACCACTGGGAGATTTAATAGCTCAGGCTATTAGTTGTGAATTCAAAGCAGCAAACAATGAAGCTGAATATGAAGCCCTGATAGCTGGACTCAAGGTATGTAGAGATCTTGGTGTGAAAAATCTCAAGGTAAAAAATGACTCACTTTTAATTTCTAATCAAGTCAAAGGAACCTATGCTGCAAAGGATTCCAAAATGATTCTTTATTTAGATTATGTTAAAAACCTTTGCAAAGAATTTAGTTCATTTGACATTGATCAAATATCAAGAGACTTAAACACCCAGGCTGATGTCCTAGCTAGCCTGGGATCAAATTTCAGCACAGCTGTATTTGATAAGATACCTATTGTTCATTTGTTAGAACCAACCATTACAAAGCCTGACCAAATATGTCCCATCAATGAGGACACAAACTTCTGGACCAAACCATATTATGACTTGTTCTTACAGGGGATATTACCCGAAGACAGGCATGAAACGAGGGCCCTTAGAATTAAAGCTTCTACCTATACTATTATAAATAACATTTTATTCAAAAAGTCTCAAGCTGGACCTCATCTGCGATGCCTGGAACCTCATGAAGCCGAACAGGTTATTCAGGACATACATGATGGATACTGTGGCAATCACAAAGGCGGAAGAAGCCTGGCAAGCAAGGTTCTAAGGACAGGCTACTTCTGTCCAACCCTAAGAACTGACTGCCTAACTTACAGCTCCAAGGGTGAAGCCTGCCAACTTCATTCTCCATTCATCCATCATCCATCAGAGCTACTATACTCCATCTCAGCTCCCTGGCCATTCAAGAAGTGGGGAATGTATATTGTGGGCAAACTACCCCAAGCTCCTGGACAAAAAGTCTACATGTTAGCCATGACTGACTACTTTTCAAAATAGATAGAGGCTGACTCATACAGACAAGTCAAGAAGAAGGATGTCATATCATTCATCAAACCGTATTATCATATGCAGATATGGCATCCCCTCAGAAATAGTTTGTGACAATGGTACTCAGTTCGTAGGAAAAAGGAAAATGGCTTTTTATGCACAATGGAATATCAATCTAGTAACCTCTACACCAGGCTATCCAAAAGCCAACGGTCACGCTGAATCCAGCAACAAGGTGGTAATCAGCTGCCTAAAGAAAAAACTAAAAAGAAGAAACGGCAGGTGGGCTGAAGAACTTTGTTTAGTCCTCTAGGCTGACAGAACTACACCTAAAACATCTACAGGCCAGACCCCTTACTCCCTGGCCTATAGATGTGAAGCAGTAATTCCAGCGAAAATCCATGTACCAACTACCAGAAGCAGCCTGAACACCGTAGAGGACAACAAACCATTACTGTAGGATAGCCTAACCCTGGCTGAAGAATTAAGAGATGCAGCCAGGATCAGAATAGCCTCCTACCAGCAAACAGTAGCTAGGAGCTACAATAAAAATGTAAACATCAGGGTATTCAAGGAAGGAGACCTAGTCCTACGAAAAGTCTTCCCAAATACAAAGGACAAGAATGCTGGCAAACTAGGTCCTGCATGGAAGGACCTTACCTGATTGATTCAATAGTAGGATAGGGAGCCTACAGGCTACAAACCCTGGATGGATAAATGATCCCCAGATCCTAGAACATCTCTCACCTAAAACTATTTCATGTATAAACTTATCATTTTATACTCCAAATCAGGTAAGGCCATCAACTTTATCTCTTACCTGACCAAGTTTTATATGAAAGCCCCTGAATGAAATAACATATGACCTTTCTATGCTCTCAATACATGTTTTTCTGCTAATTGCCATCTTGCCTGAATACTTGCCTGCTATATTCTTATTTAAATATAAGTACAAATTCTACCATATTATTATATTAAATCTTGAAAACTTGCTTTACGCCTTTTCTATAAATTATCCAGGTCATTATAATCACTGGCTTAAACAAATATTCAAGATTGAGGGCCACTCCACCCAACCTGAACAGCATCTCAGAAATGCTTCACAAACCTTGACATTTTTGCCACATCCAAAAATACACATAAAAACTGAGCTCAGTATGAAAAGACAAGTATGATGGTGAAAAAAGACCAGACCACTTATCTTTAAGCCCTCTTGACAGACTGAAGGCCATAAGCCCCCCTGACTGGCAACCACCCCTCTTACCCAGAAAAGCCCTCCAGAGAGGCAAAAATCCATGATTTCCTAAAAAAGGATTGATGGCCATAAGCCCTCTCGACAGACATTATCTTAACAAAATGGCTCAAATTGCACTATTACAGGTACCATCTAATTAAAACAAGGCACACAGAGAGGCAGAAAAACATCTTCAGATAATGTCAAGGAAAAACAACATTTTGCCCAGGGAACATCCCCCCTGGGTAGGACAAAATACCAGCTTGCAAAGAAAATTAAAAGATAGTTTTATCCAGGGAACATACCCCCGTGGATGGGCTAAAATGTAATACCCTAAAAACTAAGCTGTCAACCTGCCTTGGAAGCAGTAGTAGAACTTACGCCCTCACCAGCTGCCTCTTCCTCCTCTTCATCCTCATCCACTTCAGCCTCACCGCTTTTTTCTTTGGAAGGGGGAGAGTCAACGTCATCATCAGTATGCAGCTTGCAAAGTTCAGGGTAGGTGGCATTACGGTCAGCCATCTCTTGTTCAGGATTCCAGAACGGCCTGATTTCTACAGGCTCGTTCATGGCGTCCACACGACCCCTACCAAAGATGTACGTGGCAGCATCTTTATACCTACCTTGCACCACATCCCTTTCAGCAGCCAGCTCCTCATTCGCCTTCAATTGATCCTGCATAGCCTGCTTCTCGGCCTTCAACTCCTCCTGGACTGTAGCAAATTTAGCCTGGACAGACTTCAATTGATTTTGAGCAGACCCCAGCTTTGACGTTTCAACAACCAGCCTTGCTTTGCCTACCTCATTCTGCTTCTTCAAAGTCTCATTCTCCTTCTTTAACACTTCTAAGTCCGTCTTCAAAGACTCAACATCCTTCTTCAGGCACTGCACCTCCCAGTCCAAAGTATATTTGATAGCATTTGAAGACTCCAGCTGACAAGCGTCCCTCAGCATATCATTCACATTCTGCAAGAAGATTACAAATCAGGCAAGACAAAATAAGAAACATACAACCAAAGTAAAACTAAGTAAGAAAGAATCATACCTTCTTCAGCATAGTAACCAGATTAGCAGCACAGTCTCTGGAACGGTACATAGCAGCTAATGCCCGAGCAGACGTTTCCTCAGCCTGATATTTGTAGTAGGGGTCATCAACTAAGAAAGAGTGAACCTGGATCTGTTCCTTAACAAATTGGACTTCATCAAGCTATCCTTTATCTCCCTAACCTCACCAACCCTCTCAGAAGCCTCATCCGACCTTTTTCTCTTATCGGCCCGACTAGGCTCATCAACCACAACCTTCAGAGCAGACACTAGTTGAGCCTGATCAGCAGGCACCTGGACTTGAAGCGTACTATGACTCCCTGTAGCCTCACTATTCCGGGACTTTTCCCCTGTGATCTGAGAAGCACCTGCCTTTACTAAAGACAGGCCAAAACTAGCGATCCTGGCAGAAGCCCTGGTGGCTACACGATCAAACCCTATATCAGTAATACTAACATGTGTTCTGGCAATAAAATTCAAAAAGAAAAGACAAAAAACTTACTGCCTGGTGAAGAGGCCCCTGAAGCCTTGGCACCCCTAACAGCCTTGTAGGTGCTCATCTTAGCCTTCTTGAAATGAGGCATAGGCCCCTATCCAAGGTAGGCAGGCCACGCCCTCTCCTTATCCAGAAGGGCCATGAAAGCTGCAATCCGATCAGCTGACCCCTCAGCATCAGGATTATTAGCCCAATCAGCCACTACAAACATATTACAAGTAAGTCCATCTTTAAACACTTAATCTACAAACTGTTTTAACCTGAATTGAATGCAGAGAAAAGAACTTACCTCCCTCAACAGCGGGATAATTGAGATAGTCCAGATCAGGGGCAACAGAATATGTCCTGATGAACATATAGGTTGTAGCCCAACCCTTGTCATTGCCTGAATCAAAATTTGTAATCAGATGAGTCATCTTAGCCCTGACTCGAACATTGAAGCATCCAGTGGTATTACTTTTCAAATGATAAACATTCTTGAACTCTTCAAGAGTAATCACCAAGTTATGCTTGGCACATAGGTGTTCAACAGAATGAACAATCTTCCAAACCATCGGCATAAGCTGAAAAGGGGCAACTTTGATGGCCCTGATAACTTCAACCATGAATGGAGAAAATGGAAGCTTGCAACCTCCTTTAAACGCCCATTAAAAGATACAAAACCAGTCAGGACTACACCAATTAGCCCTGACTGGACCATTCTCAGGGACCCAAATTTCAGCATCAGAAGGAAGAAGACCCCTACCTTTCAAGTAGTGCTCAAAATAAGGCTTCAATTGATTGGCCTCAGGAAAAGAAGCAGACAAAGATTTTACAGGGGCAAAAGTGACACCCTTGGACGTCATAGACATAATTTCTGCAGGGGCAGAAATCTCCATAACCTCATCTTCAGGAATAATCTCTGGAACATCCACCACCACTGGAGTCTGTTCAGCCCCAGCAGCATTCTTTGATGCGGCAACCTTTCTCCTTCCTCCGGTCATTTTTTGAATGACGGGAATATGAAGTTGATTTTTCAGAGGAATTTATTTCACAAAGGAATTAGAGAAGAGGAGGAAATTTTAGAGAGTTGAAGAACGAGAATGTGAAAGCAAAGCAAATGGTTCAAGCATTTTTATAGCCGCAAAAATCCAACGGATAACACAAGTGAACAAATCCAATAATGAGTCTCCTAGGGTTTGATAAACCTACCTCATTTATGAACACTAGCCGTTATAGAAGTTGAAAGAGACTCAAACTCTTTTTCTGGTAAAATATTCCTATACACTTTGCCTGGTCCGAATTTTTACCTCCTTATCCCTGGCCAGATCCACTAGGAATAAGAAGATAAGGGGCAATTATTGGGCCCAGATTTACCCTGCCTGATCATACAAGAATCAGGCAATGTCCAAGCTAAGCCTGAACATAAAAAAATTCAATACAAGGCATCCAAACACCCAAGAAGGCACCAGCCAGGAGGGAATGTCAGGTCAGGCCTCTATTAGGACAGGCCTGAAAGGATATCTCATCAAGCCACATGATAAGCACAGCCAGAACACGTCAGGCAATAATTGAAGTTCACAAAAGTGGTTCCTATTTACACGGAAGACTTATTCAACAAAACAAACAACAACTTTGATACAGTCAACCCAGCAGAAATAATGGCGGCCAACTCTAGGAGTCAACTAACCACTCCCGGGTAAATAGGGCACGAGGCCTATTTACTGAGAAAGCCTAAAAACAAGTTCGGAGAACCGTTGCAAGGCCACTATAAAAAGCAAAGAAGAAGAAAAGAGAAGACAATTACTTACTCACTCTCATTTCTACTCTCATATTTGTAATCATAAACTACTTTAGCATTATTATTAAGCAGCCACGCTCTATTCCTTGCCTGACTTACATATTCCCTGTCAGGATACTCAAAATCATAGTAATAATCCCTCCTGGCTTGGTGCCCGTGGTTTTTTCCCTTATTCCCAGGGTTTTTCCACGTATAAATCTTTGAGTCTTACTTTAGTATTTGTTATTTACTTAACCTGTCATACTAGTCAGGCTACTTATTTCGAGTTAGATTACCCTGCAATTACATCCTTGGCAGGACATTATCTTTGTGAGAATTCGTACTAAAACACATGTTAAAGAGTTAAGGGAGAGCAACGACGACCAGAAGGTAAGATTCAGTCTCTTGAGGTACCTGAGTGGAAATGGGAATCTATCTCTATGGACTTTATAGTGGGTTTACCGAGGAGCCAATAGGGTAACAACATGATATGGGTGATAGTTGACCGTTTGACTAAGTCAGCTCACTTTATTCCTATGAAAGGTACTTAGAGTAAGGTTCAGTTGGCTAATGGGTATAGGAAACATATGGTGAGGTTACATGGAGTCCCTAAGGACATTGTGTTAGATCGGGATACAAGGTTTATTTCTCGTTTTTGGCAAGAGTTGCAGGAGATGATGGGAACTACCTTGAAGACGAGTACAACTTTTCATCCTGCAACAGATGGGCAGAAAGAGGGGACTATCAAGACCTTAGAGGATATGTGGAGAGCTTGTGTGATGGAGTTTGGTGGTAGCTAGGAGGATAGGTTGGATCGGATTGAGTTTTCTTATAACAACAGCTATCACATGAGTATTGGGATGGCACCGTTTGAGGCTTTGTATGGTAGGAGTCCGATTTGTTGGGATGCTAGAGCTAAGGCAGTGGTTTTAGGACCACAGATGGTACAGGAGATGATAGAACAAGTTAAGGTGATTAGGCAAAAGATGAAAGCGGCCCAGGATCGAAAAAAGAGTTATGTAGACCTACATCGCCGTGACATAGAGTTTCAAGTTGGGGACAAGGTTCTTCTAAAAGTATCTCCTATGCGTGGGGTTATGAGGTTTGGTAAGAAAGGGAAGCTAAGCCAGAAGTTCATCGGACCATATGAGATTTTGGATTGTGTGGGAGAGGTTGCTTACCGGTTAGCGTTACCAGTGGCTTTGGATCAGGTGCATAATATGTTTCATGTGTCTTAGTTACGGAATTATGTGAGCGATCCTTCACATGTGCTAGAGGTGGAGAACATAGAGTTGGATGAGTCATTGTCTTATCATGTGGTGCCAAAACAGATTCTTGATCGCAAGGTTCTGAAAACTAGGTCCGGAGAAACGGTGTTGCTTAAGGTCTTATGGTCTAGTCATGAGGTCGAGAAAGCTACTTGGGAGGGGGAAGAGGCTATGAGGGAGCGGTAACCGTCTCTTTTTGATCAGGTATGTGTGGTTACAGTGACGTAACCATATTTGTTTAAGGGGGGTAAGAGGTGATCGTATATGGTTTTGGTATGGTTCATGTTAGTTTTGGTACAGTTAGTAGTTACTTTGAGTCGGTTTGAGTTTTGGTTGGGAGTTTTGTTTTGAGTTTTTAGTTGCATTGTTGTGTCGTGTTTGAGTTAGTATGTTTTGTTTTTGTGTATGGGTTGAACTTTGGGGACGAAGTTCTTTTTAAGGAGGGAAGACTGTAATACTACGGTTTTCTATGTCTTTGGGTACTCTATCGAGTGGGGCTTAGTCTGTCGAGTAAGTAATTTTGGTTAACGAAATAGTGTTGTGCTGATGGGTACTCGATCGAGTAAGTGTGTCACTCGATCGAGTAAGGGACTTACTCGATCGAGTAAGTCGGTTCTGCGGGTTGTTTTAGCCGGGTTTTGTTAGTAACGCGTGATTGATATTTAAAGCATTCCGTCACTTTCTTTATCACTTTTATCTTTTCTAAAACTTCTCAAAACAAAAAGCTTCATACTTTACTTTCATCTTCGCGTTGCTATCAAATCCCAAAAGCTAGGATTGTCGGATCATCGTGTTCTTTATGCCGTTGAGTTCGTCGTATCGAGGGTAAGATCCTTGTATAGTTTTTATACCTCTTCGTTGAGTTTGTTAAAAACCCTAATTGGGTAATTTGGGGGTTGTATGATGTTCTATTAGATGGTAATTGTATGGTTATGTGTTTATAGGAGGTGGTTTCGTAGAGGAGCATAATTGAATAGCTGCTTTGTGACGATTTGGTGATTGCTTATTCCAGGTAGGGTTTCCCTACTCGGTTATTGATTACATAGTTGTTGGTGATGGTTGTGTTTACTGTTGATCTTTATCGTATTGGATTTGTAGATACCCAGTATCTGCTGAGACTCCAACAAACACCCGATGATTATCGGACTATAACATGTTTTGGAATCGCGGCGTTTGATCGACAGTTTGTGTACAACTTTACGTCGGAAAGCTTAAAACGATTTCGAAAATAAAACATTTCAAAAATACCTGGAGTGTTTAATGCACGACGACGGGGTCGCAATGACACTAACTAGAGTCAAAACCCGACACCGGACCAAAAACCGACTCAAAAATTCAAATCCCGACTCCAACAACGAGTCAAACCGAGTCAACCACCAAAAACAAAACATTTCAAACCTTCTACCTTAAGTTTTCCCAGATTCATGAATGGTCAAGTACAAAGCATGTGACTACAAAACCTAGGATAGAACAAATCATGATTGTTTTTGTGTGAAAGCGACAACACACCTCGAAGACCTGCGACGTGGCTCGCGCCTCTTTGAGCAGCCCAGGTGGCCACGTCGCTCAAAACTCACACAACCACTCATTTCCCTATAAATACCCCTCAAATGCCCCCCATTTGAGACTTACGCGAGTGTCCGCCCCTTCTTTTCTCCCTTAAAATTTTCGACTCGACTTCTTAAGTCACAATCCGACGCGTATTTACGACCTACCGATCGTAAATACAAACCTTACACATTGTTTGGTACCGTCATCGTGCATTAAATCACTTGACCGACGACTTCGACCACTACACCGTCACTAATCTTAAAACACTATTTTTACTTACCAAAATGGTTTTAAACCGAGTTTTTTCCGACCAAACGAGTTGTTACGCTTACGTCGGTCACTCGCCATAACCAAATATGTAAGTATAAGGGTGTAAAAATCCTCTTTTTATCATGTTTTCATTTGTTTCATGACTACAACATGCTAAAACGTGCATAATATGAACCAAAACATGGGATAAACGAGCCAAAACTGATTTTTGGCCTGAGATAGAAGCCCCTTGGTTCGCCGGCTTGCCCGCGCCTAAATGGGTGTCGAGGTCAGAGATCAACCGTGTTTGTTCTCGTCTTTCCCCTTTAATTCATTTTCATATTTGTAATCGGTTTTTACCATTTCAAATATTTTAAAACCCTTTTTTATTTCATTTTATTTGTTTTAACCATAAAACATTTTTCACCCTTGGTTCCTCATACCATGACGGCTAAATCCGTGTTTCGGTGATAATATTTGGTTAATAACATTTAAAAGGTATTTTAAAGCCTTTCATCATTTCTTTACATTTTCAAAATAAACATATTAGTCACCAACACAAAGTCATCCTTGGTTCTACTTACCATGCCGGATTTTAACCCGGGTACGATGATGAGTATCGACTAGTTATATTCAAATGAACTTGAAACAATTAGTTCATAATTATTTTCAAAACTATTAATGTCAAGCTTGTCAAGTCGAACCCGACACCGAATATTATCAAAATAATGATGATTATTCGAGTCTAGTTCTTCAAATCAACAAACGCGGTCTAAACGACCCTTTCAAACCAAATCGGGTTCAAATACCCATTTCTCAACACATTTTATAACGTTTTCTAAATGGTCAGAATACGGCATATAACTATAGGGTGACCCGCGCCCCAAGCAGGCCTTTCAATTGTCATTTTCAAAACCAGGGGGAGGCCCTTTGTATCGCCGGCTGGCTCGCGCCTCATTTAGCCGTCTGGTACAGGGCATGTTGCCCTTTCAGCATTAGTCTAGGATGATCCCGACTCCGGTTAGTCCGGATAAAAGACGGATCAGATGACTATTTGTTTATTCAAAATCACATTTGCAAAATGTCTTACTAAGACAAATGGATCATGTTATGCACCCTAAACCTAATATGGTAAATGGATGTTTAATTTCCGTTTTGCATGCAAATCAATCATTAATCCAACTCGACATATTATACTTGATACTTGGATTAAATCAACCGACTTAGAAAGCTCTCACATGTTAGGTTTAAATTATTGGATGCGCATTCATGCATTTAAACCGTTTTATCAACTTTTGCATTCAACCAACTAAAATCGATCAGTAGAGGCCGCTACCGCGGGCGGGATTGGGTGTCTGATTAAAGGGCTTCCTAATACATACCTTCACCTCTTACTCAGAAACTTTGGATAGTGGACGACCTTATCCAGAGCGTACGAGAGTCATTCTAGAGATAGGATGCTAAAGAGGGACGATTTCCTTATCTTTAGTACCTATGTCAAACGCTGCTTTGTGCTTCGATTTGACCGAGGTATAAAGTGTAATTCGAACGAGTTCCAAGCATCCCACAAATTCTTGGTGGCGACTCCGAACATCTCTTATCGTTTTGAGACCTTTACCGAGACGAAACCGACCGATCTAAAACGATCCGGTCGAAAGCTTTTTTATGCCGCCGAGCGTGGCTTTCAATAGACCGCTGCATGTCCACAGATTGGCTTTGCGTGCAGGTGGCCCGTGACTACGGACCGGTAGGTAGCCCAAATCCACAGACCGAGACGTGGCCCATGTCCACAGATTTGGCGACTCCGCTGGGGAAAACTAGGACATATACGTCTTTGTGATCCCTAGATGGTGAGACTCGAACGAGACTTGGTTGGAATGCATTAATTAATATTACGGTCACGGCCGGGTTCGTTGTCCGGGTCCACAACCTAACCCTTTTTGACCAATTGGCTCGTCTCGTCGGCGTGAGTTTTCTCATCCCCGCGTTTTGAATCCCGATTGAGTCAAGCATGTGATTGACGTTACACATTTCAGTTTCGTCAAAGAGCTTTCATCACTTTCGAGCACGAGGCTAGGGCACCCTCCTTACACATTTTGTTTGGATTGGTATCCCTCTCGCAAATCGGGGTTTGATTGCTTGGTGTGTAACCAACCCTCTTAAGCCAAAACCCGTGTCAGTATAATGCATAATATAATGAACTGTGAGTGCTTATGTGCTACTTGATCATAAGTCCTTCCGTGTCATTTTCAAAACTTTCAAAAACACCCTTTTGCGCCGTTATAATGGCCGTTTCAAACCTCGGTCTTTTGTCGACCGTAGCACGCCTTTCTAGGCCGTCGTAATGACGATTTTTAAACCCGGTTTTTACAACCATTTCAACACGCCTTTCTAGGCCGTCCTAATGACAATTTTCAAACCCGGTTTTTATAACCATTTCAACACCCTTTCTAGGCCGTCGTAATGACAATTTTCAAACCCGGTTTTTATAACCATTTCAACACGCCTTTCTAGGCCGTCGTAATGACAATTTTCAAACCCGGTTTTTATAACCATTTCAACACGCCTTTCTAGGCCGTCGTAATGACAATTTTCAAACCCGGTTTTTATAACCATTTCAACACGCCTTTCTAGGCCGTCGTAATGACGATTTTCAAACTCGGTTTTCTACAACCATTTTAAATCACCTTTTTACGCCGTTATAATCGCTGCGTCTAGACATAGATTTTATCCCGTTTCGCGCCGACAATGGCCCTTTCAAAACCCGAGAAAAACACACACCCTTTTCTCGAGACACTTTCGAGATCCCGAGGACCATGCACCGTCCCCGAGACCTCTTCAAACATTTCAAACTCGATTTTCAAAACATACAATTTGAATTTAAAAAAAAAACGACTTGGGGAACAATACACTGTTTTCCGAGCCGACTCAAACTCAAAACCGTCTTTTGCAAATAAACTTAAGACAACCCTTTTAACTGATCGACTTGCGGAGATCTCTATCTTTGGAAGCCGTCCACAAAGCGACGAATGACTCTTTTTGAAAATTTCTATTTTCGAAAACTTCAGTCCACCATTCCAATTCCGCCTTGTGTCTATCGAGTCGAAGTAAACGTACTTATGGGTCTTTACTTATGAGTCGTCTCACCACGAGACCCGTCCAATGGCGTCATGCCGTTACATTGGACACATGTCAAAAGTTCGGTCAACACCGTCAAGTCATAAATCGAGTCAGCACCGAGGAATCATACACGGGCATCCTCGTCCTGTTGAGTCTGATCTTTGTCTCGTCCTTTGCGTTGTCTGCGTTCAACCTTTGAGCCGTGTCAGATTGAGTTGTAATGTGAGTCGTTTTTCTGCCTCAGAGCCATGGCCTCATCTTCAACTTCGTCTGTCAACAACAACATTAATGATAACAATAGAGATGTCACGACTGATCAACTAGCCAGCCTGCTCACTGCTCTTAAGGTCACCCTGGATCGCGTCGAGACCCGTATCGACGCCCTGGAGAACATGGAAATTGGTGAACATAATACTCCACCTCTGACTGAAACTGAGAAGAGGCTAAAGCTCTTGGAAGAACAACACCTAGCCCAGGGTAACAATATCTATCTTGAGAACAACCGAAGGTTCGAACCTATTGGGGATCAATTACCCGACAACTTTACCCTAACTGATGTGCCTAAGTTCAAAGGAGTGGAGGACCCGCTCAATCATATCCATGCCTTCAAAGACTACATGGCCATTAAAGGGGTCAAACAGGAACTTTTCACCCGGATCTTTCCGTCCTCTTTGGAACCGATCTCTCGCCAGTGGTATTACTCCCTTGATCCGAAAAACCTTACTACTTGGGATGAGGTCGCAGTTGAATTCGCCAAACAATACACTGACAATGTTGAAATCCAAGCCAATACCCGTACTCTTGAGGTTCTAACCTAGAACGATAAGGAAGGGTTCACCGAGTTCTTAACCTGTTGGAGGAGGGTGAGTACTCAATTGATCAGTAAACCGAGTGAATCAACTTTGGTGGAAAAGTTCGTCAACAATCTTTGCCCAGTGTATGCCAACTTACTGAGGTATCAAAATATTATGACCTTCCAGGATCTGCAAATTCTAGGGACGCGCATTGAAGATGACCTCCGGAAGAGTGTCTTGGCCAAGACTACTGGCAGAGGCTATCAAGGATCCACCTCAACCGGATCCCGCCCTTACGGCCAAACGAACAAGATTAATGAGGTCAACCTCGTTGAACCATCTGCTAAGAGAGCTGAGCGCCCCCAGAGAGTGTTCACTAATATAGGGTCAACTTACGCAAGTACTCTGAAGAGGCTCATGGACCAGGGAAAGTTACAACCAATCGGGCCCACCCCGGATCCTACCGATGCTAAGAAATACCGCTTCTGGAACCCCAATGCCTATTGTCAGTACCATCAAGGGAAGGGGCATGATACTGAAACCTGCTTCAAACTCAAACACATTATCCAAGACATGATTGAGAAATGGGATTTGCCTTTACCCCCACCGACTAAGCCAAACAACAAAACAAACCCTCTGGGAATCCACGCCATCTCCGACGATGAGCCAACTCTAGACTGCTCGCACCTCATCCCGCCAGTTGATGACGAGGTGAATGCATTGGAGAAAGCTCCCTCGGACGGGGTGTTCGTGTTCAGTGCCGCCACTATGCTTACCATGTTCCAACAGGTTGAGGAAGGCATAGCCAGTCTCTCCGAGAGGATCACCCGACTTGACGATGCCTACCGTCGACTTATCTTCAATCCTCCACCGCCACGCCCGAGAGAGAGTCCCCCGAGCGCCCAAAACTACCCACACCAGGACGGATTGCTCCCGCGACCATTCTGGCATGCACCTCACAACAATCAACCCCACAATAATCAACCCCACAAACACTACCCCCACAAAAATTACTCTCATAAAAATATCCCTCACAAAAACTACTCTCCAAGGAATACCCCTCCAAGGTGCCTTCGAGATCCTGAAATCAATGGCATCTGGAGAGATGATGTTGAAGATGTCTACCTTGTCCCAGATAAAGAGAAATGGGCGAAAGAGATCGGCCACCTTACCCGGTCCGGACGCCCCTATCAAAACCCGAACAATCCAACGGTCGTTCCAACAACGAACGACCAAGTCGTCCCGGAAGTAGACACTCAACCAAGAGCTCCTGAGAACTCAATCCTCAAGCAGCTTCAGAAGGAAAAAACCGAAATCTCGATCTGGAAACTGATCGCAACATCCTTTAAGCATCGACAGGCTTTGCTACAGGTCTTGGGAAAATTAACTGTGCCCTCCACCTCTTCCCCAGAAGAAATAGTGGCACATATGACAAGGGACGCCCCTGACTTGAACAACCCAGTCTGTTAGAAAAAATTAATCTCATTAATATACATATTCATATATGTGAAAAATTATTTAGTTGTAAAATAATTACAAATCTTATGCATGCAAACAAAAATAGACAAAAGAAGAAATCGTCTTTCTTACTATGGAATTTCGTATTAAAGGGCACAAGTAAGATCTCCTTCTTACTTGTTCTTGAGCTTTTCTTAAAGTGGATGAACAAAGGATCCAAAATAGAATCCCTCCCAAATGTGAATACCCAAATAAATCCCTTAATAACTAATATTATTTGTACTAGAAATAATACTAATCTTACTAACAATTGACCTAAAATATTTATTTTGGTCTCTTGCAAATTCGGTCAAGAGGAAGGAGTTTTGGAGATTTTATCTCTCTAATTTTTCATAAGATGTAGAGAGTAAATATATTTCTAACACACTAGAAATATTATATGAGGTAATGAATAATTAAAGAGAAAATATTAGTCTTTCTCTAGTGGGAATACCGGTTGGGGTATGGGTCATGGGGGAGCCAATGTATGGAAAAATTGCTCTTCTCAAAAGCTAGGTATGCATGGCTACTAGCTAGATTTAATTATTGTGTTTTCCACTTAAGATAAAATACAATATAAATCTTATACTCCCTCCCTTATTTCGATATACCTAAAATAAAATGGGTAGTCTGTTTTATTTTTTCACTTGTTAATTTTGTCACATGTAACATATTACATGACATGTTACAATGTAATGTATTTTTAACATATTAAAAATCAACACACTCATAAAATATGTCATTTACAAAATCGACTAGTAATTTGTAATTACTTGTACCAAAACAGTTTATCAAATTATAAATTACAACGTCTTGTATTTATAATAAATTATTCATTCAATTTCGATTTCAATTGTTTCGTAAACAATAATTTTATCCAAGTAATAAAACAATTCGATTACTTAGACCGTATCTAATATAATCGAATTACAATAAGACACGTTAATCTCACTCACAAATCATCCGTCAATTTTAAGCAATTTAATTAACTCGTATCGGCATACGATTAATTAAATAATCAATTAAGGGTATTTCTCTATGGTATGACCTAAGGGGATCAACTAATCACCACCGTCGCACGATAGTAATGTCAAACTCTAGTCAGCCAATCATTCCGATACGTGTGGACCCGTTGACTGTAAAATATTACTTCCCACATGTATTCTTTAAAATGAGATTTAAACATGTGATCATCATGATCAACAGTTGTAATCGCATTATTGTAGGAGGAGACATATTCCAACAATCTCCCACTTGTCCTCGACAAGTGTGCGTCACCAATTCTCTTGTCCTATTACTATCTCCCACTCAATGCAAGGTGTCTTTCGGGTCGTACTTGCAAGTGATCATATAGAGAGTGGTTTCCTCGATCTGGAGAATAACTGATTGACCGGACTTATCTACCATAGATACCTTCCGAGCGTGGCCACGCATTTCCAGTTCATTACTCCTCGAGTGGCCCTGAGATATTGCTTTAACCCTGACAAGTGGGTGGACAATTCCTATCGCACTTATTCCCTTCGACTAGCCACAGCCATCATAACCAAAAATATGCCCATTTGACACATTTACGAAGGTCGTAGTAACACAAATCAAAGTTAATCTGAAACTATGCCACCTTAGGCGAACTGTCTTTAGTCAAAAGAATCGACTCATTAGAATACTATAGTAGCTCTCGCCACGACCAGGCTATATAAATTTGCCAGAACTCTATAAGCGGTCATAAGGCCCGACAAAGTGTTCCTAACAGTCTGCCTATGTGATCGACTAGTCATCTCATATGACTCTGGCACTTGAACTTGCCATGAATCGCATCACACTCTAGTCACTTCGAGACGTCACCTCATACAAGTGACTATGGGCAAATACCATGTTAATCCAGGTTCACTTTAACAGGGTTCAATATTGTCTCTACAACCCATTTGGATGTAACAAAGTATAAAAGGAGTTTTCAGATTTTAAAAACTTGAACGACAAATGTGATTACATATGAACAGTCAATACCTGATTACTACTTCATATTTTTATAATCCATTTTCATCTTATATGTAGTTGTTCATCTCAATGCAATTGAAATGACATAAGACATGACTCATCATGTTAAGCCCATGAGAAGGCTTTGGTTGGTAGGTTTTATCAACTTCTTGTACCTTACTCTACCTTACTACATTTTCGTTTTCCTTTGTAATGTATACATTTGCATTACAAAACTTCCTGAGTACGTGTCTAGATCTAATCTAGACATAAGCTCTCTAGCCTTAGAATAGCTCCCACTGTTTTCACAGTGTGCGGGACTCATCCTTCTTGCACATCTCATGATTGCAAGTGTACTCAATTTCCGTTGTAAATATCTCTCATTGTTCTTTATTGCCTAGAACGATTCTAGCAAATCTATTTCTTAAATAACATAGCCATAATGGTTCCTTAACCATCCTAATGTGTTTTGATTATGGTTTTGTCGGAAACCATGCGCAATCTCAATTGTCAATCATTTGTGTAACACCCTTACACAAAATTGCATCAAAAACACTTTGCTTTATATCCTCAATGCTTCTGCAAGCACTTAAGGGTAATCTTTATGGCTTACTTGGTAATTATTACTTAAATTCGATTTGAAACAATTCATCATACTTAAAGTATATGAAGTGTTATACATCATTTCCTATTTAATTGATTCGGCAGCGGAAACAAATGGAATCAATCAAATATGTTCAACTCGATTGAACTAATCATGAATCTTATCAACATAAGACTTCTTATTTGATGCTAATATCATGTGGATTTATCTCCATAAATCTGGATATTAAAGATGTATTATAATACTCCATAAGTGTCAAATCATTCCCAATGATCAATATGTCATCCACATATAAGACTAATTAAAATTTCCGTAACTCCCACTAAACTCCATGTATAAACACAACTTCTCGACTTATCCAGAAAAGTTTTATACCATGATCAAATCATTGATTCCAACTCATTGATGTCCTACTCAAGACCCTCTCTTAAGTTGCACATTATCTCAGGATTGCAAGAATCTACAAAACTCACGACATGTATTGAATACATTCCTTCTAATTGAAGAAGTGGGTTTTAGATTCACTTGCTATATGTATATCATCATAAAGAAACACAATCCCTAAGAAGATCCAAATTGACTTAAGCATTTCAACTAGTGTAAAACCCTTTGCTACCAATCAAGCTTTGAAATCTCTCTTTATTAGTGCAAAACCCTTTCTCACTAATCAAGCCTTTTATTTCGTATTTTCATGGCTCTAAGCCTTGTATTGAGTTGTGACTTAAACATTCTCATGTAAGTCATATGTTCATTACTTTCTATAAGTAACATGAGTCAATTAATTGCTTTGTAAGTTGTAAGCTTTTTACTTTCTAAAAGTAACACTAATTCATCATCTTCAACAAGTGATGAGTCTAACCTCCTAGGTTTTGAAGAAACAACGTCTTACACAAAACATCTCATGTAGCCAAGAAAGACCAATTTCTTGCGACATAACATTCTTTGTGGCTCTTTGAATAATTTCTCCCACTCTGTCTTCTAGAAATAAACTTGTAATCTAGAAAGACAGCTTCACGAGCCACAAATCTGTTGTACTCGTGATTATAGTAAGGAAAAATGAGCATTTGTTTCTTTGTGAAAACTTACAAGCATGGTACCCTACCATTTCATATCTCATATGAATCGTTTTAGATTTAGTGGAAAAATAATTTAGACAAAATGATAAAATCCCTAAAAAGGATCAAGTAACTCAAAGTAACTTGATTGAAGTGCAAACCATATCGAATAGCGTTTGATTTCTTTATCCAACCACACATTATCCCATAATGCGTGCTAAGAGAGATTAATTTGTGATACTATATCACATTTCCTTTGGCTTATATCAAAGTCTTCACTTTGATAATCCCATCACGACTAAATCGTGATTCCTTGAACTCTTTGAACTTCTTCAAAGATTTCTCTATTTACCTTATTAAGTGAACACATTAGTGTCAACTTAAATCGTTGGTAAAAGAAAATGATCAACCTATTTTGGATCAATGATTTACAACCTCGTTCTCCTTTTCAACCAAAAGGCACGAGACATCTTGCTTTGAATACAAGATACGCATATACCATAAGATTAACAACCTAATGGTTTCAAGAGTACTCGATAACTCTTTGCGTTCATCATTCCAGAATTTAAGGTTTAATTTTGGGATACCAATTTGAGTCTTGCATCATCTACATGATATATCATTCTAGTTTGGTTTAGAATATATTCACCTTGATAATGGGCTAGCCATACATCAAATCGTGGTGTATAGGGTCACAAAAGTGAAACCACTTTTGTATCTTAACAAGTTTATATTCTTATTTAGAGTTTATGTACTTAATAGTCATAATTAAGTACAACTATAAACCCAAAACTAGATTGATTACACAATGACTGTATCTCTCGATATTATTTGATGCTAGTCGTCATACTATAATCATCTTATTTATCGAATACAATGATGAAAACCTCCACTGGTTTCTAATATTGACGAAGTAGTACTAGCAAAATTTATGTTAATCAAATAAACATTTAAAGAAGAAGGTCCCATTAGATGTCCCACAACTAACTTGTTGATTCTTCAATAATTTGGGGTAGTTTCCTTTCTAGCGTCCAACAATTAAGACAATGGAAACTTTATCAGTCGGGATTGATAGGTTTAGTATCGTTATTCTCAATGACTTTACTTTTAACATTACCTTGTATCAATTCCATTCTAATTTTACTTCTTTAAAACCTTATCCTTTTCTTAACGGTTTAAGAGAATGTTCCCCTTCATTTCAATGAGTCTTTGCTAAGAGAAGCAAAATTGAAATTCATGAAGACTACTCTTCATTCGTTTGTTTAGTCTTAAAACTTTCATTGAAGTGGTTGCGGTATTTTGGTCAATTTTGATTTCAAACAAATCTAGTTACCAAAATGATGTAACGTTTCAAAGTACTTAACACAATTAAGCATATGAGAAACAATTCATTGTAAGTAGATATATTAGTCAAGAATCAAAAACCCTTTTGATTACGAATAACTTTTATCTATACTCTTCACAAGAGATCCGTACAATGGATAATACGAGGTTTTTAGAAGAAAAATTCAAGTTTTGTCTTTAGTTACGATGTTTTAATGGAGATTTGAATCAAAAATCGAAATGATATCGTATATGAATTGTGGTAAAGAAGTAGAACAATATGATAACGGAATAGTGGAAAACTAAACATTTATCGTTTTATTAATATTTGTAAATAACAAGTAAAGCATTTACATAGTGACCTCTACCCAACTATGATAAATGATTCCAAGATCCAAATTCATATTAACTTGGGGCACGGTGTGCCGAAATATCCTTTATTAACATGACTCAGTGGATTAACTCTTTAATCGATTCTACTTTTAGAACTCTTGGTCGATAAAATTACATTAATATTTATCTCTAGCCCGAACACATCCGGAAATCGTCGTGAATACTTTCGTTGAGTTCAATCCAAATTTCGAATAAATGTGTCCATGATTCAAATTCATATTAACTTAGGGCACGGTGTGCCGAAATACCCTTTATTAACATAAATTCGGTGGATAGACATTTATCACCCACTTCCCCTACGTAACAAGGTTTGTACCCCGGTAGGGCCGAGTGCACTCCCTCATGAAATAGGTTTTCATGGTTTCTACTTTTTGGTAAGGCTAAGTCTCAATTGTTTATTTTAGCGAGAGGTCATGTCAATTTATTATCTATCACGTTTTAAGTGAACTAAAGCGGTGAACTACGATAATTGTAATTGACACGGTCGATATACACGATTTAATGATAATGCATGTTTTAGTTATGGCGATTTAGCGATGCATGCAACATATAAATAAAATGCAAAGCATAAATAAAATCCTAGTATGGCCTTCCTAAAATAGTAAATCTAATAAACTATTACAAATTCGGAGACCAACTCCTTTGGTCCCTTGAACTTCGGTCTTGGCACGCATTTTAAGGCAATACTTTCTTTGATGGATCGCCTTCTCGAGTGGCACCGTCTTCAAGGAACTCCGGAATAATAAATTACAAAATGAATTACATAATTTCCTATTATACATTTGTAATTAAAAATTAATATAAATCTATTAAATTACAAAACGGTGATACGAGATCACAAAAAAAAATACAACCGAATCGATATTCCCATACATTTCGGGTAATATCAATTAAAACATAGGCCATACTAAGTAAAATTACATAATTCAAAAATTACATAAAATTAAAATATGACAATCATAAATAAAATGCAGCATTATAATATATATGAACATGCCCAATTTTATGCCAAATCGCCTTTAAGGAGCCAATATCGTATATTAATCGGTTTTTACGGATTTGCGTGATTTAACCTTTTATAATCACAATAATTACATAAAATCATATTTATGTACAAGGTAATTACTCTAACCATCTTAGGACTGAAAATTAGTCTTCACTAACATTTGACAATAATTAACCTAGATTTCTTAATATTGTTCATAAATGGACCTAAAATACAAAATTATGTCATAAACTTCAAATTAAATCATAAAAATTTCAAATAATTTCAAAATTTGAAATTTAAACTCATGAACATTCTGGAAAAATACCATGACACTCATAATGTTCAAAATTTACGTTAAAAATTTCGAAAATTTATCGAGAAAAACAATGTTGCGGTTTATCGATTTTAACAATTATCACCATAAAAATATGACAAAAATTACTTTTATCAACTTTTCGCTTTTAGATCTGAAATATATGATAAAATGCAATATGTGACGTTTTTCCTTAGTCATGAAGTATGTTTTAGCATTTTTACTAATTAAAGTCACTATTTATGTGATTTTTCATCAAAAAATCATAAATCATGCATAAAGACTTCATTATAGCCAAATATTTTACACACATCTTGTAAAATTGCATGTGACAACATACTAAATTTTCATGACCATATTCGAAATACAACTCATATTAACCTATTTTCCCATTTAAATACGATTTTAACTTGAAAAATCCATATTTCGAGCATAACAACTCATTTTATTATGAAAATTTACAGGCCATCACTAGATAATATATGTGAAAACATATCCAACAACCACTGAAAAAATCGAAGTTTAGCTATTTTTAGTCGAAAAATGACATTTTTATCATAAAAATCACATTTTAATGCCATTATTATATAAAATGAACAATAAAATCCATAAATAAACCAAAATATCCTAAATACATTTTAGGACCAGAAACTTTATCATGCAAATAAATTTCGTGATATGTCATAATAAACACAAATTTATAAGTTTTGTTTGTTAATTAGATTAACTCGGAAAAACAATAAACCGATTTGCATGCAAACAACCTAAGGCTCTGATACCGCTTGTTAGAAAAATTAATCTCATTAATATACATATTCATATATGTGAGAAATTATTTAGTCATAAAATAATTACAAATCTTATGCATACAAACAAAAATAGACAAAAGAAGAAATCGTCTTTCTTACTATGGAATTTCGGATTAAAGGGCACAAGTAAGATCTCCTTCTTACTTGTTCTTGAGCTTTCCTTAAAGTGGATGAACAAAGGATCCAAAATAGAATCCCTCCCAAATGTGAATACCCAAAGAAATCCCTTAATAACTAATATTATTTGTACTAGAAATAATACTAATCTTACTAAAAATTGACCCAAAATATTTATTTTGGTCTCTTGCAAATTCGGTCAAGAGGAAGGAGTTTTGGAGATTTTATCTCTCTAATTTTTCATAAGATGTAGAGAGTAAATATATTTCTAACACACTAGAAATATTATATGAGGTAATGAATAATTAAAGAGAAAACATTAGTCTTTCTCTAGTGGGAATACCGGTTGGGGTATGGGTCATGGGGGAGCCAATGCATGGAAAAATTGCTCTTCTCAAAAGCTAGGTATGCATGTCATTCCCCTCAAGATTGCTCACAAGCTGGGTATTGAGGAAGCTAATTTGGCCCCAACGAACCAAGGAGTACGCGCCTACGACGTCACTCGTCGCAAGGTCGCGGGGCTCATCACTCTGACAGTCGCAACCAGACCGCTGGAAAGACAAACCAGTTTTCAGGTGGTCGACATCGATCCCTCCTTCAATATGCTCTTGGGACGTACCTGGATGCACGCCATCAAGGCGGTTACCTCAACTCTCCACCAGAAAATCAGGGTCCCCTTCAGCGGGAAAACACTCACAATCCCTGCATCCCCGATCAAAGCCGTCATGAGAAAGGGAATAGCCTCCCAGGCCATTGAGGAAGATGATAATGAAATGTGGGGATTCCAAGCTGTGAATGCCATAACTGATGAATCAACACCCTTTGATTGTGACCCGTTTGCCAACCTCACAGTCAACTGTATCATGATGCGCCAGGGTTTCTTCCCGGGTTTACCCCTTAACCCACTAAAGAGCACCTTACCTCCCTTGAAACAGGCTAAGGTCCCCAACATTCCCTTCGGGTTGGGATATGAACTTACCGACGAAGATATCCAAGAGATGAACCTCCTAGTCCGAAAACGCAAGAAGCACGGAGTTATCCTCCGTCCCTATCATCTGACCCTCAATGGATACTTTGTCCCCGAGGGAGAATCAGAGCTCTACCATGGCTTTCCGGAGCCGATCTACGACTCTGTGGCCAAGGCTAGGTACCCGGGTGTGGAAGTCTTCCAGGACTGCTACTTCATCCCTGACAACACCGAAGCTGCATCAACCAAGTCTAAGCCGTCGTCATGCCTCGATGGACAAGCTGTCACTCTCCTCTTTGGGGAAGATAACATCAAGCGCCTCGACTATGAGGACATCATCAACATCGCTCTGAAGGACGATCAATTTGACCCAACTGCCTTGATCTCCGACACTGACCCGGAGAAAGCTACACAGGGCTGGAGGAAGACCGTCAAGTGGACCGATCGCCAAGGCCGCATTCTCAAGATCACAACTGGAGAAGGCCCTATGTTCAAGGAGGGAAGCGAAGAAGAATATGAATCTGAGTCTGAGTCGGAGTCGGAGTCTGAGTCTGTCGTAGCTCCTAACACTCCTGGTGTCCCAGTCAAGGTCCCCTTCCCACTGTTCTATCACAAAGTCGTGGCTGATTCAGAGGCTGAGTCTACTAGGGTCACCCCCACTCCCATGAAAGGTGACAACCTGGAGCCTGTTCCAGAGGCCATCTCCTCTGCTGTGTCGCCTCTGACTGATCACGAGATGTGTTTCCTTTCCGAGCTTTTCGCTCGTGTCAACTTAATGAGCGCTAAGTTTGCTTATGACTCGTCTCAATTTAACTGCAATGCAATTCTGAATGACTATGAGGAATTTGACTTGAGTGACTACCCACCTCACCTAGCCAAAGAACTTGACAAACGGGAAACCAGAACCCCCAACATTGAGGAGACCGAACCTATTAATGTAGGAACCGATAACACACCTCAAGGACTTGGGATAGGGACAACCCTAAACCCCTCGGAAAGACAACAGTTCATTGACCTCCTACACGAATACAAGGACGTGTTCGCCTGGTCCTACAGAGATATGCCTGGGATTGATAGGGAAATTGCAGAGCACCGGATACCCATTAAGCCCAGAGCTAAACCCGTGAAACAGAAGATACGTCGGATGCGTCCTGAATGGACCCTGAAAATCAAGGAAGAAGTGGATAAACAGTTCAAGGCTGGGTTCATCAAAGTGTCTGAATACTCCGACTGGGTGGCCAACATTGTGCCCGTACCAAAGAAAGACGGAAGAATTCGGGTTTACGTCGACTTCAGGGATCTGAACAGGGCTAGTCCTAAGGACGACTTCCCTTTGCCACATGTTGACATTCTGGTGGACAATACCGCCGAGCACGCCCTCCTATCATTCATGGACGGGTATGCCGGGTACAACCAGATTAAAATGGCTGAGGAAGACATGCACAAGACAAAATTCACTACACAGTGGGGTACATATTTCTACACGGTCATGCCCTTCGGTCTCATCAACGCCGGAGCAACCTATCAAAGAACCGCTACCACTCTCCTACATGATTTGCTGCACAAGGAGGTAGAGGTGTATGTCAATGACATGATTGTCAAATCAAAAGAACGGGACGGCCACATCAGTGCCCTCCCGAAATTTTTCGCTCGTCTGCGGAAATATAACATGAGACTAAATCCTCAGAAGTGTGAATTCGGGGTCACCTCCGGAAAACTCTTGGGACATGTCGTCAGCAAAAGAGGCATTGAGATTGATCCAACCAAAATCAAAGCCCTTCAGCAAATGCCTCGGCTTAGGAACGAGAAGGAGATTCGGGGATTTCTCGGTCAGGTCCAACACATCAGCCGCTTCATTGCCAAGCTCACCATGATTTGTGAACCAATCTTCAAGAAGCTTCGCGCCTCCGATCACACCGATTGGGACGACGATTGTCAAAAGGCCTTCGACAGGATAAAGGAAATCCTATCCAAACCTCATGTCCTCATGCCACCTCAACTGGGGATTCCTTTATCCCTATACCTGACTGTTACCGACACAGCCATGGGAGCAATGTTAGCACAAACAGTCGGCGGCGAAGAACGAGCCATGTACTACATCAGCAAAAAGTTCATTGAGTACAAGACGAGGTATACCCAACTGGAGAAGACATGCCTTGCCCTAGTATGGTCAACAAAGAAGCTGCGGCATTACATGCTCAGCTACACGGTCCACATCTACTCCAAGATGGACCTGGTCAAATACATCTTCAAAAAACCCGTACTAAACGGAAGGCTGTCTAGGTGGACACTCATGCTGTCTGAGTTTGATCTCAAGTTTGTACCCCTTAAGGTTATCAAGGGAAGAGCAGTTGCCGATTTCCTAGCAGAGAACCCCGTCAACGAAGACCCAACGACCGACACATGGTCACTTCCTGACCAAGACATCCTTTGTGCTGACTCCGATGCATGGGACCTATACTTCGACGGTGCATCTAATCTAAGAGGCTTCGGGGTAGGAATCCTTCTAATATCACCGGAGGGAGAACATGTTCCGATCTCGGTCAAGCTAGACTTTACCGTCACCAACAATTCCGCTGAATATGAAGTATGTCTCATCGGCCTACAAGCAGCCATCACACTTGGCATCAAGAGACTGAGGGTCCACGGCGATTCCTCACTCATCATCAAGCAGGTGTCCGGATCATGGAAAATCCGATCTGACAGCTTAGCTCCCTACCGAGCAAAGATCAATCAAGAGGCCGAGTTCTTCGACCAAATCGACTATTTCCACTTGCCGCGAGAGGAAAATCAATTTGCTGATGCCCTGGCAAAACATGCCGCGCTCGTCAACATACCGGACGACATGACATCGATGCCCCTATGTGTCGAGAGAAGGAGCGAGCCAGCTCACGTTTGTGCCATCATTGACGATGAGGAAAGCCATGATGAACCTTGGTACCAAGCCATCCTCAACTACAAAAACAAAAACGAATTCCCTCCCAACTCTGATCAAAGAGGACAAAGAGCCATCCGTTTACTTGCATCACAATTCGTGATAAACCAAAATCAACTATACAAAAGAACACCCCAAGGAATTCTCCTCCTTTGCATTGACCATCACAAAGCCAAAAAAGTCATGGGAGAGGTTCACGACGGAGAATGTGGCCCTCACATGAGTGCAATGATGCTTACCCGGAAAATCATGCGGCTAGGTTACTACTGGACCACCATGGAAGCTGATTGCCGTAACTACGTCAAACATTGCCACAATTGCCAAATCTTCACCAACATACAACACATACCACCATCCCTTTTATACACCATGACCTCACCCTGGCCTTTCTCAACCTAGGGCATCGACATCATCGGGAAAGTCAACCCGGTAGGCACTAAGGGGCATTGTTTCGTCCTCGTCGCCATCGACTACTTCACCAAATGGGTGGAAGTGAAGTCATATGCAGTCTTGACCGCCAAACAAGTGGCCTAAATCATCCAAAATAACATCATCTGCCGATATGGGGTACCCCATGAAATCATCAGCGATCAAGGCTCTCACTTCCGGGCGGAAACTCAGGCCTTGCTAGACAAATACAAGATCATACGACATCGATCATCTCCTTACCGTCCCCAAACCAACGGAGCGGTGGAGGCAGCGAACAGAACTCTTGTCACCATTATCAAGAAAATGCAAGACAACTACCGCGATTGGCCGAGCAAACTCCCATTCGCACTCTGGGGATACCGAACCTCCCTTCGAACACTGACAGGCGCCACACCCTTCTACCTAGCATATGGTATGGAGGCGGTTCAACCGGTAGAGTTAGAGGTCCCTTCTCTACGCATCCTTCTGGAGAGTCAAGTCCCCGAGGCGGAATGGACTCGTCGAAGGTACGAGCAACTCGCTCTTCTAGACGAATGGCGACTCAACGCCTTGCACAACGTCCAGCTATACCAACGACGTATACAACGGGCATTCAACAAGAAGGTCAAACCCAGGAACATCCAGGAGGGCGACTTGGTCCTCAAGTCAGTTCGAGCACCATTACCCGTCGATCCGAGGAGGAAATTCAAAACCAACTGGGCCGGGCCATACCTGGTCAAGAAAATACTTTCGGGGGGCGCAGTGAGACTGAGTGACCTAGATGGGGAGGACTTTACAAACCCGACCAACCAAGACCAACTCAAGAAATACTACCCTTGAACTATAGCAACCAACGACCTAAGCCTAGTTTTACAACTAGCAACCACCTCAACCCCTTTTCAAGTCAAGTTCGTCAACGTGTTCTGATTTGAAATTGCATGTTTTTATCGAGTCTAAGCTGCTGCACCTTACCCGTTTCGAATGTCCTTTGATCTGTCAAAGGCAACATCCATTTGCACTAAAATAAAAACCCTGAACTACGAGCATGGTTTGATTTCACCTCTTCAGGTGGATACGTAGGCAGTCCCTCTTATGCTTGAGGGATACAACCACAAAACCCAATCAAATTTACAAAACATTTCGAACTACGATCATGGTTTTATTTCACCTCTTCGGTGAATACGTAGGCAGTCCTTTCTTACAAAAGAAGGATACAACCATTCCCACAATAAAAAAACAACCATCCCCATAATAAAAAAAAAAACACACATCACCCACATACAAAACATTCCCATCAAAAAAAAGAGAAGGGAAAACCATTCCCCTTTCCCACAAAATACAAAAATAAGCCTTTCTCCCTTCCTCACAAAATACCACTTTTCCAAGTGCAAATGTTTAGGATAATTCAAATCGAATTGCCTTCACCAAATGGATGGAAGAAACAAGCGCTCACAATTTTCGACACGGGCAATCCTCTTATTTAATTAATAATGGGAGGGATTACAATTTCAACAACAAATAAAGCTCGACGAGTCTAGAACTTATCGAAGCTATGGTGTCAACTAAGACACCTCACATAATAAAACTAGCACAAAACACACAATAACTAGCTAGTACAACATAATAAAAAACTCACAACAATAATACAACATAATAATAAAACGGGTAATGGAGGTCTTTACTCTTCCATTTTACCCTTGCCTTTTCCCTCGGGGTACATCTTCCCCTTGTTCTTCTTGTTGGCCCGCCTAGCATGGACTTCCTCCTCGGAATGGATCCTCAACGGATCTAAGACGGCGACGGCCTCCGGTCTAGCACAAGACCCCATGTTCGACCCAAAAAGAGCCAATGCACGGCCCACCATATTCTTGGGGCCGGAACTCCTCCTCTTCGGTGGTCTCATCACATCGGGGGTAGCTCCATCAACATACTCCTCAAAGAAGGCACGGTTGGCCTTGCCAACCTCTCGGTACTTCAAGTCGACAACCTCGTCCTTACGGAAATTAGACCTCTCGTCCAAGGACGGAGCACGTGACCACTTGACATAAGCGGGAGTCACCCATGTCGTGGCAACGGGGTTTGGTACCTCCCAAAGCGGCCGAGTGGCCCACCAACTTTCGAAGACCTCCACAAGCTCGGAGTTCCGAAAAACATTGTCTTGGACAAGAGTATCTTGAGCGGGCACCTTTTGTTGACGCCCCATTTGCCTCATGAGCCTTTCGGGATAAATGAAGGAAACAACCTTCAAACCCACCACCATCAAAGAACGAGGACTAGCACCCGAAGTGGGCAACCCCGTGAAGGACCTCAAGTGCCACCACAACACCACCTAACGGATGTGAGGACCACCCTCCTCCGCCAATCTCGCGGCCCAATAAGCCTCGGTAGAAGCAAAACTATCCGAGTACAACTTCTTCCTCATGGTAAGGTGACGGAAGGAATAAGAAGAAGAATCAACCGAAGGCTCTAAATAACTTAGCCTCTCCAAGAGCCACACTTTAAGGATCCTTGAGGACCCAAATGAAGGAGCTTCTCCACAAGAGCCTTCTTTGTCCAAAGCTTGGATGATCTCTCCAAGCACCAACCATGATGGATCTCTACCATGCTCTATTTGCTCGACCACATGCATAAGGGTCATGCTACCATAGCACTTTGGCCCCTCCTTCTTCAAAAGATCAACAAAGAGGTACACATGGACAAGGCAAAAGGCAAGAGCCCTTCTCCTAGCCACTTCCGAGACATTGACATCTAATCGGTTAGAAAAGATGTTGATAAGAGCCAACATATCCACACCATGTGGAGCAAGAAGAAAGTTGACTTGACTTGTCGACAACGCCAACATGGAACGGAATTTCTCCTTGTAGCACAACCGAGTCGGAGGAAGCACCAGAACACAACCCGGCCACCCACCAATGGCTCCAACTTCTTCGGCAAGAGGACAAATCTCACCCTTCGGGGAAACGAAAACATGGTGTTTCGAATCCCAAAACCGAGAACATGCTTCAAGAAATGAAGGTTGCACCTTGACTTGACGGAGCACCAATAATTGACCAACTCCCATACAAATGAGCTGATACTTTTCGGGAGGCGACAAATCTCGGCACCATTGTCGCAATGCATTCTCAAAAGCATCCATGAAATATTTTTGTGGAAGAAGAAGAAGTTTTGTAGAGATGTTTTGTGTTTCGGATGATGAAACAATGAAGCGCAAACATCACTATTTATACAAAAATGGTCAGCGCGTTTTTCAGAAAAAAGGGAGAGCCGGCTTCCATCGCCAGGCTGCTCGCGCCTCTTTAGGCCCTTCCCCAGGATTCCCGCTGTTGACTTGTCTCTTTCAACTTGCATTTTCTCTTGACACCTCAAACCTCCCGCCAGGACGCTCGCGCCCCTTCGGGATGATCCAGGACTTTTTTGTGTTTCCTCACACTCACATTTCCTTGTTTTCACGTTTTACAAAATCCGACACGGTTTCAATGACGCGGCTTTAAACATACGGATTTTTCTTTCTTTTTAAGGGGGGAAGGCTAGTCGCCCCGATCCGCGACGGATCGTTTCCATGTCAGTCGAAATTCCGAAATTTTTTCCCTTTTTCGCAGTTTTCCATCAAAATAAAAATCGAAAATTGATAACACGACGTCAATTTCCATCAAATTTCAAGCACTCACAAAGTCGAGTCTTGACCTCAAAAATCAAATACACTCGTGAAAATCTTTTCTGAAATTCATCCATGATGGTTTGAGTTTGAATTTTTCGAGTCACAAATCAATTTCGATAATTTCCAATGCAATTTTTAAATTAATTCCTTTTGAAATCCAAACGTGACGACTTATCGCGGAATTTTCAAATATCATTTTTAACTTCAAGTCATCTTGGTTAATTTTGATTTCAATCAAATGCTTTTACGTGTTTGCATTTATGTATGCGTGCTACCTGTTTCCTGTGTTCTACACTAACCATGCAGGAACCAGTGCAAAGCAGACGGAGAATTGACAGCCGACAGCGCTCCTCCGAAACACAACACAAAAAGCCAAAAATCACAAAATGAACCACAATCCAAAAACACATATATACAAACCGCCTCATGCAAAATACATCGACACCCGTTTGATACGGACAACTGACCGTACAAACAGGATCCAGTACAGACCTCTATCATACAGACACTGGCCTAAGACAACAAACTGGGGGCTATCCGCCACCTACCGAACTAAGCACTCTCTATCCTCACAAACAGAAAAGAAAGGGAGCAACATAAGGAACAAAGGAGCAACAACGGAAGCAGAGGTGGTTACCATGACGGTAATACCTCGTTCCTGCTCCACGACAAAAATGAAGACAGTGTCTGGCAGACTTCGGATGATAAGGAGGGCAAGAACCATGATGTGATGCACCACCCCGGTGCTGACCCCCAATCATCAGCCATCATGTCTATGAGCCACAATGAAAAGGATAAGCCGGCCACATCAGCCGCCTCTCCCCCTCTACGGAAGCATCCTCCACCACCGCCTCGAATCCGGCAGCCTCCTCGGTCAATGCAGCTCCTCCGGGATCATCCTCCTCCTCCAGTGCCTCCACGACGGGCCCCGTAGGTCCCAAATGGTACCCTGCGATAAAAAAAAAACAAAAGAACGTCAGCCGAACTTTCGGCATTACGACGGCATAAAATAAACAAATCCAAAAAACACAACCTGCAAAGCAAAACAAGGGCAATCCCGCCCGAAACCCAGCCAATTCAACCAAACAAAACCATTCGAAAAAAAAAAACAAGAAAACGCACAAAAAACGACTCGCCCCTCTTTTCAAGCAAAAGACGAGTCAAAACCACCACAAAAAAAAACGGCACTTCAAGACCCATACGAGGTCCGCCAACAAGCCAAAAATACATTCCCAATACAATGGAAAATTTTTCTACAGCTCGAAAAAGGCAATTCATACGCTAAATTGGGCGCAAACCAGTCAAAAATTCAAAACGACCGCAAAAAGGCAAACGTGGTTTTATCACGCCTCAAGGTGACCTAAACTAACAATAAGGTCCATTTTAAGGCAAACTGACTCAATTCAAGCTCAAACAGACGCTTATTTTGTCAGACATAAGACCGTCACAAAAGGCAAAAATTCCAATTTTGCCCAAATACCCAACAAAGGTCCATAATGGCAAATATGGTCTTTCCCAACTAAAATACAACCTAGTGGGACCCATTATCCAAGCAAATAAACTTGGCATTATGAGATGAGACGGTTTCTCACCTCACTCTTGTTTTTCGAGCATAGGGAGCGGGAACGGGGACCAAAATGCAAACTAAGAGCACCCCTATACTCCTAAATAGGTCTCTAACCTAATGCAATCATCAATTTCACTCGAAATGGGCTCAATAAAAAACGCCCAAATCAATTTTTTAGGGTAAAATTTCGCCCTAATTCAATTAAGCCAAAATTCCAACAAATTTAAATGGATTCGAGAGGAAATGCATACCTTGAGATGACATTATTGTTGATGGCACGAATGGAAGCTAGCAAAAGTCCAACAATGGCGATATTTTGCGGGTTTTTGTGTTGAAGGTTGAAGATGAATGAGGAATGAAATGCAGCCAAACCTCGCGTCTTTTTACAGAAAAAAAGGGAAGCCCCTTTGGTTCGCCAGGTGGCTCGCACCTTAATCATGCGTCCCTTACTCTTTCAGCGAATTTTGAGCTTTGGCCTAATTTCAACATAACAAACTTCAAATTTTCATTGACGATAGTAAAGATCGTCATTTTCTCAAAGACAAACAAATAGTGAAAATTTAAATTCGCTATTTTCGAAAATTTCAAACAAACGGCGATCAAAACCGCCAATTTCAAAAATAATAGTGAAAATTCAAAATTCACTATTTTCTTCAATTTTCAAAAATAATAGTGAAAATTCAAAATTCACTATTTTCTTCAATTTTCAAAAATAATAGTGAAAGTTCAAAATTCGCTATTTCTCCAAATGTCAACGGCAGCACATAAACCGTCACTTCAATCAATAGTGAAGATTCCAAATTCACTATTTCCATTAAATATCAACGGCGACACATAAACCGTCACTTCAATCAATAATGAAGATTCCAAATTCACTATTTCCATCAAATGTCAACGGCGGCACATAAACCGTCACTTCAATCAATAGTGAAAATTCCAAATTCACTATTTCCATCAAATGTCTACGGCGGCACATAAACCGTCACTTCAATCAATAGTGAAGATTCCAAATTCACTATTTCCATCAAATGTCAACGGCGGCACATAAACTGTCACTTCAATCAATATTGAAGATTTAAAATTCGCTATTTCTTCAAATGCCAACGGCGGCACATAAACCGTCACTTCAAACGTAATAGTGAAGATTTCAAATTCACTATTTCAATCACATGTCAACGGCGGCACATAAACCGTCACTCCAAGCGTGATAGCAAAATTTAAAATTTGCTATTCTCTTCAAAATTCAAACAGACGGCGATCAAAACCGCCACTTCAAATTCAAACAAACGAGTAGTGGAAGTTCAAATTCACTATTCCTTCAAATGTCAACAGGGGGCTTCCTCGCGGAACCCACTTATTTCAACAACATTGATAGTGGAATTCGAAATTCACTATTTTCACGGCGGCATCATGAGTTCGCAACTTTCAAAATAAGCCCATTTGGCGCGGCTATTCTCACAGACCATTAACCGACCGCCCTATGGCTGGCGAGCCTTACCACGCGCCATGGCTGGCGAGCCTTACTACGCACCATGGCTGGCGAGCCTTACTACGTGCCATGGCTGGCGAGCCTTATTACGCCATGGCTGGTGAGCCTTACCACGCGCCATGGCTGGCGAGCCTTACCACGCGCCATGGCTGGCGAGCCTTACTACGCGCCATGGCTGGCGAGTCTTACTACGTACTAGGGATGTTCACTCAGTGGTCCGGAGCAAAGACCAGACCGGACCGGGCCATTTCGTCCGGACCAGACCGGACCGAATTTTATTTGGTCCGGTCCACGGTCCACTTATTTACTCTACTTTGGTCTTCGGTCCGATCCTGGACCAAACCGAATGGACCCCGGACCGGACCATGGACTGAACTTATATAAGAAAAGAATCTTTAAAATTGGAATTTTATTGATTTTATTTTCCAACTTTGTTTACACGTATTATAAGATGTGTAATTATGTACTTAAATCTAGTAAAAATAAAATGTTAGCTTATTTTGATCGTTACGAACTTTTCAAGTTCTTATTTTATATGTTAGGCATGTACATAACAAACATATTTGGTCCACTTTGGTCCATTTGGTCCGGTCCGGTCCGGTCCACGAGTTTTGGTGGTCCAAACCGGACCGGACCAATATTAATATGGTCCGGTCCTCGGTCCACCTTTTAACCCTTATTTGGTCTTCGGTCCAAAGAGTTTGGTCCGGTCCTGTCCGGTCCCGGACCAATGAACACCCCTACTACGTACCATGGCTGGCGAGCCTTTTTCCGCATACACCCAATGATATATCCCGAAGATGCCTCGGGTACAATCCTTGTCACAGCTGGCGAGCCTTTGTCCGCAAACACGCGAGGACATATCCGAAGATGCCTCAAGTATGACTCCTTCTTATGGCTGGCGAGCCTTCAAACGTAGTCTAACGAACTTTAAATGACCCGCACGGATAGTCGACAGACTCTAAACTGTTCCCGACGATAGGTCCTTGGCTCGTACCCTCGAGTCGCCTCGGCGTCGCCCTTCCCGACGGCAGGTCCTTGGCCCGAATCCTTTCAAGCCACCTCGATGTCGCTTGGGTCTCCAGGTTGTAATCTTCTATTGACTTAGGGCTTTACTTTGACTTTCGCCCTGTCCAAGCCTTATTCAAAGTGGGGGCTCTGTAGATACCCAGTATCTGCTGAGACTCCAACAAACACTTGATGATTATCGGACTATAACATGTTTTGGAATCGCGCTGTTTGATCGACGGTTTGTGTACAACTTTACATCGGAAAACTTAAAACGATTTTGAAAATAAAATATTTCAAAAATACCCGAGTGCTTAATGCACGACGACGGGGTCGCAATGACACTAACTAGAGTCAAAACCGACACCGGACTAAAAACCGACTCAAAAATTCAAATCCCGACTCCAACAATGAGTCAAACCGATCAACCACCAAAAACAAAACATTTCAAACCTTCTACCTTAAGTTTTCCCGGATTCATGAATGGTCAAGTACCAAACATGTGACTACAAAACCTAGGATAGAACAAATCATGATTGTTTTTGTGTGAAAGCGACAACACACCTCGAAGACCCGCGACGTGGCTCGCGCCTCTTTGAGCAGCCCAGGGGGCCACATCGCTCAAAACTCACACAACCACTCATTTCCCTATAAATACCCCTCAAATGCCCCCCATTTGAGACTTACGCGAGTGTCCGCCCCTTCTTTTCTCCCTTAAAATTCTCGACTTGACTTCTTAAGTCACAATCCGACGCGTATTTACGACCTACCAATCGTAAATACAAGCCTTACACATTGTTTGGTACCGTCATCGTGCATTAAATCACTTGACCGACCACTTAGACCACTACACCGTCACTAATCTTAAAACACTCTTTTTACTTACCAAAACGGTTTTAAACCGAGTTTTTTCCGACCAAACGAGTTGTTACACTTACGTCGGTCACTCGCCATAACCAAACATGTAAGTATGAGGGTTTAAAAATCCTCTTTTTATCATGTTTTCATTTGTTTCATGACTACAACATGCTAAAACGTGCATAATATGAACCAAAACATGGGATAAACGAGCCAAAACTGATTTTTGGCCTGAGACAAAAGCCCCTTGGTTCGCCGGCTTGCCCGCGCCTAAATGGGGTGTCCAGGTCAGAGATCAACCGTGTTTGTTCCCGTCTTTCCCCTTTAATTCATTTTCATATTTGTAATCGGTTTTTACCATTTCAAATATTTTCAAACCCTTTTTTTATTTCATTTTATTTGTTTTAACCATAAAACATTTTTCACCCTTGGTTCCTCATACCATGACGGTTAAACCGTGTTTCGGTGATAATATTTGGTTAATAACATTTAAAAGGTATTTTAAAGCCTTTTAGTTTATTTTTGGGAGGTATTTTAAATCCTTTCATCATTTCTTTACATTTTCAAAATAAACATATTAGTCACCAACACAAAGTCATCCTTGGTTCTACATACCATGCCGGATTTTAACCCGGGTACGATGATGAGTATCGAATAATTATATTCAAATGAACTTAAAACAATTAGTTCATAATTATTTTCAAAACTATTCATGTCAAGCTTGTCAAGTCGAACCCGACACCGAATATTATCAAAATAATGACGATTATTCGAGTCTAGTTCTTCAAATCAACAAACGCGGTCTAAACGACCCTTTTACACCAAATCGGGTTCAAATACCCATTTCTCAACACGTTTTATAACGTTTTCTAAATGGTCAGAATACGGCATATAACCGTAGGGTGACCCGCGCCTCAAGCAAGCCTTTCAATTGTCATTTTCAAAACCAGGGGGAGGCCCTTTGTATCGCCGGCTGGCTCGCGCCTCATGTATCCGTCTGGTACAGGGCCTGTTCCCCTTCCAGCATTAGTCTAGGACGATCCCGAATCTGGTTAGCCCGGATATAAGACGGATCAGATGACTATTTGTTTATTCAAAATCACATTTGCAAAATGTCTTACTAAGACAAATGGATCACGTTTTGCACCCTAAACCTAATACGGTAAATGGATGTTTAATTTCCGTTTTGCATGCAAATCAATCATTAATCCAACTCGACATCTTATACTTGATACTTCGATTAAATCAACCGACTTAGAAAGCTCTCACATGTTAGGTTTAAATTATTGGATGCGCATTCATGCATTTAAACCGTTTTATCAACTTTTGCATTCAACCAACCAAGATCGATCAGTAGAGGCCGCTACCGCGGGCGGAATTGAGTGTCTGATTAAAGGGCTTCCCAATACGTACCTTCACCTCTTACTCAGAAACTTTGGATAGTGGACGACTTTATCCAGGGCGTACGAGAGTCATTCTAGAGATAAGATGCTAAAGAGGGCAATTTCCTTATCTTTAGTACCTATGTCAAACGCTGCTTTGTGCTTCGATTTGACCGAGGTATAAAGTGGAATTCGAATTGGTTCCAAGCACCCCACAAATGCTTGGTGGCGACTCCGAACATCTCTAATCGTTTCGAGACCCTTACCGAGACGAAACCGACCGATCTAAAACGATCTTGTCGAAAGAATTTTTACGCCGCCGAGCGTGGCTTTTAATAGACTGCTGCATGTCCACAGATTGGATTGGCGTGCTGGGGGTCCGTGACTACGGACCGGTAGGTGGCCCAAATCCACAGACCGAGATGTGGCCCATGTCCACAGGATTGTATTGGTGTTGTTGTTGTATAATTGGTTGTGTTGTATTTGTCTGTGGTTCGCGAGGCGTGTCCTCGGTTGAGTGGAGTCACTTGCGGGAGTGGCTTCATGCCCTTGATTCGCCCTCTGTGGAATCCGCCACAAGAGGGGATGTGCACATTAAGGAACATGGGTTATCGCTCGGATTAGATGAGCAAGGATTCGGTGGGTACGGCTGCGGTCCCCCCACTGGCGTTGTGTAATATCTGTTGCGATGGGTATTCTGGCAGGACTACACACTTTAGTGTGTAGTCAGGTGTGTGGAGTTAAAATGGAGTTGGGAGTTGTGTGTGTTGTTTGCATATTGTGTATCTTGTTTATGAAATCAGTAACTGACCCCATTTTAAATGTTTTGAAAACTGTGGTGATCCATTCGGGGATGGTGAGCAGATTGAGCAGGTATGAGATGGCTTGCGCGAAGGATAGCTGGGATGGAGTCATCACATGTCTTTAGAGTCTTCCTCTGTGTCATAAACTTAGTTTGCTTTTCAGTTGATTGGTTTATGAGAACATTTATATTTGTTTTACAGTTTAGGATTTTGATATTGTAATCACTTAAATCATTTATTTAATTAAGTATGTTTCTTTATTCTCTATTTGATATACATTGCCTCGGGTAACCGAGATGGTAGCATTTCCATGCATTAGGTGGCATTGGTAAGGCACCTTGGTGTATGGGGGTGTTACAGGTTCTGTAGGACTTGTCTCTGGGATGTTATTGACATTGCCCTGGCCAGGGATTGGCAGGATGAACGGGAGCCTCGGACGATGAACATGAGCATGTATTGCATTTGTATTTGCATTTAATATTGTCTTATATTCATTTATTGTTTTTGTTTAGCTATTCCTACTCAAACGTTGGGTTGACGTGTATTCGGTAAACACCTGTGATGAACCAAATATTGGGGAGCAATTTGATTGGCAGGTTACAGACTGGGACGAGTGGACTGACGAGTCAAAGATAAAGACCTTCACGAATTTTATAGAAGAAGTAATAAAGACTTAGTTACATGTATTTTCCGCTGCGAGTTTAGTAATTTACTTTAAGATCGTATTTTATTTAAGTTGTAATAAGACCTTTGATAATTTAATTAGAGTAGTTTCTTTGAATTGCTATACTTTGTAACTACTGCCTCAGAAAACTGAGATGGTAACACACTTATTTGATTAGGAATGTCTAGTAAAGGCTCCTGGTTAAATGGGGGTGTTACAAAGTGGTATCAGAGCGAACGATCTTCAGGCCTAAACCAATGAACCCAATAAACGTAGGATGCGTCTTAATAAAATGAACCCCGGGTAGGAACTATTAGGAGCCCTCAGTGCGGTTAAGTAGACGTCCTTTGTTCGTACTCCTTGGCCAACTCAGTTTTGAACCGGTCACCTCGGAAAATGATAAGAGAGTGGGTAGTTAGTAGTAAGATATCTATGAGTCAGTTGTATATTATTTACTAACTTCGCTGCATGGTGAAAGATTGCAAGGTAAGTAAAATGGATGAGATGTAAAATGGTTGAGAATTGTATGCATCTTGCCTTATGAGATGTTTGTCAACGTATGATGGATGATGGATGATGGATGTAATTGTGATGATTGTATGAATTAGAAATCATGTCTAGTGATATGCGGTACATGTTCCCTGAAACCATGCTTGTTATAATGTGTTGCAATAATTTTATGAGATATAGACTTACGTGCTTGTGATGTAAGGGATAAGTATAGTATAAGGAATGCTATAGGATAGACGATGTCTAGCCGTGTGGGGAGTGTGATGAACGAGTTGCGATAATTTGGGTATAGGAGGATACTTGTAAGGATTTATGACTTAGTAAAGGGTGACCTAGAGCTAAACTTGTTTTGTCTGATTTTTACCCGTTTTTGAGCTAGTTGCCTCTTGTTTTCTGTTTATCGTCTAAGGTCTATATTTTATGAGTAACAAGAATGTGAATTAGCTTTCCAGTGCCATTGGTTTCATGCTTAAAAGTTTTACGGTTTGGGAGCAATAAATATTTTAGTTGACAGTGGTTAGATTGTTCCTGTACAGTCTTATGTTCGACCCATGGTTTTGTAAAATTTCTCATTTAAAACATGCTTAAAATTTATGCATGATTCCAACTCTATTGTTTAAAATATTCATATATGTTTTCAAATTGATAAGTCACGTTGCAACATCATTTTTTTTATATTTAATTGTGATTTTTACATGTTGACCCAAGTTTTTGACAAATTGCTGACCAGATTCTATTTAGACCAACTGGATTGTAAAAATATTTAAAAATTGATCTTTTAAGCTTTAGACTTAATTCTTTTTCTCATATTTTGAAAACTCTTTATATTTTCCATAAAGTATAAAAACTCAAAAAGAAGCTTAAAAGTTATTTAATAGAGTGATTTTTTGAAAGTTATAACTTGATTTCTAGTTTCTGGAAATGCAAGTTTTACAACAAGATTTCATAAAATTGTTTTATCATTTCTTGAACCATGACTGTTATGTAGTATTAGATGAAGGAATTTGTTGGATGAGAAGTTTATAATGTTATGGAAAATAGTAACAATTGGGTAATGATGAAGTGGAAACCTATATGATAATTTGAGTAATGAGTAATGAGTGGTTTGTATAGTATTGTACTCATTGGCCTAATTCCATGACCTCAACTAGTAAGTGAGTAACTAAAGGTATGAAAATGTTGATGAGATTCTTTTGTTATTGGATTGAATTGAGGTTTTTGAGGTGAAGTTTTATGCGATATATTTATGAGAATGGGGAAATTATTTTATGCTATTGTTCAGTAGTTACACCCTCTTGTTTATACTCTAGGATTAACCTTATGAGTACAGTAACCTCTGATTGGGATAAGTTAGTATGTTAAGTTAGTTATAGTGCGCCGGAGTTACGGGGACGTACCTCTTTCTTTTGAAGGGATAGAGAATCGCGCCTTGTTAATAATTAGTTGTTGTAATATAGTCGGGTTAAACATCGGGACAAAGTTTGTTTTAAGGGAGGTAGGATGTAATACCTGCTAAAATATGTAGCATTTTGTCAAAGGGAAAGACCTTGTGTTGGCATTTGTAATGGGTAGTGTGCTGAACTTCGGGGACGAAGTTATTTTAAGGGGGAAAGACTGTAATACCCCTCATATTCTATAGTAATGGGACCATTTGTGTATGCCTAGGAGTGGTGGAGATTATGAAATAATAATAAGGAACTTGAGCAAATGTGTTATAAGTTGGAAATGTGACCGCTTGTTGTAGAGGCATTTTCAGACGGTTATATATAGAGGTGTAGACATCCGATAAGGGTGATCCTCATTGAGGCGAAAGCTTATTGTCTTAGCTTTGCAACGCATGGTCACAAGCTTGATTCCGATAAGTAACGAAGAAATGACAGCTGTTTGAAAATCCGTGTGCAAAGCGAAACTCGTTGAGTGATGTTACGCGCTAATTAGTTTCCTAATTTTGCACCTTCTTATAATATTCCTAATAATAAAATATTATATCCTATTATTATTATTATTATTATTATTATTATTATTATTATTATTATTATTATTATTATTATTATTATTATTATTATTATTATTATTATTATTATTATTATTATTATTTACCTTACCTGTCATAGATATTTTATTATAATATTATTATATCTTACAACCTAAAAACTTTCCTAAAAACTATAATACTTTACTATATATACAATAGCAACCCACAAGTTTTATTCACTATTACAAATCATAAAAGAGAACTAGAGAGTGAGGGAGATAAGGAGAAACAAGTTATTTTGGCATCTCACTAACGAGGATATGCAATAGAAGGGGGGAAAACCCTGGGAAGCCGACTCTAAGGATCCTCAACAGGCCAAAAGACCTCAGTCTTGGCGACATTAAGATGCAGTCCAAAACAAGGGTCATCCGCCATAATCAAATCCAAAAGCCTCCCCACCTCCAAAGTGTCCCCAACAATGGTGCCATCATCCAAGTACCACGCCTGCATAGTAAGATCAAAAGAGTCCCAGATTTTGCATACTAAGGGATGCAAAACCAAAGCGAAAAGCAAAGGACCCAAAGGATCACTCTGCTGGACACCCTGACAAGACTACAGGCAATGCTCCCCATAAAAAAGACGGCCAGGGCTGGAGTAACAAAACTCCACCCAACGGGAAAGAACCGGGCAATGACGGCGGACTTCCTGAAGCATGGTCGCACGATTATTATTATTATTATTATTATTATTATTATTATTATTATTATTATTATTATTATTATTATTATTATTATTATTATTATTATTATTATTATTATTATTATTATTATTATTATTATTATTATTATTATTATTATTATTATTATTTATCTTACCTCCCATAGATATTTTATTATAATATTATTATATCTTACAACCTAAAAACTTTCCTAAAAACTATATTACTTTTCTACTATATATACAATAGCAAACCACAAGTTTTATTCACTCTTACAAATCACAAAAGAGAACTATAGAGTGAGGGAGATAAGGATAAATAAGTTATTTTGGCATCTTAGTAACTTTATAAGATTGAAAGGTATGTTTTTATAAAAATCGTGTCAAGAACATTAATTATCCCTTTTATTAAAATATACCATTGACTACCCTAACACGTGTGACTTTGACCTAGACGCATGACATCTTGATTGGATCCGTGACCACCGTTGACACGAACCTCTGACCGTTGACTGGCGTTGACCGGGCGTTGACCAAGGGTTTGACCGTGCGGTTTGAGTGTGTTTTTGGGTGATTTTGGGGTAGATTCTTGTCTTAATCATTATTATATGGATTAGCTATTAGTAATTTTACAATTATTACTTTGGATAGGTGTTGGATTTACGGAAGATTGCCTTTGGGTTATATTCTTATTATATTGCTTGGACTCGGAATTTGCTATTGAGGTAGGATAGCTACTCAATCACTTTAATGTCTACTTGATATTATCTGTTTGTATTGGTTGCATTGTTTGAATTGTGATGGATGATATATGATTATTGGATGGTTACATTGAGATGGTTATGAACTGGATTCCTCAGCCTCGTGTCTGAGATGACTATATTATGATTTGGTTTCCCCAGCCTTGTGTCTGAGATGGTAAGTATAATATTGTTTGTATTTCATTTCATGAGCACTTGCATTGGTTTTCACAGGCTGGTTCTGCAGGACTTGTCTCTGGGATATTAAGATTACCCCGGCCAGGGATTGGCGGGATGAACGGGAGCCTCGGAGGATGATCATGAGCATGCATTGCATTTGCATTTAATATTGTCTTGTATTCATTTATTGTTTTTGTTTAGCTATTCCTACTTAAACGTTGGGTTAACGTGTATTTAACGAACACCTGTGATGAACCAAATATTGGGGAGCAGTTTGATTGGCAGGTTACAGACTGGGACGAGTGGACTGACGAGTCAAAGATAGAGACCTTCACGAGTTTTATTGAAGAAGTAATAAAGACTTAGTTACATGTATTTTCCGCTACGAGTTTTGTAATTTAATTTAAGACCGTATTTTATTTAAGTTATAATAAGACCATTTGATAATTTAATTAGTATAGTTCCTTTGGATTGCTATACTTTGTAACTACTACCTCAGGAAACTGAGATGGTAACACACTTATTTGATTAGGAATGTCTAGTAAAGGCTCTTGGTTAAATAGAGGTGTTACACAATGCAACCAACAACTATCTCATGCCAACAATATAACAACAATCCATCTTTTAACAATTCACCAATTACCAATTAGACATAGTTGGTAGTTAACATACCTTTAGCAATTCTTCACAAATTAACAAGTAAATTAAAAAGCTTTTTCCACAAATTCACCGCCTAATCAATCAATTAAATTACATATGATTATAAACTAATCTTATTAATGAATTTAAGATGAAAAACTACCCAAATAATCCCGCAAAACCGTCACAAACACAACCCCCATACACGGTTGACCCAACGGTGGTCATACCCGTCGGTCAACGCCTCCCCATGGCCACGGTCAAGGGTACGGGTCAAGGTCAAACGTAAATAATTGATGTGAGGCGATAAAACAACTTACCACAATTAATTAGCGTGAGATGAAAAGTTCGTCTTAAGGTTGTCTCACAAAAGCTCTTCCTCACAATTATATGTGTTGAATTTTTGATGTGGAATAATTATGATGGTGAGGCATAGGTTATGTATTTACTATTTATATAAACTAGATTTTGTGCCCGTGAAATTCACGGGTGCGTTTGAGTATAATTGTGTATACTCATGTATAAATGTAATTTTATTAATTTGGAACATGTTGACAACTTGTTGAATACAACGACATGCAAAACTGTTGCACGTGATCAATTGTAGTTCATTTATTTTGGCGAAAAGCAGAACAAAAAAAAAATTGATTTCACATGATAAGATATAAGACGGATAAGTAATGTAATAGTGTGTCCATTTAACCTAAAACTACATAATTAAACAGTGACAATTCTGAATTCTGATAAAAAATTAATCATGTCAATTGAATAATCGATACATGTGAAACTCATTTTCATCATTGACTTGTGTTCTCTTATATAGAATAGTAAGTACATGCTTGTATTTACAACTATAGTGTCACAACTTTAAGACTATCGGTATATAAATTTGAGAATATTACGATTAATATTTACATTAACTATCGTAAAGTATTTATGTATTACACTTTTTCTCATTTGCATATATACCTTTAGCCTACAAAACAATAAACACAATTCCGCAGAATCCTACATTATTAAGAAGCAAATCTATCAATTTGAATGAATTTGCTTCAATATGGATCATAATTTGGACGTAGAACATGTATTTGATTTGTATATTAAATACTATTGATTCGTGCCAGTGGAAAAGGTGCAGGTGGTGGTGAGTAGTGAGCGAGCGGAGGGGGGGATTAATAGGTTGGTGGTGGACGAGCAAGGGTAATGTGATTTTCTATATTCTTTTGTAAAAATAATGTTTATGCAGTGTGTGACGTGTTTGATCCTCTCTAGTTTTTCATTTTGTTTTCTCTCCCTCTTCAATAAATTTTCTTTATGTTGTCTATTTGTTACTTTTGTTTGTTTCTTACTTAACGTATCACATGCTTATTTTTGGCTTGAATTTGTTTTCTTCACATCTCTTATGTTGGTTAATATGGTTTTAGAAGAGTTTACATGTGATAATCTATGCTTTTCTTGTAGCACAAAAACTTTGGAGAGATGGTCTCTCACTAAGTTATTGAGAGACCACTTTATCGTACCTCTTTATGTAGCTTTCGTACCCCATTTTATTTGGTTCATGTTTTCATAACAATCGTTCCTTTTTTTATCATATATTGTAACCATTTTTATTAGTACACCATTTTATAGTATACGTACCTCTTTTATCACCTTTTGTACCATTTTTTCACTACTTTGTAATTGGTTTCTCAATAAAATTTATTGAGAGACCGTCTCTCAGGAGACTTATGGTTTTTGTAGAAGGATATCCTAATTTTGCTACGCTATTATAATATTTGAACACATTATATGAAAAAAAAATATGGTAAAGACATTAGTTTTTTAAGTCATGTTTATGTATCTAATTAATTAATTGAAATTGACGGGGTATATAGCAAAAGAGAGATAACATTTATAAATATCGTAAAATTAAAGTGATGCAATGTAAATTTATTTGTCATATAACTTGTTTTAACAATAAAACTCCATCATTCGGGGTTGTGCGCCTCATTCGTACCAAAAAAAAAAAAACAATAAAACTCCATCATTTAAAATGTAGTATTTACTTTGATGTGTAATTTTTATTTAATTTTCTTTAAGGAAGAAAAGAAGCAAAGTTTAATATTTATTGTGCTTTAATTAATGATATATAATTTTCTCCAACTTTTTCTTTTTTAAATAATGCATGATGATGTGGCTTTTTAAAATGAACATAAAAGAGGGAATGGTGAAAGGTAGTGCTTTGTTGTTGTCTTTTAATTATATTTATAGATTGGCAGGTGAAGGTGGAAGGTTCTAGGAAGTTGCCTTTAATATTAAACTAATGAAAATATCTAAGTAGCATAGATAACACCCAAACCACAAATCACCTCCCCCCTCACTCGGTCCAAGCCGTGACTCATACGAGTACGGACACGGCCCAAAGGGAGCTACTGGCACACGGTCCAATTCAAGCTAATAAAATGTTTATCTTTTATTTACTTATTGCTAATAATGTATTCAATAAGCTTATAATTGATTTTAGGCTTTTCATTTTACTCGCTTTTATGATTGTAATTAGTGAAGGAATGATGACAACTCTTCACTTACCTAGGAGTTTCGATTGTGGCTCATTATATAAGGCCATGAGTTTTTCAATAATAAGAATTCAGAAATATAGGAAAAATTAAGAAAAGAAAACACTTGTGTTTTTGTTGTTTTTGAGTATGTAGTTTACATACCAAAAATCCGTTAGTTTTCGACGCGTTTCGAGTCTAACTCGATCGTAACTCAATAGGTCTTAAGTTCGATCATCCATTACTCGTGTTATAGGTCTAGCACCGAGTAAATATCCCATTGACTTGAATTCTACCCATGAATTGAAGGCAAATATCCTTTTGTTTTAATTTTCTGTTATTCCGCTTCCGCATTTCGTATCATTTGGTATCAGAGCTTCGTCTCTTAATTTTCCTAAATCTAGACGGTCCTAGGCGTGTCAAAGCCAAGTTGTTAGTTGAATTTCCGATTGCGATTGGAGTTCAAGGGTTAAACTCAAGCAGGTAGTTTGAGGGTTAATCGGTTTTGCATCTCAGGGGCGAGTTTCTAATGACTTTTATTCCAAGCGGGACAAAAACAAAAAAAAAAAAAAAAAAAAAAAACTACTCTTCACGGGTGTGGTACTGTTCATCCGAAAAAAAAAAAATTGGTCGCAAACGGTCTTAAGGCGTGTTAAAGTCAAGATGTTGGTTGAATTTCTGATTGCGATTGGAATTCAAAGGTTAAACTCGAGCAAGGTAGTTCGAGGGTTGATCGGCTTTTGATAACACATATCAAAGGTTCAAGAACCGGAATGATTCTTTTTTAAGAAAGGGCAGATGATACGAGTATGGACATGGCCCAAAAGGAGCTACTGGCACAGGGTCCAATGCAAGCTAATAAAATGTTTATCTTTTATTTACTTATTGCTAATAATGTATTCAATAAGCTTATAATTGCTTTTAGGCTTTTCATTTTACTCACTTTTATGATTGTAATTAGTGAAGGAGTGATGTCAACTCTTCACTTACCTAGGAGTTTCGATTGTGGCTTATTATATAAGGCCACGAGTTTTTCAATAATAAGAACTAGCTTTTGTACCCATGAAAATCACGAGAGCATTTGAGATTAACTGCGTAAGCACACGCGTAACGTAATCTCATTTGTTTGGTACATACTGACATCTTTATTGCCTTATGCTAAATACACTGGTATGCAAAAATGTTGCATATAAAATATTGTTCATGTATTTTGACGAGAAGTAAAACAACATATTTATTTTCAATTTCACAGTATTATAATATTAGACGGGCAAGTAGATGTAATAACGTACTATAATATTTCACAGTACAATATTTTAATTTTCTTACGCTATTATAATACTCCCCCTATTCTTAATAACCCTCCCTATTCATGGAGGGCACGAGAATTAAGGGAGGGGAGCATTATATGGTAAAGTATTGTAGTGGGGTAGGAGATTGGAGAGAAGGAAGGTATTGTGAGATTAATATAAGTATTGTTGTGGGGTAATGTGATTAAAATAAGATAAAGCATGAGTATTTTGGGGTATTGTTGTGGGGTGGAGTGATTAAAATAAGTATAAAAGTTTGTAAAATAAGAAAATAGGGAGAGTATTGTGAATAAACGAAAAAAGAAATAGGGAGAGTTATTTAGAATAGGAGGGAGTTTTTGAGTACGTTATATGAAAAATTATGTTAAAACATTAATTTTTAAGTTCTCCTTATGTATCCAATTTATTAAAAATAAGGAGGTATATAACAAAAGAGGGGATAACATTTACAAAAAAACGTAAAATATAGAGTGATGTAATATGATTTTTATTTGTCGTATAACAGATTTTGACAATCAAACCAAAAAAATTAATTTTAATTTTAATTTATGTTTGATTTTGTATAATCTACTTCGAAATTAAAACCCAAATTTCAATGTTTATTATAATCTAATTTTTATTTAATGCTACAAATATAATCAATCTTTTCGTTTTCTTTTTAAATAATAAATGGTGATGATGTGGATTATTAGGCTAGATATAATGATGTGTCAATTAGGTAAATGTTTAGTTTGTGTTTTAATTATTATACTAGTTTTGTGACCCATGAAAAATCTTGGGTCTTATTTAAAGTTATGTTTTTAAGACATTTTTTTTATTTATAGTACATCAATTCATTTTAGTGACTTCGTGAATATCGAATGATGATATTTGGTGTCGTATTAATGCTACTAAATATGTCTGGTAAGCTCTAAATAAACACGCACTAACGAAAGTATGAATGCAATGATACATAATTCAACTAAATTAGTGAGGTAAAATACATCAATTACGCGTTAAATGATACATGATATGGATTTAGTAAATAACCAAATTATTTCCATGTTCGTTGCCTCTTCGATATCCAAAGCCATAATGGCCTTAGCGGTTAAGAGGGAGGGATTATTCCACTTTTTTTTATTACTTATTTATTTCAATGATCGTAGAGAAAGAAAGGTGTTGCGCAGTAGGCTTAATGATGACAGTGTTGAATGACATCATGGTTATGCTCATTAAATTAAGGAGGTGCTGAGTTTTTAATCTTATTAATTAAAATTTGAATAGACTGGCAAAATGACATTTTCTTATACGGATATGCACATTATTATATTATCTTATTCAATTATTATTCAATGTGTTATAGAATAAGAATTGAAGGGAAAGGATAGAGAGAAATTAGAGAGAAAATAAAGAAAATAGATTGAGAGAGGGAATAGAGTTATCCTTATTCATCACTTATGGGGGTATATATAATACATAGATGGAGAGTGGATCAGGCCCTAATTACATGTTCAATGGTCATAATGGGTATAAGCCCAATGTACATCCACACTAATTAATATTTTATAACACTCCCCCTTGGATGTACATTACTGAAGAACATGCCTCGCTAAAACCTTACTAGAAAAACTCTGTGGGAAAAACACTAATAAAGAAAAAGAGTACGTTATTCCTCTAACACGCAAATAAATAATAAGCTGCCTCGTTAAAACCTTTCTATGGAAAACCCAGTGGGACAAAACCATAGATAAGGAAAAAGAGTACAGCACGTGCACACTCCCCCTCATGGTTGCATCACTTGTAAAACATTAATGCAACTCATGATATGACGAAGTTCTCGATCTTTGAAATAGCTGTCATCGTACTTGATCAACTTAATAGATGCCTTCAATTTGACAAGAATAGTTATTCTAGAATTGCTGATCACTTCAAATTTCATAATATGACGATAGTCATTCATATATAACGATTTTGCAGCTTCACTCCAAATGATCTTGTCACTTTTGTAGTTTGGAATCACCTGAACTTTTCTTTGCAAAACATATTATAACAATGTGCATTCATATGATATGTGACTAATTTCTAAACTATATGACATGAAAAAATGTAATGATGTGATATGAAACTAATTCAAAGATGATATACTTAGTCTCTATATGCACATGATGATGATGACTCGATAATACAAACTGTACAGTATTGTTTTCAATATCCATGATTTGGATGGATTTCCGGTTTATGAGCTCGTTAATAACCATAAATATGCCGATGGTTAAACGGACTTATAAAGTCCTAATCCAATTGGAAATTGAATATTGCGCCCAAATGTGTATCCGTTTCATATGGATATACTTTTATGATCATATTAGAAATGTCAAGAATCGTCATTCTTCATATATTACACTGTAAATGTAACTTAATATGATAAAACTTCTTTCGTTTACCAACTTTTCACTTACTTTCTTCCCCTAAGGTGGTAAAAATGATATTATAGATAGATTGCAATCATTCACTTGACCACCTTAGAATGCGATTTTTCTTGATAAATGAGATTTCATGAGTGGGCATTATTGTAAGATTTTATAAGATATCTGGGGAGTAGTGTATAATGCAATTGCCTATCAATTTGCTAAATAAAAATGTCCAATAAGAAGATCAACTTGTTCACATAATAATAATCAAGTTGTGAATTTTAATAGAACAAAGTGCTCATATTTGTGTTATGTGACTTTTAAACCACCGAAAGTAATATCAATTCGTAGAATTGAATTTACAAGGTCTTTTCAACCTTGAGTATTAATGTGGAACTTGTTGGAGTAGTTTGTGTAAAAGTATTGCTCACAAAAAATAAATGGAGACATTTTGAGTATATATATATATATACTCAGTTATTATAGTAATTATGAGAAATGGGCTAGTACTAAAGACTATTGGGCCATTTAGTAAATGCTAAATACTAAACTAATCTTGAAAATGGCAATTGGGTGCAAGGGACTCCGTATAAACACAAAGTGATGAATTCATTCATCATTTTTGGCGCCAAAAATGATTGAACAGTTGTGTTGGTTCATATCCATTGCCCCTCTTCATCTCCTATATAAACACTTATGCTCCACTATTTCTACATACCAGAAATCGTTTTAAGGCCTCAAGAAGCAGTATTGTATCCCAAAGGGAATTGCCTTTATAGTGGGGGCATAATTTCCTTTAGGAAAGTATAACGAACGCCTTACTGCGGTTTCGATCAACAAATTATTCTAACAATCTAAAGGAAATTATACTACTATGGACAACGAACTATCGGCAAATGTTAAAGCACAAATTCAGAGCGGTCAGATTGTTGCAGACTCTAAGTTGGCTCGTTTCGACGGAACGAACTACACTCGTTGGAAGGACCGTATGGTTTTCTTACTAACTGCCTTGAAGATATTTTATGTTCTAGACTCGGATCTTTTTGTCATTTCTGATCCAAAGCCAGACGATACCGAATCGTTAAAGAAGGAGCGCAGCAAACGTAAGGAGGATGAACTTGTTTGTCCTGGGTACATTCTGAATTCCCTCACGGACCGTCTGTATGACTTATACCGAAACCTGTTTTCTCCCAAGGAAATCTAGAATGCATTGGAAACCAAATACAAGAATGAAAAAAGAGGTACGGATAAATTTCTCGCTATGAAATACTTTGAGTTCTTTATGACAGATGACAAAACAACTATAATGGACCAAGTCCATGAACTCCAAATTCTGGTGTCTCGCCTTAATGAACTTGAAATTAAGGTTCCTAATGCATTACAAATTGGAGCAATCCTAGCAAAACTTCCTCCTTCCTAGAATGATTTCGGAAAGAAATACCTGCATTCCAATGAGTCTTCGACCATTGAACAATTCCAAATCCATCTTCAGATTGAGGCAGAAAATCGTGTGCGAGATTCAATATATTTGAGTTCCAAAGTTAATTATGTGGCAGAAGGGTCTAAGAAAAAGGGGCCTAAGAATTTGAAAATTAAAACAAAGAAAAACATGTTCAAAAGGAAGCCATATGAGAAGGAAAAGCCATGTTTTCATTGTGGGAAAACAAATCACTTGTTCAAAGATTGCAAGTATAGAAATAATGGCAGAAACTTTGGTTCAAGCACCAACAATACGGCAAATATGGTCGAGTCAACGACCCATGAATTGGTTGCAATGGTGTCGGAAATGCAAATCGGTATGATAACCGAACTACATATGGCCGCTGTTACAGCCTCGGCAGACTGGTGGCTTGATTCCGGAGCCACAATTCATGTATGTAACAATAAGGCTATGTTCAAAATATATGAACCAGTGAAGGAGACGGAAGAAGTCCTAATTGGAAATCATGTGACTGCAAAAGTACATGGCAAAGGAACAGTAGAGATGAATTTTACATCAGGAAATAAGTTAACCTTAATTATTGTATTCCATGTTCTGGAATTACGAAAAAATCTTGTATCAGCCAACTTACTATGTAAGAAGGGCTTTAAGATAGTATTAGAGTACGATAAAGTTATTATTACTAAGAACGGTATGTATATAGGTAAGGGCTATAGTTGTGACGAAATGTTTAAGCTAAGTATTAATGAAATAAATAATGTGATTGCTTATGTTGTTGAGTACTCCCCTTCCATTTGGCATTCTAGATTAGCACACATAAATTTTAAAATGTTAAAGTATATGTCTAAACATGGATATATTGCTTGTCATGGAAATTTTCCTCAAAAATGTGAAATTTGTGTTCAAGCAAAAATGACTAAGAAACCTTTCTCTAAAGTTGAAAGGAATTCTGAAATGTTAGACTTAATACATAGTGATATTTGTGAATTTAACGGTGTATTGTCAAGAGGAGGAAAACGTTACTTTATTACATTTATCGATGATTTTTCCCGCTTCACATATGTGTATCTTTTAAAAACTAAAGACGAAGCACTAGAAAAATTCAAGGAGTTTAAAGCCTTGGTTGAGAATCAAAAGGAAAAGAAGATTAAAATTCTTCGTAGTGATAGAGGAGGTGAGTACTTCCCTACGTCCTTTGATAAATATTGTGAAAATAATGGCCTAATTCATCAAAGGACTGCACCTTATAGCCCTGAAATGAATGGAGTGGTAGAAAGGAAAAATCGAACTTATATCGATATGGTCAATTCCATGTTGTTGAATGCAAGATTACCTTCTTCCTTGTGGGGAGAAGCACTCAAAACAGCCTGTCATGTAGGAAATCGAATTCCTACTAAAAAGACTCATAAAGCCCCTTATGAGCTTTGGTACGGTCGAAAACCGAACTTGAATTATTTTCGAGTTTGGGGATGCATAGCCTACTACAAAATCATCGACCGAAATCTTCAAAAACTTGGACCGAGAGGAAAAAGGGGCGTGTTTGTAGGCTATGCAGAAAACTCAAAAGCATATAGAGTTTTAGACTTGGAGATAAATGTTATCATAGATTCAATCTATGTCGATTTCTTTGAAAATAAATTTATCAAGGACCCAATTTCTAATGAGAATCAAATCCAATATAATCAGAATGGGGGACAAACTAGTGAATCACCTAATGATCAAAGTAATGTCGATACGGAAAAGAATCGCACTAGCAAAAGAAAACTTGTACCACAACAAGTTGAACAAAGGAAAAGTCAACGGTCCAAGAAGCCTAAAACGTTTGGAAAAGATTTTATTCAAATGACATCTATTGCATACCTAGTTGAAGGAAATAGGGACAAAGTCCTAAACACAGTTGAAATTGTTTTAAATGTTGAGGATGATCCTAAAACCTATCAAGAAGCCATGACTTCAAGAGATGCGTCATTCTGGAAAGAGGCTATTAATGACGAGTATGAATCATTAGTGGCTAATGGTACTTGGATTTTATCCGATCTACCTGATGGCTCAAGAGTTATTAAGAACAAATGGGTTTTTAGGAAGAAATACAATACTGATGGTAGTGTACAAACCTTTAAAGCAAGGTTAGTTGCCAAGGGTTTTACACAAAAGGAGGTTATTGATTCCTTCGATACTTATGCTCCCGTTGCTAGACTATCTTCAATAAGAACTCTTATATCTCTTGCTTCCATATATGACTTGCATATTCATCAAATGGATGTTAAGACAGCTTTTTTGAACAGAGAGTTAAATGAGGAAATTTATATGGAACAACCGGAAGGTTTTGTGTTGGAAGGAAATCAACATAAGGTGTGCAAGCTAGTAAAGTCACTTTATGGCCTAAAGCAGGCACCCAAGCAATGGCACGAAAAGTTTGATAAAGCCATTTTAAATAATAGTTTCAAACATAATAATGCCGATAAGTGTATTTACTCAAAACAAACCAGAGAGTATATGGTAATTATCAGCCTTTATGTTGATGATTTACTAATATTTAGCACTAACATGATCGGTATACAAGAAACCAAAAAGTATCTTACCTCCGTATTTCAAATGAAAGATTTGAATGAGGTTGATACTATTTTGGGAATTAAGATAATAAAGCATAATTCAGGATATATCTTGAATCAATCCCATTATGTTAAAAAGTTACTAGAGAAGTTTCAACATCTTAATATTAAGGAAGCAAACTCTCCTTTTGATTCAAGTATCAAATTACCGGATCAGTGTGATAGAATTGTTGCTCAGTTAGAATATGCTAGTGCAATAGGCAGCTTAATATATGTTATGCATTGTACTAGGCCTGACATAGCTTTTGCAGTTGGCAAATTGTATAGATACACGAGCAGACCCGGTAAAGAGCATTGGAAAGCAATTACAAGAATACTCGGTTATTTAAAGAGCACTATAGACTATGGATTAGTCTATAGTAAACATCCTTCAGCTTTAGATGGATATTGTGATGCTAGTTGGATTACTAGTACAAATGACAATAAGTCAACAACTGGTTGGATCTTCGTTCTTGGTGGAAGTGCCATAAGTTGGGCATCAAAGAAATAAACGATTATTGCTCATTCAACCATGGAAGCTGAATTTATAGCTTTGACAGCTGCAGGCAAAGAAGCAGAATGGCTAAGAAATTTATTGCTTGATATAGAGTTGTGGCCACAACTGATGCCAGCTATTTCCTTATACTGTGATAGTCAATCCACAATGTGTAAAGCTTATAATAACGTATACAATGGAAAATCGAGACATATTGGTTTAAGGCATGCCTATATACGAGAATTAATCTCAAATGGAGTGATCACAATTGTATATGTTAAATCTAAAAGCAATCTAGCAGATCCACTTACTAAACCATTATCAAGAGATTTAGTAAGTTTAACAGCTAGTGAGATGGGGCTTAAACCCGTTAAGAAAACCGACAATGGGAACCCAACTTCGGATTAGTATTACTAGTTCAAGTTCAAAGGGTAACAACAAATTGTCGTCAAGTTTTCGTTTGTCACTTATGATAACCGTATCGATCGAAGCAAGTAAGATAATGAAGTGACGACTGTTACGGTAGAAAAGGATGAGCTTATGCTCTTAATAGAAGTTATGATTTTAGTAACAGGATCAAATTAACTCCACCTATATAAACATAGAAGTGGTGCCGCTTCATCACCATGGAAATAACGGGTATCTATGGTGTAAGTGTTTATGAAAATGGATCGAGCGCATGGCCATATAAGCGCTGACTCTTTTACGGGCCTTAAGATATATTTTAGTATCATGTGCAATTCGTCTTCGTTCTGACGTTGGAAGCCTTGGTTCAATCTTCGGACACCTAGAACTTTGTTAGAATTTTTGATCTACTTGCTAAGTGAAAGTTCAAATCGAGAGATACTTTCATAATGCATGATGCTATAAGAGATGATTATTAAATAAATAATCTCCACAAACTAGTGGGGGAATGTTGGAGTAGGTTGTGTAAAAGTATTGCTCACACAAAATAAATGGAGACATTTGAGTATATAGATACATACTCAGTTATTATAGTAATTATGAGAAATGGGCTAGTACTAAAGACTATTGGGCCATTTAGTAAATGCTAAATACTAAACTAATCTTGAAAATGGCAATTGGGTGCAAGGGACTCCGTATAAACACAAAGTGATGAATTCATTCATCATTTTTGGCGCCAAAAATGATTGAACAGTTGTGTTGGTTCATATCCATTGCCCCTCTTCATCTCCTATATAAACACTTATGCTCCACCATTTCTACATACCAGAAATCGTTTTAAGGCCTCAAGAAGCAGTATTGTATCCCAAAGGGAATTGCCTTTATAGTGGGGGCATACTTTCCTTTAGGAAAGTATAACGAATGCCTTACTGCGGTTTCAATCAACAAATTGTTCTAACAGAACTCCAATGTTTAAATCTTCAGATATCAATCATACTCAAATTTAGTGTAGTCTCCTATTGTATTACGGAGTAACATTTATATGCTACACATAAGAGTTTCAGCACATTATAAACTTTATGTTTATAATAAAAGGGTATAGTAAAAACCCAAATGATGAACTCAATATTATATGAAAGTTCTTTATGCCTTTTTTATCATATATGATCATTTCATATCAACTTTTGTTGATCATATATGATCATTTCATATCAACTTTTGATATTTATTCGCAATAAATTGCAATTCTCTATACAAATTCGACTATGTCTCATTATATGTGCAATTTGCACTTACACGTCCAACTTGTTGGATGCTAAATTTATGTTTAGCTATTATATGACATGTGCCCAAAAGAAAAAAAAAATTATTTCCATCTGACCAAATATATATGATTTGATATAGCCATATAGGAAACGTTTAGTGTTTCATGTAAATTGGCAAGATTGATCATATAGTAATATCCCTTTTGAGAAATATGATGGACAAATTAAGACTTAAGAAATATGACAATTTTGATTTCTCATTGAGGCAATACAAAAATATGGGTAAAATATGATAATTTATAGGAAACCAAAACGAACTTGTAGTTCAGTTCATCGAGTATACGTATATTTAACCGTTAGATATTGTGCTTTTAAAGATTCATCAAGGCGATGACGGAGAAAAGTTAAGGCCTTTGAACGAACCTTAATGGATTCTTTATTGCCCTTCATAATAGTTTTCTCAAGATATGCAGCACTAAGGTGCACTTTAACGTCTAGAATCGACATTTGAAATTAATAATTAAAAGCTGGAAGAAAGAAAACAAAATTTAGATTAAAAGAAATTTGTATATCGTACTAAACTGGACCTGTTACCTTTAGTTTGTACTAACACGACCTTTGTCTTGGTATGGGAAAAAAAACAAGAAGTAAACAAGCATATTAACAGTTGTGTCTAGGAAAGTGATGAATGGCGATTCATGACTACAACTCTACAAGTAGTTTATGAATTTTAGCCAAAATCAACAACTTATCACTTTCATAATCATATGTCAGTTTAATCCGCTGCCCCTGAATTTGATAGGGAATCGTCTCACACGATATTGATAAGAGACGAAATTACATTAATTTAATAGTAGATCGTCTCATATTAAATTGATAAAAGATCGTCTTAGTTCATAATGACGATTGTATCATGTTAAATAGATACGAGATCGATCGTCTCATTTTAATTTGATAAAACCTGTCTCAATTAGATAGATATGAGATCGTCTCGAATAAAATAGATAGGGAGCGATCTTACATTTGAATAGATAGAAGACCATCTTGTATCATAATGACATTAGATTGTCTCACTTAAATTAATAGAAGATCGTCTTAATTAATGATGACGATCGTCTTTATTAATGATGACGATCGGCTTACGTTCAATAAATATGAGATCGTCTTACATTAATTAGGGTAGGAGCTCGTCTCAATTAAATAGATATGAGATCGTCTCGAATTAAATGAATAAAAGACCGTCTCTTATTTTCAAGAGTAAAGACATGAGATTGTTTCATATTAAAAATTGATAGGAGACAAATAATTATATACTCCGTAACTCGGATGCTTAAGAATTGAAAACAACATAAAGTCAAGATGAATGACAGAAGTGTAAATAAAAGAGTTTACAGTACCAACCTGTATAAATTATCATTGAAATCAAGTAAAGAGTTAGAGACTTAAATACCTACCTCTATGCCGTATGAACTATTGCTATATCAACCAATTATTCCTCTTATTAGTAGTTGGCACAAAATTACCAACCGTAGGATTTTTTTTCTTAAACTACAAAGACAAATCATATGATTTGTAGGATTATATGATTTGGTTTGCTCAGTTCGGTAAGAATCGTGTTGATAACGTGTTATAGAATAAGAATTGAAGAGAAAGGATAAAGAGAAATTAAAGAGAAAATGAAGAAAAGAGATTGAGAGAGGGAATAGAGTTATCCTTATTCATCACTTATGGGGGTATATATAATACATAGATGGAGAATGGATCAGGCCCTAATTACTTGTTCAATGGTCATAATGGGTATAAGCCCAATGTACATCCACAGTAATTAATATTTCATAACACAATGTACAATTTTTTTATAGCAAGAATTTTCCGTAAATATTAAATTATCACTAATCAATAATAAAATATTAAATACAAATTAATTGTAAAAATGTCATGTATCTGATAGTTTTATCTATAAATACTATTTAAAGGCTACCCTAAAATGTTCAATTAAGTCCACGTAGACAATGCCACGTAGGATAAAAAAAGCCACGCAGACATTTGAAGCCCACCTCAGCCCCATAACCCAAATGCCACATACACATTCATACCCAATTACCCCGTCTCTTATCATCACTGTTCCTACCGACAACGACAATCCCCCTTTTTCCGCTCATTTTGTTAACCGGTATTAATTTAATATTACATGACATTAATTTAATTCATTTATCTATAAATTAATTTAGTTCACTTATCTATAATATTAAAAGATATTATCTATATTCTTAAATGATTTTTGTATATTAAATATATTGTTTTCCCAAATTTATGTAAACCTTAGAAATTACATCAAAATTTCATAATTTATAGTTAATATTGACATTTTAATTGAAATTTTTGTGATAAAACATAGAGGTGGCAAACAATGACACGACACGAACCCGACACGAAATTAACGGGTTTGGGTTGAGACTTAATGACCCATTTATGTAAGTGGGTCGACACGAACACGACACGATATTTAATTGGGTTGGGTTAGGGTTGACCTCTCTAAACACGAACCCGACACGAATGACCTGTTTACTAAATTAATCCTAATTTTTCTTGATCCTGCATCATATAAATATACTTAAACTTTCAAAATATGGACGTGACACGAAAACACGACACGAACCCGACACGAAATTAACGGGTTAGGGTTGAGACCTTATGGACCATTTATGTAAGTGGGTCGACACGGACACGACACGAGACTTAATTGGGTCGGGTTTGGGTTGGAGAGATTGTGACCCGTTTACATGTGACACCAACACGAACCCGACACGACCCGATCTGTTTGCCAGGTCTAAATTAAAACATGTTAATAAAATTTATAATTTATAATTAAAATTAAAATTTTTATAATAAAATATGTTAATAAATTAATTAAAACTCTTCATATTACTTACCACCCACCATTTTTATTAACATTTTTTCCTATTTAATTCATTTTTTTTAATTAAACACGGAAATAAATTGATTAAAACTCTTCATAATACTTAACACCCACCAAATTAATTAAAATTTTTTTCTATTTAATCAATTTTTATAATATAATATGTTAATAAATTGATTAAAACTCTTTATATTACTTAACAGTTAACACCAATAATTTTCATTAACATTCTTTCCTATTTAATTCACCTCTTGAGTTTCTCGGTAATCAATTATCTAATTAAATAATACCACAAAATAAATTAAAAATAAAATTAAAATATTGGATTTTATGGTTGTATAATGGCTATAAAACCTATAAAACCTATAATAGTTTCTATCTATAAAATCTTATTAAAAGGCTAACAAAAAAATGTGACATTGCAAGTTTAATTGTGATGTGACAACTTTTAATGTGACATGGTAAAAAAAAGTGATATGGATTACCAATTTAAGAAAATTAAAAAATATAAGGTAAAAAAAGTTAAAAAAATATAAGGGATAAACACACACAAAAAAAAAAAAATTGTAAACCATTGATCTCCTCTCATAATTTATTTATTTATTTACCTTATTTATTTAATAACCATTATTTCCTTTATTTAATGAAATGACCTTTTAACTTTCCCTTCATCATTACTATATATACTCCGTATTTATGTACCATATTTTTTTATTTTTCTTTCATTCATAAAATTTTGAGAGAATTTGTAATAGAATTTTTCATATATATAACTATTATATTCACCCTAATTTTCAATTTTATTCAAAAAATAGCACCTAAAGTATACATAGAAAAGTAAACTAATTGTTTCATTTTTCATTTTTCTTATGTTTTGTATTAATTTGTTATTATTTTTTTGTGTTTGTATTAATATTGCAGGAGAATGAATTTCCAACTTTATTCAAAAAATTGGTAGGTAAGGTATAGTTAAAGAACTAAATTAATTATTTCGCTTTTTATTTTTATTATGTTTTGAATTAATTAGAATCTTATTAGTTACTTTTTTGTGTTTATATTAATATTGCAGGAGAATGAATTTCCAACTTTATTCAAAAAATTGGTAGGTAAGGTCCCCCGATCGTGTTTATTTATTTATTTTTTTAATTATTTGTGAGTGGTTTTTTAATTAAAATTAAACAAATGATTGAGAGGGGGACTACTCCATATAAGTTATTCACAAATTAAACACTTAAACACAATCAATTATTAACGATCCCGTGATTTTCACGGGCTCCAAAACTAGTTTAGAGAGTTAAGTGGTTACTATTATTTTTTTTAGAGAGTTAAATAGATACTATTAATTCAATTTTTCCTCAAAATCTATTATTTTTCTAAAAAATGTACATGTAAAACGAAGAATCTCACCGACAATTAATGATGATGGTTTGTAACCCAACTAAAAGAGTAAAAAGATGTTTTCGTTTTTCACATTTACATCCAGCCATGTTTTCAATAGTCTTGCTCGCAATGTATATTCCACAAATTTGAAATAGTTTAAATTAAAATTAAGATAAAATAAGCATCATCTTACAAAACTAACTATACATCTTATTAAACGTTTAGTGTTTTAAAATATTAAAAGATATAAATTCGGAGTACCTTTTTAAAGAGACTATACAAACTTTAATCGCATGCGCACATCTTGTTTATAATTTTTTCTCAAGTGTGCTAATGATAGTATTTAAGATGAGTTTTGAAAAGGTTGAAAGTAACAATATGAGAAAGTAACAATATAGCTAGTCATTATTAAAAGGTAAGATTTTTAATTTAATTAAATTATTCGTATCTATATGGTTTGTTTTTAAGAGTGGCATGATTTGTTTTTTTTTAAAATACATACTAAATTTCTTATACTCTTTATTTTGAATCTAACCTTCCGTTCCAATGATTTTTAGTTAAAAATTAAGGCGATGATTTTAATTTTATGTTTCATCCCAGTTTTTAAAATAATGATGATTTTGGTTTTTATCATAAGGTGACATTGTTTTTTATTAATCATTTGATAATTTTTTGCAATTTGAACTTCACATAAACCACCTAAACTAAATACTTAATAAACAATTATGAATGGGTATTGAAATGTTGGTAAAAAACGGCAAAGGCCTTACCAAAAACAAATGTAAAGTCCCAAAAAAAAAGAAATTTAAAAATAAATATGTTAATGGTCCCACCAAAGAAAACTGCAAAAAAAAAGTGTGATTTTTGACGTGGATGAAGGAAAATGCTCTAAATGTTTTTGTATTAATAGAAGCAAGATAAGACCTTTTATCTATAAATATGTTAACGGGCCCACCAAAGAAAATGACGAGTTAGAGGGACAAATTGTATGATTTAAGTGATGAGATTAACTTCTTAATTTATTTTTATAATGTAAATCATGATCTTATAGTTTTCATATAAAAATTAGTAAACCTTTATGAAGAGTTTTTTTTTCTTTATTTTTTGCTATTCCTTTTTTTCTTTATTCCTCTTGGCTGGGAGTTATTATGCTACTTATTTTTTGTAAATAATTAATAAATAAATTAAATTGATTGCTAATATCATGTGGAATTAAATTCATTGCTAATTCTTATGTGGATTTAAATTAAATGTTTTAGTCTTTTATATATGAAAAAAAGAAAAAACTTTTTTTCATAGCATTCAACAATAATGTCTTACTTTGTTGAATACAACAACGATGTAGCTAGAAAATTGACCTTAACTTTGTAAAGATAGAAGATGGTATTTGGTACAATTACATATATCGTTTATAAGAGGTATGTCTAAAGGTGTTGGTAACTATTGTTTATTATATGAATTTTAATAGAAGAAATTCAAATTTAAGAAAGTTGACACTCGACAACGTTGTTACTGAGTACAGTGATAATCAAATCGTATTTTCGGATTATAATCTTGTGTATTTAGTACTCCAAATGTTATTTATATCACGATATGATTTCAACTGTAAGAAAAAAATTACCATGGCAACAAATATGTCAATCACATCAAATGATTTAAAAATAGACAACTCGTAAAATCTATATGATCCGCAATTCTTTGTCATAATCAACTTATTCATAATAAGAGGCCTTGAAGAGCAATTAGCCAATGATGTTGATTGTCTTATTTGTTGAAAAGTTAATCAAAAACTGAATTTATATTAAGAACATAAAAACAAAGATGCAAACTATTGTCGTTCATACCATGAAATTAAATATACAATCATATATATACATATAATAACGTCATGTCCATTGCTTCGCCCAAATCCTACAAAAAATAATGAAAATCCATTAATTTTTTTTTGAAGTGAGACAGTTCTTGTGAAACCAAAAAAAGATTAAGATATCTTTATAGAATATTGGGCAAACATAAATTATTTATTGATTAAAAATATATGTAAATCTGTGATTGATAATAGTCATTAAAGCATTTTCACATGTCAATATCAATAGTGAATCATAAAAATATATATTATAGAAATTATATACACGAGAGTATGTATAAACAAAAACAAAAAAATGTTAGCAAACAATAATCTAAAAATTACCTCGATTGGTAATGTCGAAGGTGATTGATATGAAATACATTTTGAAGTCTTTCACATCCAAGTTTTGGCTTTATAGAACTACTGCATTTTCATTTATAAACCGTATTAAAAGTTCTTTTTAATTCGAAGAGGAAAACAAAAGAAAGGTAGCTAAAGAGACATTATTTATGTTGAAGAATGAATGCAAAAATAAAGAGGCATGTAGTGATGGGGAAAATCCTATTGATTTTACTCAAAATTAACTTGGTTTGAATGTATCATTTATTAGATGATTAGAGGATGTCACATATGATTTAAGGTTATAAGAAATTTTCATGTCACTTGTTCAAGTTAGCCTTTTTATATTATTTATAGATATGAGATGGCATTAAGTAAGCTTATGTAGCATTTTGATATAATGACATGACATTTGTGACATGGCATTAAGTAAATGTTTCAAGGAGCCTTTTAATTAAGTTTTATAGATTCAGAAATATAGGAAAAATTAAGAAAAGAAAACACTTGTGTTTTTGTTGTTTTTGAGTATGTAGTTTACATACCAAAAATCCGTCAGTTTTCGACGCGTTTCGAATCTAACTCGATCGTAACTCAATAGGTCTTGAGTTCGATCACCCATTACTCGTGTTATAGGTCTAGCACCGAGTAAATATCCCATTGACTTGAATTCTACCCATGAATTCAAGGCAAATATCCATTTCTTTTATTTTGTCTGTTATTTCGCTTCCGTATTCCGTATCATATGTGGTATCAGAGCTTCGGCTCTTGATTTTCCATAATCTAGACGATCCTAGGGTCTTGATTTCAAAATTATCATATTATTATTAAAAAATAAAAATTACTGTTCACGTATAAATTACTGTTCATCCGAAAAAAAAAAGATGGAGTCTTTAAACATTTTCAATCTCACAAAAGGTGTATGCTTTTATGAAGAAATTCAAGAGGAGGCTGGTTATTTCTTAAATCTTGATTTACCTCCGCTCTTTGATGATTATGGTGAATCCGTGTTGTATAAGGGTGAGGAATATTCTAATTACGACATCGATTCTTTCATAGATTTCAATTGTTCCCCAAAATTTGACGTTTGTGGTGATGGGGATACGGATGTTGCTTTGTTCAAGGAGCCGTGTTATTTGTTTAATTCTGGCTATAAGTTCGAATTGTTTACTAACCCAACCAAGTATACAATCTGTTCTAACGATTGTCGGATTCACCAAGGCTGTTATTTAGTTAGTTTTCAAAATAGAAAAGGATGCTGCAACTATGAAGGATTCCTCTTGTTTGCATTATTTGTTCAAGGATGAGATTTATAGTAAGCTCTCAAGACTTGTGCATGGAGGGAGGAGGAGTGGAAGGCACAAAATGGTGTTTGGTATTCTTTTTGTTTGTGTGCATGAAGTGTTCATATTTGATCCCGGAGGAGTTCGATTACATAATTTGAGGACAATTCCTTTCCAACGGGGAGGGGATGATGCGATTAAAGTCGATGGCTCGGTGTGTTTGTATGGTGTCGTTGCTTGAGTCTGTTTAGCAAACTTTAGTAGTTATTTCATTTTGCTAATAAAAGGGTGGAGGGAATTAATAAACTATTTAGTTTATTAGTTTATTTATTTTGTTGAGTTTAAAGGTTGTAACTAGTAGTCTAAATTAGCTAGTTAAATGCCCTTAAATTAGCTAGTTAATGTTAGGCTTGCAAGGGACTTTTCGTTTGTCTCTTTTAGGCTATATAAACCAGTTTTATGGAATAAAAATCATCCAAGTTTGAAGTAAAATTCAGAAAGTTTTCTTTCACAAATTCAATTATTGCTTGCGTAGCAATTCTTGTTTTCCGCTATTATTCGACGCGTATTGAATATTAGTTCAAGCGTTCTCAATAGTTCTTGAGTTCGTTCATCATTGGCAAATTATAGGTCTAGTTCGTCAAATATCCGTCACCAAAATACTCGATTACCAATTCTGTTTCAACCGTGTTCATTTGTTCGTTTCCGCATTTTAAATTCGTATCAGTGACCATACATGGTCAACCACGGTCCACCCGTGGACCTTGCACCCGGTTCATATTTTTTGTTTTCTTTTTCTTTTTACGACAACAACTATTATTTATTCACATCTGATAAATTATAAATTATAAATTATTAATTAAAATGCGGAGTATTACAGTCTTCCCTCCTTAATAAGAACTTCGTCCCGAAGTTCACTCCTCACTACCCAAACTAATCAATTAAATGATAAACGACACACATACTTTAGTTAACTTACTATTAATTAAGACCAAAATTAAACGCGGTATTATATTCTACCCCCGTAAAAGAAAAGGTTACGTCCTCGTAACCAACATACCTTAAGCAAATAAATGAGGATACTTCTCTTTTTATCTCAGCTTCAGCTTCCCAAGAAGCTTCCTCTACATTATGATTAGACCATAGAACTTTCACCAATGCAACCTCACTATTTCTAGTCTTCCTTACCTTTCTGTCCAAAATCTCCTTAGCCACCTCCACATAAGATAAGTTCTCATCCATCTCAATTGTCTCACCTGCTAACACATGAGTAGGATCACTCACATATTTCTTCAACTGTGAAACGTGAAAAACATTATGAACTATTGCCAAGGATGGTGGTAGTGCAAGACGGTATGCCACTTCACCAACTCTATCTAAAATCTCATAAGGCCCAATGTACTTCTGACTCAGCTTCCCTCTCTTGCCAAACCGAATCACTCCCTTCATGGGTGACATTTTAATAAAACTGTCTCCCGCAGCAAACTCAATCTCACTTCTCCTCAAATCTGCATAACTCTTCTGTCAATCTTGTGCAGCTCTCATCTTCTATCTAATTACATGTATCTGCTCAACCATCTGCTGGATCAACTTCGGCCCTAGTGTCACGGCATCAGTGACATCGTCCCAACAAACTGGACTCCTACACTTCCTTCCGTACAAAGCTTCTAAAGGTGCCATACCAATGCTAGCATGATAACTGTTATTATAAGAAAACTCTATCAAGTCTAACCTCTCTTCCCATGATCCTTTAAACTCCAAGACACAAGCTCTCAACATATCCTCTAAAGTCGGAATAGTTCTCTTAGTCTTACCGTCTGTAGCTGGATGAAATGCAGTGCTCATCTTCAAAGTTGTTCCCATACACTCTTGCAACTCTTGCTAGAACTTAGAAATAAACCTTGAATCACGATCAAAAACAATATCTTTTGGAATCCCATGCAACTTCATAATATTTCTCACATATGCCTTAGCTAACTTAGCCTTACTCCAAGTATCTTTCATAGGAATAAAGTGTGTCGTCTTAGCCAGACGATCTACTATCACCCAAATCATATTATTGCCCTTCTGAGTACGAGGCAAACCAATAGTAAAATCCATAGAAATGCTCTCCCACTTCCACTCAGGCACATCTAAATAATGTACCTTACCCTGTGGTCTCTTATGCTCACCTTTCACCCTTTGACAAACTAGACATCTAGAAACAAATTCAGCAACCTCCTTCTTCATCCCAGGCCACCAGAATGTTTTCTTCAAATCTTTATAGAATTTATCTCCTCCAGGATGCACAGAATACGGTGTAGAATGTGCTTAAGTCAAAATCTTCCTTTTCAATTCCACATCATTAGGTACACACCATCTCCCATTTAACCTCAAACCACCATTCATCCCTACGACAAAGCATGACGTCACACCCTCCACCAAGGCCATGCGCCACTTCTCTACTCTCGGGTATCCTTTTTGCTTTTATCTAATATAAGCATACAACTCTGGCTCAACAGTCAAATCCCCAACTGAATCCCCTTTTCTTATCACACAAATCCCCATTTTCTCTAACTCATCTTGCAACTTCACACGTGGCTTAGCTGAACACAAAGCATGAATATACTTCCTACTTAAAGCATCTGCCACCACATTAGCCTTCCCTTCATTGTAAATTATCTTCATATCATAATCCCCAATCAGCTCTCTCCATCTCCTCTACCTCATATTAAGCTCTTTCTGAGTATAAATATACTTAAGACTCTTATGATTAGAAAATACCTTGAAAGTAGCTCCATACACATAATGCCTCCACAACTCGAGAGCAAACACGACCGCCCCTAGCTCCAGATCGTGCGTTGGATAATTCTCTTCATATGGTTTCAACTGTCTCGAAGCATAAGCATAGTGTCCATACTCGTCCTAAAGGCCGTCTTAGGAATATCCTTCTCCTTAACTCTCAACTGATGGTAACCCGACCTTAAGTCGACCTTAGAGAAAATTCCAGCTCCACTCAGCTGATAAAATAAATTATCAATTCGAGGCAAATGGTAGGTACCAATTCTTAATCGTCACATTATTCAAATCCTTGTAATCTATACACAATCTCATGCTCCCATCCTTCATCTTAACAAATAAAACTGTTGCGCCCCAAGCTGACACACTTGGCCTCACATAACCCTTATCTAGTAACTCCTCCAACTGCTTCTTCAACTCCTCCAAATCCTTAGGCCACATTCTCTAAGGTGCTTTAGAAATAGGTCCCGTCCCAGGTTTCAACTCAATATTAAAATCTACATCTCTCTTTGGTGGCAAACCTGGAATCTCATCCGGAACACATTCTGAAACTCACTCACCACATAAATCTTTCATGCGCCCTTCTCTTCCTCACGCAGGTCTCTCACGTGACAATCAATAAAAGCACGACATCAGGGTAATTGTTGATATAAATCTCACCTTTGGTCTCACCACAAATCCCCTATAAGACAATCTTTCTCCCTTGGGTCCCTTCAAGGATACTTTCTTTTTATGACAATCAATAAAAGCTCTATTTTTACTCAACCAATCCATTCCCAAGATACTCTCAAAACCACCTAAAGGAAATTCTATTAAGTCAATGGAAAATAAAACCTCGCCGATAAGAATATTTATATTTTTATATATATTGGTACAAGGTATTGACTCCCCAGAAGGTATTGTTACCTCGTCTTTTATTATTATATACTGGGTTAACTAATCTCAACACTTTAACATGGTCACTTAATATAAATAAATGGGTTGCTCCCGAATCAAAGAAAAGATAAGATGGCTTAGAATTGGTTAGAAAAGTACCCGAAACCACATGTGCATCTCCCTCAGCAGCCTCTTTTCCTATCATGAACAATTTTCAACTACTTTTCGCGCTGCCCTGCACCGTGGATGCCGATACTGTGCCCTGCCTCACGGTGCTATTCTGGTTCCCTCCATTTCCATTGCTTTTATTGTTGTTGAAGCGATTCTGAAAGTTGTTGTTATTGTTGTAGCTCCTTTGATTATTCCAAGACCCATTAAAACAATTGCTTTCATAGCTAGGTGCTGGTGTCTTGAACCCATTAGAATTTCCATGACCAAAACCTCCACTCATACTATTCCTCCTCGCGGTAGTCCTACACTCAATGATCTTATGACCAAATCTACCACATCCATAGCACTGTGGCTTGTTCAAACCGCTCGCCCCACCCGTCACTATGAGGCTGTCGAACCCGCCACAACTCACGGCTCCACCGGTAGAAAAGGAACGATACTGATTGTAATTCTGCTTCTTGCTTCCTCCAGCTCCCTCACTAGTAGTCTCTGTCTTTCTCTTTTCTCCCTTGTCTTACTTTTCCTCCTTCACCATGTCAGCAATTCTCTCAGCATATCCCGCTCTTTGATACACTTCCTCTACAGTACTTGGCTCTCCAGCTGCAATTCTCTTTTTGATACGCGTAGTTAAACCCTTCTCAAACCTCAAAGCCAACACCTCCTCCCCATAGTTTAAGTCCGACACATACTCAGCTAGCTCCATGAATCTGTTATGATAGTCTTCTATTGTCATCTCTTCCGTCATCTTAAATGCATCAAACTATGACTTCATCATACTCTGAACATGCTCTGGTACGAACGTGCCTCTCATGGTATCCTTAAAGCCCTTCCATGAGACAAATGGTTCATCACTCTCTTTCCATGCCCCCTGATTACTGCCTTGTTGCGATTCCACCACAAACCAGCCTTTCCCTTCAAGTAGTGAGCAGCTTGATCTACTTCCATCTCCTCTGAGCAGCCCAACAGTTCAAAGAGGTTGTCAAACTCCCTGCACCAATCTCTCAGTAAGGACGGTTCACCAAGTCCATCGTACTTCATCGAATTATGGCGAGCAATGGCAGCACTCATCTTAGCAGGATCCATTATTGCAGTCTTTGATTTCAAAGCAGCAGTTAAAGCCTCATTGGTTGCAATAAGCCTATAAATCGCTACTTGTGACATAGTTGTGGATGTAGCTCTCTTTGGTGCCATTTTTGGGTTCTATTAAGAATAAAGAAGAAACATAAGTTTCCGTTTTAAGAGAATCTCGTGGAATAAGGTGTAAGATAAAATTCCTGCATACAAAAGAATGTGTGATTGGTCGAGCTGGTCTTGCCCGACCAACCACCGTGACACGCGACACCCATGGCCCTCTCACGGCCTTCCTCCTCTTTTGCTCAAATTAATTACTCTTTATACATGTTTAGCCTTTAATTCATGCAATTTCATAATTCTACGCTTATAGGTTCAGGGCAACACATACCGCATATCTCTAGTGTAATCCCCTATAAAATCTAGTACAAAACAGTGGCGGAAACACTGTCGAATGAGATTAAATAAACAAAGATAAAAGTTCTAACTGTTATAAATTGAGAATGTATAAAACTCTCAAGGATAAAATTTAATGGTCAAGTCTAAACAAATGCCACTTTTATCAAAAGGGCGAAAATAAAGAAAACCTCCAAAAGTGTTCAAGACTAAAACCATAAAAGAAAGCAAAAAAACAGAGTAGGATCTGCAAACTACTCGCTAGCTCACATAGAAATCCCAGCAAAGATAACACCTGTCATGTTATAAACATAACAGTCATAATCAGTGGGGAGTAACTCGACGTTCTCCTAACCATATCACATGATATAATTATTATAGAAGCAGATAATATATGAAAGTAAATTGAAATGTTATAAAACATAACTAACAAAATATGATTACCAAATCACGTTAAAACCAACATGTTGCATGCTTAAAAGCAAAATATTCAAAAGACAGAATGGAAATAATTTAGTTCAGGTTAGATATCCACTTTAGCTATACTTTTAACACCGCAACATCTTTACTAGTTTCGGGAACCCAGTGTCACGCTAAGATGACCAACTCCAAGCTCGCTAACTAGACAACAAACTATAATAGGACACGACTTACCACGCAGTGCGAAGTCCTACTCTAAGTACATGCACATGACTCTACGACGATCTGTACCGTCCGCAGGATACCCAACCATATAGCTGTTTTAGTAAAACCGTATGCCTTAGTTTATTATTCTTTGCCTTTACTTTCATTATTCCAAACTTAAAAATATTCCAAGTGATATAGTATATTATTCAAATGGTTCGTAAGTGAACTACACTATTATTTTCTTCGAATTAGAAAACTTAAACTTAAATCCAAAAGTATAAAATTTATTCAAGGACTTTAAAATAGATAAGTCACTGTAATTAAACTTTAAAGAACATCCTTTGACTTAAGGTACTTTAGTAAAGACTTATTACTTAGGCTTTAATGAGACGGAGTTCTATATTAGTTTATAAAACTGAACAGCAGTATTGTAAAAGTCATAATTAATTACATAAAAATCGAAATGACGCAAACCTAATTTTCATGGTTTCCTGTAGCTTTTAGCTACAACTTTCATTTGTTGACCAACTTTAAATTACGAAAGTATCAAGGGTCTAAAAATTCATTTTTAGAAGCTGTCAGAAAACGACACCTACAATGTTTTAATTTATAAATCCATTATTAGAAGGCAACATTCGCCAAGGCCAAATTTTAAACATAACTAGACATCTTAAGGTTTCTGTGATAAAAATATTAGCCACTGTGTCAAAAGAAAACTACTCCCTCCTATTCTAGATAATCCTCCTTATTCATGGGGGGCACTAGAATTAAGGAGATGTATTAAAATAAGGTAAAGTATTGTAGTGAGTTAGATAATTAGAGAGAGGGAAGGTATTGTGGAGGTATTATTGTGGGTGGGGTGATTAAAATAAGTATTGTTGTGGGGTAAGTTGATTAAAATAAGTATTGTTGTGGAGTCAGGTAGAGTATTATTGTGGGGTGAGTTAATTAAAATAATAAGGGAATAAGGAAGGTATTGTGAATAGATAAAAAAGGAAATAGGGAAGGTTATGTAGAATAGGAGGGAGTATATTTTAAAAATGAATCTTTGAGAAAAGTCATAAACGCGTTTTACAGGCGAGCTGTTCACAAATAATTTATTCTGACCAAACAGTAAGTTTAAATCTTATGAAATTTTTTATGCAGACTCTACACTTGAAAATAACAGGAGTCTATTCTTTAAACTTTTGCAAATTCGAAATAAAAGCAGGTGATATGATTTTTACAAACAGACGAACATAATTGACAGATTTAACAACGGTTTTCATCAAACTTGCAAAATACACCATAAATCGAATATAATGATTCAAGACCTAGAATTTTATACACAACCTAATACTCCATGTCTCTGCCAAATATTACAATTTCATGAATTAATGATTTGATTTAGTATTTTTAACATAATTAAAACCGAACAGAATCGCTATAACCGCAGAAACTGCATCAATACTTTAAATTACGAAATAAATACTAAAACTCCAAAACAATTACTACGAAAATTCATGGTATCTTAAAATGTATCATTTAACCCAGAAAAATAATTTACACCACATGGAAATCATAAAAAAACGAATTTATACTATATTTATATCATAATATTCGATTTGATCATAAAACTTGTAAATCAACCAAAATAAATTCCTTATTGACAAAATAAAATTATACATAGTCAAAATAAATTATGGATATCAAGAGATCAGAAATTAAAGGTTTCGAAAATCATATGTATCAATAAATAATCATAAAACATTAAAAATCCAATAATACATACAACTACAACAATTAAATCGATGTAATACCGAGTAACGTCGAAGTTACCTTAGTCGCTATCCGAATTAATCAAGTACTCGTCCTCGTGTGGATCGTCGCGAAATCCTTTAGAATAGGATGAACAGATGATGAGAGAAGGTCGATCCGAACAAAGAAGCAAGAAGGCAAGCACGTACGTAGAGTGATTTGTAAAATGGAAATAAAGAAGCAAGAAAGCAAACACGTACGTACGTGGATGTTTTGTAACGAGAATAAAGAAAAAAGAAGGCAAGCACGTACGTAGATTTTTAGAAACAGCGGAAGCAGTAGGTTAAATATTTCGTGCGTTCCTTTTTTTTTTAAAGAGAGAATTATATTTGAAAGATAAAATATTGTGTAAACAAATAAAATAAAAAGATGCTAAACACTTTTCAAAATATCTCGACAAAAGGCTTGTGCTTTGATCTTAAAATCATCATTTAAATAAACTCGGTCCATTTGAGGAAATGGACTGCAAATCCACTAAAAACAGATTTAATTAAATAAATAAATCAAAACCGTAAATTAAAAGATAAAAATTTAAATCTCATAACTAAGAATTAAAATATATGCTTTCTCAAAAAAAAAAAAAGTATTAAAACATATGAGATTAAAAATGAATAAGAATAAAAAGAGGGTTCAAAAGAAATAATTTCCAAAGTCCAACGAATTAACTCGGAGTAGAATTAGAATACGAGTAAATGAATAAATAAAACGAAGCTCTAAAGATTAGAAATTTAATAAATCTCGAAACAAAGGAATATTCGAGACATAAGGAAACTTAAGAATTCAAAGGAAGAAAAGAAATGGCTCACAGGTAAATTCCAAGTCATACAAATCAAATCGTAATCGAAAATAAAATACGGTTACGAAAATAGATTACAAAAAAATGGCGGGTGTTACAACCTCCCCCACTAAAAAAAAGTTTCGTCCTCGAAACTGGAAGTAGAAAACATTACTTAAAAGAACAAAGACTTTCTATTAAAACACCTCAAAACCATTTTCTTTAAACCAACTTTCATAATCGATGTATTAAAAACTACTAGGCTCATCCCATGGAATAGAAGAATACTTGTCGCGAACAAGAATTCTATTGTCCAAGATATGGGCAAGTTAACATTGGAAAAAAACAAATCTTAAAACCAAACATTAGCAAGTACCGAACTGGTCATTAGACGTCTCTAATGACAATTCCTAGCATCCAACCAATGTCGAAATCCAAAAGAGGATGTGTAAATTTTACTTCAAGACTATAAGACAAATCCAAAGTGTAAACACCATATAACTTTTGAAAGTTTTTCGAAGCATTAAACAACATTATTTGAAACAATTTTGAAATCTTTTCAAACGAGTTTTAAAACATTTTGAAACAAAACCAAGTTTAGACACCAATCCATAGTAACACTAGATATGAAATTAAAGTTTTGAAATCATAACTCAATATTAAAATTTCCGAGAACCAAACTTTGTAAAAGTCGAAACTTTTGTATAAAATGGACATACACAAAGAAAAAGGTTAACGATTAGACAAAACAAAAGTTTTCAAACTTAAGTAAAGGTCAAAAAACATGGGAGCAGCTGGAGCAATCAGATGCTTGAGAGAAGAAGAGGGAAGGAAAGACTCAAGAGCCTTACAAAGCTCTCTTAAGGGTTATAAAAGAGGGTAAACATCTTGAGATTCTAGGTAGTAAACCCAAGGTTTCCCATATCCATCATCCATACCAAGTCTGTCAACAATAGGTAACTAAGTTGTCAAGCTCAGAGTTGCCAAACTACCTAGTCTATATCCTTCAAGATTATCAAATGATACAACTCTCACCCAAAAATCTGACCTAACTGATCCACTTCTCATAACATCATGGTAAAAAAATAATCCATCCAGTACTTCAACATCCAACCGACTAACTAATTAATTCCTCAAGTTATCAAATCCATAAGACTCCTCGAAACACCAAACAGAAAACAATGTCTAACAAAGCTCTGATGAGAATTCCTCTGAAATGAAAGCAACAATGCCTCTAACATCCACAAGTACAATCTAACGAAGATAAAGCTCTCTTAGAAGTCCATCAAATGAATATAAAGGTCTCTTAGCAGTTCATTAAATTCCCAATCATAACACTACAACAACTAGGGGGTTAAGAACTCAACCAAGCAACAATTTCGATCATATAAGGTCATCAAACAACAATTTCCTTTAAGGTAATTCAAACCAAAATATTCCTCAGAGAAAAACTTGTACTAAGGCTAAGACATTAAGATATGATAGGTATACATAATTCCCAACTTCGGGTTCATAATTCTTCAAATCAATATAATCAATCCAAAGTGCAGTTGGGCTAAGACACTCCTTATTCTCAAGGTTAACACTAAACAACCCAAATAAAGTTAAGTCACACAACCAAAAGTTCCAAGGTTACAACCTTACATCAGAACTCAACAATCTAAATCCATAAGAATCAAAACTGAGATTAATCTAGGTCAACCAATAATGATACATGGTTACCATAAAAACCTTAATCACATCTAGACCAAAATATGCAAGCCGCTATACTTCAAAGCCAACATCTAAGCTAAAATCCTAATTCCATAATCCACTAGCCACCATTCAAGTTAATCCTTATGGAATGAAAGCTCTTACAAGATTAGGCATTAAAGATAAAAATTACTATCTTCAAACCATAAGTAACAAGACTTTACTAAACCTCAAACACACTTAACTTCCATCAAAGCTCACCAAGGGTGGGTCATTCTAACCAGTGTATCTCAAGAGAATAGATACCAAGGTGGAGGAATCACAAACAAGGATTAATTCATCAGAATAGGAGATGAAAATTTATAATAAGGACATAGGAAGCAGCTAAGACTGAAAAAGTAAAGGAAGAAGAACGATGATCATAGACTAACAAGGTCTAAGACCAGAGAAGGAATTTTCAAGGCTTTAGAGTTGCAAGAGGGCTCACTAGGTCGCTCCATCTTCTTGTAGAGAAATAAACACACGACTCTTGGGTCACTTCATCTAACAGATCCACAGTGTAATCATCTCTTGGTCTACTGCACCAACGTGAAACTTGAGTCTACTCTTGGCCAACTGGTCTGCAGCTTGAGCAGGACTGAATCTGGGCTGGAACTACCATTGTCCCTTCCTTGTGGCATCAAGTTCTCTACGCGGTCAGCTAGGTTGTGGAGCGAGTTCAATATCACCATAATGATCGCATTCTGGTCCGGGAAAACACTACGTCCATGTCCACCTTCGTTCATCTTCTTTATCGGAGAAATAAAACATAGATTCAATGCTAGTCATTGATTTTACAGGAACACATAGACTAACATCTAAGTCCTTATTGATTTCTACCCATCTCTCACTAAATCATTTATTTAGTCAAATCATTTATTAGGCATTTTCCTAAAGATCAATGTGTGAGCGTCGAGAGCAGTGATGCTCTGATACCAACTGTAATCCCCTATAAAATATAGTGCAAAACAGTGGCGGAAACACTGTATAATGGGATTAAATACACAAAGATAAGAGTTCGAACTGTTATAAATTGAGAATGTATAAAATTCTCAAGGATAAAATTTAATGGTCAGGTCTAAACAAATGCCACTTTTATCAAAAGTGCGAAAATAAAGAAAACCTCCAAAAGTGTTCATGAATAAAACCATAAAAGAAAGCAAAAAAAACAGAGTAGGATCTGGAAACTACTCGCTAGCTCACATAGAAATCCCAGCAAAGATAACACCTGTCATGTTATAAACATAATAGCCACAATCAGTGGGGAGTAACTCGACGTTGTCCTAGCCATATCACATAATATAATTATTATAGAAGCAGATAATATATGAAAGTAAATTGAAATGTTATAAAACATAACTAACAAAATATGATTACCAAATCACGTTAAAACCAACATGCTGCATGCTTAAAAGCAAAATATTCAAAAGACAGAATGGAAATAATTTAGTTCAGGTTAGATATCCACTTTAGCTATACTTTTGACACCGCAACATCTTTACTAGTTTCGGGAACCCAGTGTCACGCTAAGATGACCAACTCCAGCTCCAGCTCGCTAACTAGACAACAAACTATAATAGGACACGACTTACCACGCAGTGTGAACTCCTAGTCTAAGTACATGCACATGACTCTACGACGATCTGTACCACCCGCAGGATACCCAACCATATAGCTGTTTTATTAAAACCGTATGCCTTAGTTTATTATTCTTTGCCTTTACTTTCATTATTCCAAACTTAAAAATATTCCAAGTGATATAGTATATTATTCAAATGGTTCGTAAGTGAACTACACTATTATTTTCTTCGAATTAGAAAACTTAAACTTAAATCCTTCAAGGACTTTAAAATAGATAAGTCACCGTAATTAAACTTTAAAGACCATCCTTTGACTTGAGGTACTTTAGTAAAGACTTATTACTTAGGCTTTAATGAGACGGAGTTCTATATTAGTTTATAAAACTGAACAGCAGTATTGTAAAATTCATAATTAATTACATAAAAATCGAAATGACGCAAGCCTAATTTTCATGGTTTCCTGTAGCTTTTAGCTACAATTTTCATTTGTTGACTAACTTTAAATTACGAAAGTATCAAGGGTCTAAAAATTCATTTTTAGGAGCTGTCAGAAAACGACACCCAAAATTTTTTAATTTATAAATCCATTATTAGAAGGTAACATTCGTCAAGGCCAAATTTTAAACATAACTAGACATCTTAAGGTTTATGTGATAAAAATATTAGCCACTGTTTCAAAAAGAAACTATATTTTAAAAATGAATCTTTGAGAAAAGTCATAAACGCGTTTTACAGGCGAGTTGTTCACAAATAATTTATTCTGACCAAACAGTAAGTTTAAATCTTATGAAATTTTTTATACATACTCTACACTTGAAAATAACATGAGTCTATTCTTTAAACTTTTGCAAATTCGAAATAAAAACAGGTGATATGATTTTTACAAACAGACGAACATAATTGACAGATTTAACAATGGTTTTCATCAAACTTGTAATATACACCATAAATTGAAAATAATGATTCAAGACCTAAAATTTTATACACAACCTAATACTCCATTTTTCTGCCACATATTAAAATTTCATGAATTAATGATTTGATTTAGTATTTTTAACATAATTAAAACCGAACAGAATCGCTATAACCGCAAAAACTGCATCAATACTTTAGATTACGAAATAAATACTAAAACTCCAAAACAATTACCACGAAAATTCATGGTATCTTAAAATCTATCATTTACCCAGAAAAATAATTTACACAACATGAAAATCACAAAAAAACGAATATATACTATCTTTATATCATAATAATCGATTTGATCATAAAACTTGTAAATCAACCAAAATAAATTCCCTATTGACAAAATAGAATTATACATAGTCAAAATAAATTATGGATATCAAGAGATCAGAAATTAAAGGTTTCGAAAGTCATAAGTATCAATAAATAATCATAAAACATTAAAAATCCAATAATACATACAACTACAACAATTAAATCGATGTAATACCGAGTAACGTCGAAGTTACCTTAATCGCTATCCGAATTAATCAAATACTCATCCTTGTGTGGATCGTCGTGAAATCCCTTAGAATAGGATGAACAGATGATGAGAGAAAGTCGATCCGAACAAAGAAGTAAGAAGGCAAGCACGTACGTAGAATGATTTGTAAAACGGAAATAAAGAAGCAAGAAGGAATGCACGTACGTGGATGTTTTGTAAAACAGAAATAAAGATGCAAGAAGGCAAGCACGTATGTAGATTTTTAGAAATAGCAGCAGAAGCCGAAGCAGTAGGCTAAATGTATCGTGCGTTCCTTTTTTTAAAGAGAGAAGTATATTTGAAAGATAAAATATTGTGTGAACAAATAAAATAAAAAGATGTTAAATACTTTTCAAAATATCTCGACAAAAGGCTTGTGCTTTGTTCTTAAAATGATCATTTAAATAAAACTCTGTCCATTTGAGAAATTGGACAGCAAATCCACTAAGAACGGATTTAATTAAATAAATAAATCAAAATCGTAAATTAAAAGATAAAAATTTAAATCTCATAACTAAGAATTAAAATATATGAGATTAAAAATGAATAAGAATAAAAAGAGGGTTCAAAGAAATAATTTCCAAAGTCCAACGAATTAACTCGGAGTAGAATTAGAATACGAATAAATGAATCAATAAAACGAAGCTCCAAAGATTAGAAATATAATAACTCTCGAAACAAAGAAATATTCGAGACATAAGGAAACTTAAGAATTCAAAGGAAGAAAAGAAATGGCTCACAAGTAAATTCAGAGTCATACAAATCAAATCGTAATCGAAAATAAAAGACAGTTACGAAAATAGATTACAAAAAATGGCGGGTGTTACATCTAGATATAAAATTTTCTAAACATGTAATTCACGTATATACAACCAATTCATATAAAGATGCAATAATTCAACAATTCATATTTTTTTCCAATTTATGCCATTTATGATATGCCAAGGAAACTTTCATGCGTAATTATGCCACGAATTAAAACAAGCTCAAAACAACTTCAATTCACTGTGACTATCGTCTCATAGGCCACACGCCTATCCCTTTTCATCCGTCTCAAAACTTCTTACCTTTTTGTTCTCATCCTGCAAATAAATTTAGTACCTCTCACAACTTCAGGACACAATAAGACCCTTAAGATAAAGCATCGACGCTAACTACCCTTCTCTCTCTTAACCTTCCTAGAGGTGACCGGCTCAAAACTGAAAAGGGCCAGATCAAGGACGTCTCCCTAACCTAAGAAAAGGGCTCCTAAACAGTTTGTACCTCGGGTTCATTTTATTAGATTCATCCTAAGTTCATTAAATTCATTTGTTTAACCCTTAGGAATGTCCGCTCTAATACCACTTTGTAACACCCCCATTTATTTAAGAGCCTTTAGCGAGACTTTCCCAAATAAATAAAGGTGTTACCATCTCAGATGCCTCAGGTAGCAAGTATAAAAGACAAATAATTACCAAGTACTTTAAGTCGATATAGATTTAAGTGCCTCCACAAGTTTTACTACAAAATTCCAACGAGATAAATAAATAAATAATACAAAATACTTTTAAAAACTACTGCAGCATAAATTAAACTAAATAGTGTCTGAATAATTTAAAGTGATATCTAGACTCAAATGATGATCAACGTCCCAAGCTCCCCTTCAAGCATCCATTACTTCACACAAGCTAACCTGAAATCAATCTGCTCCCCAATATTTGGTTCATCACAGGTATTCACCAATACATAGTCAACCACGAGATTGAGTAGGATAACTAAACAACAATAATAATACGATAACCTGCAATAAGATATAATCAAGAAACACAAGCCAAAGACCGTCTCATACACACGGCCAAACCGTGTGCCACAACACGCCAACACCGAACCACAACACAACCGTCATAATATGTGTACTGCTCAGGTCCACGACCAAACCCAAAACGCCACCCTGCCTGGCCGACCAAAAGCAGGACCACGGCTCTTCCATATCCCCGTGCATGGCCGACCAAATAATCTCAATAGCAATGGCAATCATCTTTCACAATACCAACCAACAATGGAGAACCAACCAACAATAATAATAATATGATTATAAGATGCTCAAGAAAATAATTATAACAATATGCTCAAGATGATAGAATTATCACAAGACAATGCAACCAACAACTATCTCATGCCAACAATATAACAATAATCCATCTTTTAACAATTCACCAATTACCAATTAGTCATAGTCGAGTAGTTAACCTACCTTTAGCAATTCTTCACAAATCAACAAGTAAATTAAAAAGCTTCTTCCACAAATCCACCACCTAATCGATCAATTAAATTACATATGATTATAAACTAATCTTATTAATGAATTTAAGATATAAACTACCTAAAATAATCCCACAAAACCGTCACAAACACAACCCCCATACACGGTTGATTCGACGGTTGTCATACCTGTCGGTCAACGCCTCCCCACGGCCACTGTCAGTCAACGGTCAAGGTCAAACGTAAATAATTGATGTGAGGCGATAAAATAACTTACCACAATTAATTAGCGCGAGATGAAAAGTCCGTCTTAAGGTTGTCTCACAAAAGCTCTTCCTCACAATTATATGTGTTGAGTTTTTGATGTGAAATAATTATGATGGTGAGGCATAGGTTATGTATTTATGTAAGTAATGAAAATATGTAAGTAGCATAGATAACACCCAAACCACAAATCACCTCCCCCCCCCCCCCCCCCCCACTCGGTCCAAGCCGTGACCATACACGGTCCACCTGTGGACCTTGCACCCGGTTTATATTTTTATTTTCTTTTTCTTTTTACGACAACAACTATTATTTATTCACATATTATAAATTAGGGTTATTTAAATAACCACCTACTGAGAGAAAATTCTTAGTAAGAGAAAATTCTTCATAATTAACTTATGCTCAACTCAATCGATGGTCTCCCCCCGGAGACCTCTACAACTCTCCCTCAAGGTTTCTATCAAGGATCGTTCGGGAGTACAACAGAATCGGATCAGCCATTCCCGAAGAATTCTAAACGAAAGAAGATGCATTTAAGTAAGTTTTTGGCAAAAGATTCATCACATGATGTTCAACTAAATGTGGAATCAAGTATTAACAAGTCTTCTGGATCCAGTTTGCCTCCCCTGTCTTTTAGGGATATGCTTCAAGGAAAAAATAATAGTTCTTTAGAGGATGACAAATGCGATCTAGAGGATCTAGCTATAGACTCTGAGGATGATGAGAAGGAATCCGATTCAGAGACAGAAGACGAAAGCTGTCCTAAAATCCGTCTTACTAAAGAGGAAAAATCGGCTAATCGGAAGCCATGTAGAAGAGCTTTAATAATCAAAATGTTTGATAAACAAATCGATTATTTATCGTTGATGTGTAAACTACAAGCTAAATGGTCAATTCGAGGTAAACTTACTCTTACGGACCTGGGCTATTCTTACTATGTAGTAAGATTTTCATCGAGACAAGATTATGAACATGTTCTCACTCAAGGACCACGGATGATCGATGATCATTACTTAACTATTAGAAATTGGATTCCGAATTTTGTGCCGTCGGAAGATAAGATTCAATTCATGATAGCATGAGTTCGTATTCCTAATCTATCGGTGGAATACTTCAATGAAGCTTTCTTAACAAAAATAGGCGAGAATATAGGTTCGGTAGTACGAATTGATAAGAATACCGCCTCAGCGGAAAGAGGGAAATTTACAAGAATGAGCGTTCTAGTTAATTTAAACAGGCCGCTCTCTCAAAATTTTGGATGAACGGGAAAATTTATCCTATTCAGTACGAGGGTCTCAGGATGATCTGTTTCAATTGCGGAAGATTGTGACATCTAATTGATTATTGTCCCAAAACAAAGACAGAAAACCAAAATGATGAGTCCGTAGGAGTAAAATTTGGTTGTAACGAGCATATTCATGGTAGTAAGCAGGTTACCCAAAAGCCAGAGGAAACTAATAAGTTCGGAGATTGGATGCTGGTAAAGAAGCCACCTCGGAAAAAATTCACAGCACAAGGTGAAAAAATTACTCAGGTAGCAACGAGAGCAGCTCCGTCGAAGTCCGTTTTCAATTTTGGTAATGTGAAAGGGTCAAGTTCGGGGTCAAGGTTCAATGCACTGGTGACTGAGAATCCACAGCAATCAAACGAGGCAATTCTGCAATCGAATACTTAATAATCTTGCTCATAATACTCAAAATCATACCATATTTACAAATACTATTCAAACTAATATTCCTAAAATACAATCAGTCAATATAGCAAATCCCACTAATCACTCTTATTCCTGCTCCACAAAATCTTTCCAAAAAAATCCTCTAATGCTAAGAATCAATCTACTGAATCAAACACCCTAAAAGATATCCCAAATATTAATAATATTCCAAAAATTTCAAACGTAATAATTCCTATTCCAGAGAAAATCACACCACATCTCTCGCATACGGTATCAACCAACCTAGCAGACAAAGCAAACGACAATGCCACCCTTCGTATCCTATCTCGTCCCCCACCTTCCACAACCACGATTTCTTCCCCAGCAACTCAAATTCGCCCTGATACCGCCACTTCAAAGCCTCACGATATCATCATGGACGGAGATGCACGCTCCTTGTATGGTGGTGATGGTACCGGAGAGTCCGATCATGGACATCAAGTTCGAAGCGGTCAAGGACAATCCATCGAGTCTCCAGGTGGAGCTATCGATACCATGGAATGTTAATCAAGTTCTCTCACTAGTAAGTAGAGCGTATCTATCATCATTAAATTATTTACCTTTACATATGTCAGACATAATACCAAATATATTGGGTAACCTACCTGACTAGGGCTGTAAATGATCCGAGCCGGCTGGACAAGCCCTCGGAATCGGCTCGGTCAAAGCTCGGCTCGAGCTCGGTCAAAACGAGCTCGAGCTCGAACTCGAGTCGAGCTTGGCTAAATACGAACCGAGCCCGAGCACAGCAAGGCTCGGCTCGGAAGGTCGTTTAGGCTCGTTTATAGTTTTTTTGTACAATATTTATATTTTTAATATTAATTTTATTATAAATTATATGTTATTTAGTCATGTATAATTATATTATATTATAATAATTTTTAGAATTTTATAATCTTATTTATTATTTAAAAATATTTATATTTAGTTAGATTAAAAAAAGATAGAAAGTGAAAATAATATAAAGACAAAACGAGCTCGATTTGAACTCGAGCCGATCTCGAGCTTTTTCCGAGCCGAACTCGAGCTTCAATTTTTTAAGCTCGACGAGCTTCGAGCCGAGCCCGAGCTCGAGCTAAAAAATTCGAGCCGAGCCCGAGCCCACCCGAGCTCGAGCTCAGATCGGGTCGTTTACACTCCTACCTACCTCCCATCACCTGCATGGTCTGGAACATTCAAGGGACAGGAAGTAAAAATAAAATTAAGGCTCTCAAAGAGGTTATTAGTATTTATAAGCCCACGATCATAGCTCTAGTCGAGATGCATATGGACGACACCAATGCTGATAAAATTCGCAGGGTTATTGGATATGATGGCCACTCTCGGGTTGATGCTAATGGGTTTAGTGAAGGTATATGCATTTATTGGAAACCTGAAATTGTGACAGTGAACATAGTAACAGAGCACCAGCAATTCATCACTATTAAAATGTCTCGAAACAGATCTTTTCCTTGGCTTTTCTCTGCGGTTTATGCTAGCCCTGACCCGACTAATCGAAAAGAACTGTCGGTCGAACTAGAAACCTTGGTAAGACAGAATGATAAACCATGGCTTCTAGCTGGGGACTTTGATAAAACACGCAATTTAAATGAGAGGCATGGAGGGAATTCGTCGATGGCTAGAAGATGTGCAGTGTTCAACAATTGGATTGAAAATTGCGATCTTATAGAGCTCGCATTCACCGGTTCTGCTCATACGTGGGCTCGGGGAAATAATGTGGAGACCAGGCAGAGTGCAAGGTTAGACCGTGCATTATGCAATACTGATTGGGGTTCCATGTTTGAGGAGGCTATGGTTAAGCATCTTCCCACGTATCAATCCGATCATTGTCCGCTTTCGATTTCTCCAAATGGTTTCGCTCCTCTAGCATCAGTTCAGAAACCGTTCAAATTTCAAGCTACTTGGATGACGCATGAAAATTTTTCGGAATATGTGCAGGAAAATTGGCCAGTTGTAGGGGATTTCCCTAATAGACTGAAAGTGCTATCTGAAAAATTGCAAGACTGGAATAAGAAAGAATTTGGTAATATTTTTCGGCAAAAAATAATTTTGTTAGCGCGTATTGAAGGCTGCCAAAGAGAGTTATCTATTGCTAGAAATGGAGGCCTAATCAAATTAGAAGCTAAACTCCGAAAGGTGTTAGATGAGGTCCTAGAGCGAGAGGAGTTGTTGTGGTACCAAAAATCCAGAGTTGATTTTATTGTTGACGGGGATTGAAACACTTCATATTTTCACATTAGTACGCTAGTTAGGAGGTGGCAGAATCGGATTACTTCCCTCAAAAACGATGCAGGAGATTGGGTGGAGGATAACTCAGAGGTTAAAAATATGGTCATGAATGACTACAAAAAGCTTTATACGGAGGATTCCTCTTATGATGATGATATTGATATACCATATAATCTTTTTTAAGACTTCAATAATGCTGACTGGAATTGGCTTAACAGGCCGTTTTCCATGTTGGAAATTAAAAAGTGATTGTTAATATGGCTCATCTAAAGGCCCCTGGTCCAGACGGGTATCAAGTTCTCTTCTATCGGAAGCATTGGCATCTAGTGGCACCCTTATTTTGTGATATGGTCATTCGTGCTCTAGAAGGGAAGGGATTCCCAGAGGGTCTTAATGACACACACATTGTTTTCATTCCGAAAATACAGGCTACGGAACAGGTCTCGCAATTTCGTCCGATAAGCTTATCTAATGTGGCCTACACAGTTATCAGCAAAGTTCTCGCTAATAGGATTAAAAAAATTCTCCCTCATTTAATTTCTGAGACACAAAGCGGGTTTGTTCCGGGTCGACAAATTACGGATAATATTGTGGTATTTTGATGTGACTCATATTTGAGTACATTTAGTCCCCAAATTAGCCTCGTTCCCATGCTTTCTAGCATAGATTAGGATCATTTCTTATCTTTAGTTTTCCATTTTGCATATTCTTTGAGGTTTTGTGTCCTAGGTAGGAGAGGATTGCTAACCTTGCATTTATGGAGCGAAATGGAGCTAAATGGATTGCATATAATGACCAATCATCGAAGAGGAGACCGATACTAGAGGCCTAAGCAAATAAATATAGTGAAATAAGCAATGATGAAAAGATCCTTGCATCCCCAACACAACCCCCGCGGATTGTTAAGGAGCCAAACAAGAGAAGAACTCTGTCCAACGATCCGAGCGGCCCGAGCTCAGGACGAGCAGATCAGAGCAACGATCCGAGCATCCCTGAGCAGAATCCGAGCATACCAGGGCACGATCCGAGCATCCCGACTGCCAGCCCGAGCGGATCTTCTTACAGGACATGCCGTATTTCAGGTGAGGACGAGCGGATCCTGGTGAGAGTTGCAAGCATGATCCGCACATGTCCCTCAGGAGTTGTAATTCCTCAAGCTTCTTTTAGGGTCTTAATAGTCATTTAAGCCTTTAGTGACCCTAATCCTTCTACTTAATTTTAGTATAAATACCCCCATTGTACTACCTAGATTTCCATGAACTCTTAATCAAGCTTTAATCAATCCTTAATCATCTCTTAATTTACTTGTAATACACATTTCAATATTAATCATATCTTAATCTTTCATTAATCTCTCAATTGTTCTTAGTTCTATCTGGGTAATTAGAAGATTATTTGGGTTTATTGGAGGATTGACAACCTTCCATCAATCATCAAGTACTTCCATTATTCTTTGCTTTATGATATGGATCATCTCAAATAGGTATAATCCCCTTTGACCCTTGTTTAATTATTGTTAATCACATCATTTATTCATCATGTTTTACTTTGTTAGTATGATTGACAACCTTATTAGCATGCTAAACTTGATCATGAGTGAGTAGTCCCTTAGCTAGGGTTAATGGGGAATTAGGGGAAACAAAAATGGGGAATGATTCATGCTTAATCTAATATGTTTTCATAATTAAATTGCTTGCTTGTTGTGATTTCAACTTATGCACATGCGATGTTTGATGAAATGCGAGCCTATGAATCCTTACATTTTTTACCCATCTCTTATCTTTTCAATGAGGCTTGTAAGACATAAACCAACTCGAGCCTCATTATACCATGCATAGAGTTGAATAGGAGGAGACTAAGTCGACTTTTAGGTGTTGTACAGTGTAGACGACTAGGCTCCGGGACCTAAATCTTCCTAGGGATTGTAAGATATACACTAACTCGATCCCATCACAACAATAAGTGCTTGCATCTATTTTAGAACATGTTTGTATAATCTATTTCTATGAATCCCCTATGAACCCATGACATCCTAGTGCTTTTAATCAATTGTTTACAACCCCTTTATTTGCTTTACTTTGTTTTCATTCAACTTGTTGATTAGTTTAGATTACATCTCATCTCAACCCAATTTGTGACACCCTAAGACATAACTACTTGCAATTGAAAATCCTACATCAATACCTATTCCTTGGGATCCGACCTTTACTTACCTCTTTACTAAGAGCAGTTTGTGAAGTTATAAATATTGTTTTGATTGGTAGCTTTTGACGACGAGTTTTAACCGGGCCAAAAATGGCGCCGTTGCCGGGGACGGTGTTCAATTGATTTGATTTTCGTTAATTGTTTCTAGTTATGTCTTTCTTTACCTTGGGGAAGTCAATCTCCTCAAGGTTGTTCTAATTGTTTTCGAGTTGTTTGATATTTTGCATGACTAGGAGATCACAAGGTAATTTATTACCTATTGATTTCGAGATTGAAAGGACCTTAACCAACAATGGAAGAGTTGCTAGAGGTACTTCAAGAGTTGTAGGTATTGGTGAGATTGTGGACATTCAACCAAATAACATTGAGTTTGTCAACCCTTTTGCAAGAGAAGGAGAGGATAACCCAATTCAAAACCCACCACAAAATCAACCCACAATGCCTAAATTTTCATCACATTCCGTACCAACCGAGGAGAACCTACCAAACGGTACTCCTACACCACCACATTTAACCGGTAATTTCATTGCCAAATCCGCATTCATACAATTAGTTGAGAGAAGTCAATTTGGAGGTATGCCTAGTGAAGACCCTCATTCACAAATGGAGACTTTTTGTGACTATTGTGATGCAATTTCTCAAACTGGAGTTACTCAAGACCAAATCCGATGGGTATTGTTTCCTTTTTCTTTGATCGGTACCGCAAAGCAATGGTTGAAGAGCCTAGACAAGTCCACCCTTGGTATTGATTCATGGAAGAAGTTAGCACTTGCCTTCTACAAGAAATTATATCCTTCGGAGAAGACTAATATGTTGAGAGCCCAAATCACCGGGTTCAAACAAAGGGATGAGGAATCATTATATGAAGCATGGGAGAGATTTAAGGACACTTATCGTTCTTGTCCACACCATGGACTTAGTGAGTGGTTCCTTGTGCAACAATTTTGGAACGGCCTATATGAAGACTCCCGCAAAGTTCTTCATATGGGATCCAATGGGATATTTACCAAAGTTTATGACAATCAAACATGGGCCAAAATCGAAGAGATGGCGGTTCATAATTCCAAATATAGTAGGCCCCGAAAGGCCACTAGAGGAGGAAAGCATGAGGTGGATTCCATCACTCAATTGGGTGCTCAACTAAGTGCTCATATCGACACCATCAATTTGGAGTTTGAGAAGGCCATGGCTAAGCTTGATGAATCTTCCAAATCACCCAAACATGTTAATGCTACGGTGGCATCATCCTCAATCCCAAGTGAAGTATGTTAAAGTTGTGGAACCTTGGGACATGATAAAAATAAATGTAGGGGAACAAATGAACAAGTTAATGCTTTCCAAGCCTACAACAATGGCACCCCTTATTCCAACTACTATAATGAGAATACCAAATTTCATCCAAACCTTTCATACAAGAGCCAAAATGTTCAAAACCCCCAACCCACATACACCCCACCTCCAATGAGAAACCAAGCTCAAAGTCCCTTTTTCAACCAAAGCCAAGGTTATCAAAATCAACTTTCTTACAACCTATCAAATGACCAAAGCTTTGATGTTCAAAAAGCGGTCCTCCAAATGCAAAAGAACCAACAAGAATTCTTCACCCAAATGCAAAAAGATAGCCAAGCTAAGGAAATCACTATCAACAACATTCTTGCTCACACCAAAATGTTAGAAACTCAAATGACCTAATTAGCATCTTCTAGCTCTCAAAGACAAAATGGGCAATTACCGCCTCAAGGTAATCCCCAAAGACATGAGACGGTTAGTGCCATCCATTTGAGGAGTGGTACAAGATATGAGGGGCCGAAGAGGCCAATTGATGAAGATATTGTGGATGTTTGTGACAAGCAAAGAGTTGTAAAGAACTCTAAGGAGGTAGATCCTACCACCAATGAAGTTTCAAAGAAGAAGAATGAAGAGAAGGCTAAGGAAAAAGAGCCTATTGTGATTAGACTTTCATTCCCAAGTCGCCAAGCTAAGCCTAAGCTTGATGACAAACTTGGAAAGTTCATGGAAATTGTGAAGAACTTAGAAGTCTCAATCCCATTCACGGAATTGATCAATCATGTTCTGGCTTATGTAAAGTACATGAAAGACATTCTTAGCAAGAAGAAATATATCCGAAAGTTGGAGACTATTGCCTTCACCAAAGTGAGTAGCGCTATTCTTCAAGGGAGTTCCCCTCCAAAGCTTAACGAAACGGGAAGTTTTTCTATTCCATGTACCATTGGCGATACTACAATCAACAAAGCATTATGTGATCTTGGAGCAAGTGTAAGTGTCATGCCATACTCGGTATGTAAGAGGCTAGGAATAGGAGAGCTCAAATACACCAACATTACTCTTCAAATGGTGGATCGATCAACAAAGATACCTTTAGGGGTATGGGAGGATGTGCCCGTGAGAATTGCCACATTTTTCATCCCGGTAGACTTTGTCATTGTAGACATGGAGGAGGATTCCAATATTCCTATCATCTTAGGAAGACGTTTCTTGCATACTGCTGGAGCGGTAATCGATGTGAAACATGGAGAGCTCACACTGGAAGTAGGGGACAAGACAATCACTTTCAATCTTGACAAAACAATGAGAGCTCCCCGACTACATGAGCCATGCTTCATGGTCGATCACTATAGCCGAGAATGTGATAGGAAGAAGTTAGAATCTCTATGCAAAGATCAAGCCATGGGTAAAGATCAACCTTCCAAACAAAACTTGCTCAAAACAAGATTAAAACACTCCTTTATCAACAAAAGACCATCTAAACATCAAATTCCTCACAAATTGAATCAATTTTCTAGGGTTTGGGCAAAAATTCGAAAATCCTAAATTGATTGAGGAATTGGTTGAAGTTTGAGGAAGTAAGGAACATTCAAGCAAAATCTTGGTTTGTTGATACCAATTTGAGAAGAAGAATACAATGGCAAGGACCAAAGGCGGAACCAAGGCACCTAAGACTCCAAATCTATCAAAGAGACAACTAGCTCTTCTTGCATCTAAGGCTTTGGTAGTGACCCAACCAAGGGTGGAAATCCCAGAAATCGCAACTCCTATTGAGGAAGCAACCACACCTACTCCGGTTATAGAACAATTGCAAAATTTTCCGGAGGTAACTTTCTTAACCGATGCTCATAGGAATGCATTTTTATCCCTTGCTAAAAAGATTATTGTGGCTACCAAGTTTATTTGTCAAGACACTTTGGAAAAATTGGGTGTGCTTGAGAGAACTAGAGCATTTTTCGAGTCTATGAGGTTGTTATCCCTCTTTGAAATGGAAGAATTGACCTACCCTTCATTGACCACGGAGTTCATAAGCTCCTTGAGAGTGTCTAAGATAGAGACTCGACATTATGTTCAATTCCGTCTTGAGAACAAGAGTAGAAGAATGACTTTGAGTGAATTTGGTAATGTGTTTGGTCTTTTACAATATCATCATTATGAGAAGAAGCTTTTGAAATATGATGCCGCACCCCTTTGGAAAGCTCTTACCGGTCGAAAATTTGACTCTTTCCGGGAGTGTCATGCTTTATATGTCCATCATCCGGGCATAAGAGTATGGCACAAGTTTGTGGGCAATACCTTGATTGCTAGAAAAAACACCAATCACTTCGCCGAACTTGATTTTGTCTACCTTGAGTCCTTCATGAATATCAATGGAAAGTTCACCAAAAAGTACAACATTCTTCAACTATTGCTTGATCGGTGGCTTGAGATTGATAATGGGAAAGATGGAGCGGCCTTCATTGTAAACGGCGGCTTGGTAATGAGGCTAGGTAAGCACTTTAACCCGAATTTCAACAAAGATAACACCTATAAACCGGTTAAAGAGAGCAACCTCCTTGATATGAGCACTATGATCAACAAATTCCATTGGGTCAAGAATGACAATCTTAACAACAAATATGTGTGGCTCATCAAAGAAGCTAAGTCCTTTATCTTGCCTAGCAAGATTTGCCGCATCTCCGTCCGTAACCCAAACTACATATTGCCCGTCTCCGAGGAAGCCGAAGTGATAATTAAGCAACATAGGGAACCAATTGTAAAGCCCTCCTCCTCCACCATTGTGGCTCCACCATATCCCTTTGCCTACCAAGAATTCAAACCAAGTGGCTCTAATGTCATGGTAGGAAACGACTATTTGATCCAACTAATGCAACAAATGCATAAAGAACCTCACGAAGACCCGGTGAATTCTTACCGTGCCCAATATCCACCCCTACTACATCTAGCTAGGCAAGGACTTCTTGATCCTTCGTGTCTTTTGCCTAGTTGGGTGGTTAAGGAGGTATTCTTCCCAAGTGCTTCTCAAGATGCCGAAATGGATATTCGGGTGGCTAATGGAAAGGAGGTTGTTGTTTTTGAAGACGCGGAAGGTAGTGATTCATGCCAAGAAGAAGACGAGCAAGGTTCAAGTTCCAAAGTTGATGATGGAAATGGTGAATCCTCCGAGTCAATGGAGGTGGATGATGAAGAAGATAATGAATAAATTGATGATACAAGTGACGATGATGATGACGACAATGATACAGGCGATGAGGATGTCGCAATGAGCGACAATTGAAGGTTGACAAAGCTATTTGGAGGATACCACACATGCGGGGTTGATTACTTGACTTCAACCAATTCCATTGTGAGTTTCCTACACCTCCTTTAGCTTTGTCTCTTTATCATGTTTTAATCTTTATCTCGGGTATTTGTTTTGAGTCCTAGCAACATCTAAAGAACTCCCACCTCGGTTCCATTGAGGTGTCTCATTTATTGTTCCCATTTGAAAATCCAAAATGACAATTAGGATTCATGCATTGCATCCTTTCCTTGTGCATGAACTCCCCCTATTTTTACACTAGAAATAGTGTCTTACTTGGTTTGGGGAAGTTCAAACACAAGGGATGCGAGTTAATTCAAATTAGCTCTCTGAACAATAGAAAGCATGCATCATATAGGGTATAATAGAATGCATCACTTATATATATGTCATATAGTTTTGCATAATAGTGTAGAAATCATGCATTTTCATTTAGCTTGCATTGCATAATTTCCTATCGTTTTGGTCATTGAGGACAATGTCCATACTAGTATGGGGATGGGAAATTCTAATTTAACTTTTAAAATCAAAAACGATAAAAATTGAATTTTTTTGAAAAACTCAAAAACATGTTCTTTTATTTCACAAAAACAAAAACCATAAAAATTTGAAAAATCAAAAACCATAGAATTATATATTGTGTATATACTTGTGTTTGTTTGTCCTCTTATCACATTGGATCGACTACGCCAAATCCGAGGCATGAAGAATATGGAGACCGTATGTATGATCTTTCCAAATTTCCTTTTTCCTCTCTATGTTAATGACTATGTGTAATACCTCGAATATTTTTGTTAAATGTTTTATTATTTGTCATTATTAATTAAAAAAAAATCAATGTTATTTTTTTTAGAATGGATTTTTTGCCATAGTTGGTAAGTTACTAACGACTAAAAGTTCTAGACCCGTATTTGAAATTGATGTCTTTTTTTTCTAATGTGTATTCTTAGCCATTAACTTCTTACGGTCCAATAGAATTATAGAGCCAACTCCCTTATAATCTACCCACAAAAATCCTTTTGGGGGATTATTCAGTCTTCCTCAATTTGTTCTGGCGGCAGACCGATTCATCCCACCTCCAATTAATGGATTTTCTTTATGCTTAATACCCCCATCAACTTTATTGAATCATAGATGATCCCCATGATCTACACCCATGTTGCAGTGAGAGCTCATCGCCACCATTCTCTGCCCTTGTTGCCAAATGAAGTCCGCAAGATTGAGCTTGTGTAATCGTGTATCTTCTCTACCAATCCGCTGGCCAGTCCTTTGGCGTCTTGCCTTTGTGATGTCGAATTAGTTTCCTTGACCCATCATTATTATTTATTGGTTGATGGGGCACCTGTGAGTAAATAAAGGTAACACGATTCTACCGATCCTAATACTCTTACTATTATTCGAGGTTGTGTGATTATTTGCTAATTATTACATTATTATTTGATAATTACTTTTTGGAATTCATTAAAGTGTTCGATTGCGATCTTGCTGCATATATTACTAGTTATATAATATTAATCGTAGTTTATATATGAGTTTACTTGGTGAGATGAGCAAGTTAAGGAGTAGTCGATGATGATATTAGGACCTGATTCTATTTATAGGTATGTAAGTCTCTTTATGAATAATAGTGTATGATGGTGTTTAGCTAGTCAAAGAAAGAATAAGTTGTTGGATTTGTAAATCATCAAGTACATGGAACGAGTTGCGTTTTGCTGAGTAAATTATTCATTATAGATGTTGACTCATTGTTCAATTGGATATTGATCTTGCGAGTTGAATTTAAGAATTGAAAGACGATTTTACCTCTGGCCGAGGCGATGTGATTTTAGGATGGTACAGTTATTGTATTGTTTGTTTTCGTACTCTTTGATCTTCGCTAGTGGGTGAGTAGGCAGTTCTTTAAAGAACATTTGACAATATCGATATTGAAATTGAGATGGAAATTGGTTACCGGTATTGAGTTATGAGTTATGGGGCCTTTGAGCCGAGTTATCTTTACGGTCCAGCGTGACCATGGTCATTGAGTTATTTGAGTTGAAATCGATATTGAGATAGAAAAATTGTTTCGCGGTTTTATCCGCCAGTTCACTTACCCCTTGTCCTTGGTCTTAGGTAGGACGATGAGAATATGATATCTTGTTACAGTGGAGCATTATATTATGAGACGGAGTAATGAGTGAGACGGAGTAGTGAGATGAAACTCGGTTAATTGTGGAGGAATGAGATAAGAGTTGTATTAAAGGGTCTTTAGTTATAGACAGATATGTGCCGTCTATAATGAGATTTTTGTGCAATTTCTATTGTAGTACAAGTAGTATATTTCCTGCTGTTTAATCAATTACTGTTTGTGAGATGAGTTTTTAGTTATTATAGAGTTCGGATAGCTTTTGAAAGAGAGTTTTGCTTATAATGATAGAACTATATTCATTATCGGATTGTCGTTGAATAATACGAAGTTTAGCTTGTGATGATATAATTATTTGTTATAAGTTTTAAAGTTTGGAATGTTGATTGCAAAGTATTCGCAGGATGGTTCTCTTATACGTATGATATGAGAATCATATTGACAATTCTCTATTTCTTCTATAGTATCATCCAAGTAAAATGAGTAAGTACTCGAGTTATATTATTTTAGAAGTGATTATACTAGTCTCCTTCTAATATGACAATGCGGCTTTGTTTCGGAAATTTTACAATTTATTTATTGTATCCGCAAAAATTCAAAGGCATAAGATTAGAGGATTATAGATTGGCTCATAACCCGCAGTGGCAAACCGGGCATATAAGAAAATGCCGAAGATTATAGATTGGCTCATAACCCGAAGTGGCAAGCTGGGCATACAAAAATGCCGAGTATTATAGTTTGTCTCATAACCCGCAGTGGCGAGCCGGGCATACAAAAAATGCCTTTACTAGGTTTATGAGGTAGTTGGTTAATCAGCTCGTGTTTGTCTCATTTTCAGGTAGCGGAAAAGATTTTCTAAGTCGAGCTTTTGATTAAAGACACTGTAAAAGTTTTATTTCATTTTGTATAAAAAGCATTTTTGTAAGGAGACTTTGTATATTGATTATAATATTCCCTATTTTGATGACTTTTTAATATAAAAGTAATTTTTAATTTAGCTGGAAATCGGGAGTGTTACACTATGTGGCTTTATTTTGGTTGATGCGGTAACAAACCAATGTGATCTTAGGAGTTGCATGTAGTTTATATGGCATACTAGTTGATAGAATCATATGCATTAGGTTGTATAAATGTTAGTTGCATCATGGCATGTAGTTGTATTTTAGGAAAATTTTTGTGAAAACATCTATTTGGGAAACTTGACAAGTGTATATAAGGCCCTTGTAGATACTTTTTCTTCTTGAGACTTTACTCATTAGAATAGTTCTAAAATACCCTAGAATGTGTCATGCTAGTATCCTTTGACCCATGGACTAAGGCCTAGGCAAGAGTACCATGTGATGTGATGACTCCTTAGCTACCGTTTATTCCAAGGTGACCCTTAAAACCATGCAACCATCTTCCACTTCTATCATCATTTTCGTCAACAAAAAGGGAATGGGCACAAAAATTATCAACTTGAGTTCTAGTATCAAAATGAAAATCAAGAAGTTTGCACAAATTTGCATCAAAGAAAAGAGGAGTACAAAAATAAGAACTCTTATGCCTCAAATAAAAGCGCCCTTGTTACAAATTGGGATGACTTTGAAAATGTTCAAAAAAATGAAAAAATTGAAAATTGTCAAGCATCAAATTGCCAAACATCAAAGAAATGGCAAAGAAAATTATTCTCAAAAATGTCAAATGACACAAGAAATTGGGGGGAATAACAAAACCAAAAGCAAACTCCCACTATGAAACTCAAAAGCATATTGATCCCTTTTTCCATTGAACCCACTTTTGTGCATGGTAGAGAAGGGACGACCCTTCTTCTTGTCTAGGTAAGAGGGAGAATTCCACGATCCTACAGTGTTCCTAACATCACAGGGAGTCTACTCTTGACAAAAGCATTTAGGGATTGAGGACAAAGGTACCCTAGCTTGACACAACTTGGAGGTGATTTATTGGTATCCTCCTAGGCTTAGTAACTTGAAGAAACCATATCTATAATGGAGTGTGTACCCTTAGATTGCTTCCCCCTTAGATAATTTCCGCCACTTAGATGAGGAAAGTGGCTATTCTTTTGTAGATGAATCCATTACCTTGTTTTGTGTGCTTAATGATTGGATGTATCGCCATTTTGGCAAGCCCCACCTTGTCTTGCAAGAAGGCATCTTACCTCATGGATGCTTTGCTGTGAGTTGAAGGGGCGGAGTGAGACCCGCTAATTGTCTTATATCGGCTATATTAGTAGGTTAGTTTAAATAAAGGTCATAGTTTTAGTCACCTCTTTACTCGGGACGAGCAAAGGTTCGGTTTTGGGATGTTGATGTGACTCATATTTGAGCACATTTAGTCCCCAAATTAGCCTCGTTCCCATGCTTTCTAGCATATATTAGGGTCATTTCTTATCTTTAGTTTCCCATTTTGTATATTCTTTGAGGTTTTGTGTCCTTGGTAGGAGAGGATTGCTAACCTTACATTTATGGAGCGAAATGGAGCTAAATGGATTGCATCTAATGACCAAGCATCGAAGAGGAGACCGATACTAGAGGCCTAAGCAAATAAATAGAGTGAAATAGGCAATGATGAAAAGATCCTTGCATCCCCAACACAATCCCTGCGGATTATTAAGGAGCCAAATAAGAGAAGAACCATGTCCAACGATCCGAGAGGCCCGAGCTCAGGACGAGCAGATCAGAGCAACGATCCGAGTGGTCCTGAGAAGAATCTGAGCGTACCAGGGCACGATCCTAGCGTCCCGACTGCCAGCCCGAGCGGATCTTCTTACAGGACAGGCCGTGCTTCAGGTGACGACGAGCAGATCCTGGGGGGAGTTGCAAGCATGATCCGCGCATGTCCCTCGGGATTTTTAATTCCTCAAGCTTCTCTTAGGGTCTTAATAGTCATTTAAGCCCTTAGTAACCCTAATCCTTGTACTTAATTTTAGTATAAATACCCCATTGTACTACCTAGATTTCCATGAACTCTTAATCAAGCTTTAATCAATCCTTAATCATCTCTTAATTTAGTTGTAATACAGATTTCAATATTAATCATATCTTAATCTTTCATTAATCTCTCAATTGTTCTTAGTTCTATTTGGGTAATTAAAAGATTATTTGGGTTTATTGAAGGATTGACAACCGTCCATCACTCATCAAGTACTTCTATTATTCTTTGCTTTATTATTTGGATCATCTCAAATAGGTATAATCCCTTTTTATCCTTGTTTAATTATTGTTAATCACATCATTTATTCATCAGGTTTTGCTTTGTTAGTATGATTGACAACCTTATTAGCATGTTAAACTTGATCATGAGTGAGTACTCCCTTAGCTAGGGTTAATGGGGAATTAGGGGAAACAAACATGGGGATTGATCTATGCTTAATCTAATATGTTTTCATAATTAAATTGCTTACTTGTTGTGATTTCAACTTATGCACATGTGATGTTTGATGAAAGCGAGCCTATGAATCCTTACATTTTTTATCCATCTCTTATCTTTTCAATGAGCCTTGTAAGACATAAACCAACTCGAGCCTCATTAGACCATGCATAGAGTTGAATAGGAGGAGACTAAGTCGACTTGTAGGTGTTGTGCATTCTAGACGACTCAGCTCCAGGACCTAAATCTTCCTAGAGATTATAAGATATACACTAACTCGATCCCATCACAACAATAAGTGCTTGCATCTATTTGAGAACATTGTTTGTATAATCTATTTCCATGAATCCCCTATGAACCCATGACACCCTAGTGCTTTTAATCAATTGTTTATAACCCCTTTATTTGCTTTACTTTGTTTTCATTCATCTTGTTGATTAATTTAGATTACATCTCATCTCAACCCAATTTGTGACACCCTAAGACATAGCTACTTGTAATTGAAAATCCTACATCAATACCCGTCCCTTGGAATCCTACCTTTAGTTACCTCTTTACTAAGAGTAGTTTGTGAAGTTATAAATATTGTTTTGGTTGGTAGCTTTTGACGACGAGTTTTAACCGGACCATATTTCAAGAGGCAATTCACTCTATTAGACAGAAAAAAGGAGCTAAGTTGTATATGGCTATAAAAATTGATCTTGAAAATGCTTACGATCGCCTCAGATGGGACTTTATTCATGATACACTAAAAGATATGAATTTACCTATACTAATGGTAGATGGTAATGGAGTGTGTTACGAGTCCCATAATGCAATTGCTTTGGAATGGGGAAGCGACAGATCAATTCAAGCCTTCTAGAGGGGTACGTCAAGGTGACCCTCTTTCATCGTATCTTTTTGTTATGTGCTTGGAAAAATTACAGCAGACTATTGACCAAGCAGTCCGAAATAAAGCTTGGCGTCCGTTTTCTTTATGTCGTAATGGTCCGAGTATCCCAAATTTGTTCTTCGCTGATGATATGGTCTTGTTTGGTGAAGTATCGGTTGAACAAGCAGTAAACATAAAATATGTGTTGGAAAATTTCTGTAGAGCTTCGGGTGAAAAAGTCAGCGAACCTAAGTCAAGAGTTTTTTTCTCAAGTAATGCGACGCCTGAGCTGAGAAGTACAGTATGTCAAGCACTTGGGTTTGTTGAGACGGATGACTTGGGCACTTATCTAGGAATGCCCACCATCAATGGACGTGTTACCAGAAATACATTCGCTCATATCGAAGAGAAAATTAATAAAAGGCTTACAAGATAGTCTACTAAACAGTTATCTTTAGCAGGTAGGTCCACCTTAGTCCAATATACCTTGACATCCATTGCTAATTTCAGCATGCAATCTGCTAAAATCCCTCGTTCTGTTTGCGATTCTATTGATAAAAAAGCAAGAAGGTTTTTGTGGGGTGGGGATGATACTAAAAAAGTCATTCATCTTATTTCATAGGAAGTAGTGCAGCGACCCAAAAATGAGGGGGGGCTCGGAATTAATTCCGTAAAGCAAGCTAATGCAGCCTTCCTTACTAAACTGGGATGGAGAGTTCTTACTGAACGGTCTAGTCTTTGGTCCCGAGTCTTACGATACAAATATTGTATTGGTCGGTGTGATGTGGATATGTTCCAGCCTAAGCAAAAAATGTCAAATGCGTGGGCTGGAATTTCTTCTCAAGCTAATACAATCATAAATGGGACGGCTATAGTAGTGGGTAATGGAAGAAGGACTCTCTTCTGGGATCATCAATGGGTGGACGGTTACTGTCTATCGGATAATGCTATCGCCCCTATCCCAGATGATATTCTAGGGGCCACTATCAGTGATATGTGGAGGGAGGAAGTGGGCTGGAAATGGGATTTGTTTGCCAATTACCTTCCTCAGGTAGATCTTCAGCGAATCGCATCTATTACGCGCTTCCCAGACCCGGATTTGGAAGATACTTTATATTGGAAAAGCTCCAACTCTGGTAAATTCCCCCTGAAATCTGCTTTAGGTTACTTAAAAGGTACATATACCACTCTTGATCCGGAACCACCTGTATGGCGTGTTATCTGGCGCCTCCCGGTTCAACAACGAACCAGAATGTTTATATGGTTAGCTGCTCATGGTCGACTTTTAGTTAATGTTAATCGAGTTCGAAGAAATATGAGTGACGACCCTACTTGTCCCAAATGCGGAGTGGAAGAGGAAACCCATGACCATTTACTTCGATTTTGCCAGGTATCCCGTCAGATTTGGAACCAAATTGGTGAATTGATTCCCACATATTCGTTTTATACTACATTCTTTTCCACTTGGATTACTAACAATGCAAGTAATAATGTTAGTATGGATTTACTTAATTGGTCAATGTATTTTGCGATTACTTGTTGGTGGATATGAAAGTGGCGTAACAACGTTGTTTTCAGTCGAGACGAGGAGAACCCAAGCAATCCACGAGCTTTTCTCTTCAGTCAATTTGAAGTTACCAAGAAGGCTTTTGATCGCTTCTCACTTTTTACTCCTAGACCGTCCACTGCAGTCGGAGAAGTTTTCATTAGATAGCTTCCACCTCAACACGGATGGATCTTACTTAATACTTATGGGGCAGCTAAAGGGAATCCGGGAAAAGCAGGATGTGGAGGAATATTTCAAGACGAGACAGGTAATTTTCTCGAGGCATATTTTTTCTCAGCTGGAATCTGCTCCTCCATGAAAGCTGAAATACTTGCTCTCTTGGCGGGTCTTGAAAGGGCGAGAGAACTTAGATTGAAGAAATTGCTAATCCATATAGATAATCGGTCTTGTGTTCAACTCATTCTCGAAGACCAGCTGGTTAGTAACAGTCTTAAGTTTTTGGTTAAAAAATGCAAGGAGCTAATCAACGATGTGAGCTGGACAGTCAATCTGGAACACACTTATAGGGAAGCTAATCGCGCAAGTGATTGGCTCGCTAATTATGGAGTCAATTCTAGCACCATTCCGACTATTCTGGACTATCCTCATTTCGATCTTCGGCCTATTTTTAGAGAAGACATTTTCGGGGTGGCTATCCCCCGTCTAGTAGCTAGTTAATCATGGGGCTTGCCCCTCTTATGTACCAAAAAACAATTAGGGTTATTTAATGGTAATACTCCAAACTATTAGGGTGCTTCTTAAAATACTCCAAATTATAATTTAACTACCAATATACTCAACTATTACACCTCTCCCCTTCTACTAAAACGGGTGGAAGGGAGGGCTACCTGTTGAACCGGTAATTTTTTTTCATTTTTCTTTTAAAAAGACTCCATTACTTTGCACAAAAGTAATTACCCTCCTCCAAAACCCCATTTGTGATCATACAATAAAAGTGGTTAATCTATTATACTAATTTTGACCTTGTATTTCAATTACAAAATCCGATTACTGAACACTGAGTAGTTAGTTATGAAGTCCTCTATGTCTCCTTCCCTCACGGCTGCACATGAGAAACACAAATGAAAATCTTCATCTCATTATTTCCGAAATATGAATACAATGATTATGATGAATTCTAGGACAATGTTACAGATCTACTGCTAATCATGTTTTCATATTTAAGATTGCAGTCACATCTTTTTTTAATTTTTTTCGTTTTCTAATATTCTTATTGTTCCCAGTACTTCCAAAGCAGCATTAATGGAAATGCTATGTCAACCCACCATTAATTCATTTTTATGTCATTTTCATCCGCTATGTGAGTTCCAACTATTTCTTCAAATTGCTTGGTAATTATCTAATTGAATTAATCTTGTTAGCCCAATTGGTTAAAGTTCATAATCTGACACAATCTGACTATTCTAATGATTCAAGAATGTTATTGAAAGGATAATCTAAAAGAGGGGAATGGAATGGAAAAGTATGGGATTATATCTGAGTTTATAGTAAGAGAAGGACCTAAACTATGAATCCTTTTCCAGTTAAGGACCTGAACATTAAAACTTTCCAGGTAAGGACCTATGATACAACATCCGGCAATACTGCCGTTATGTGTCAGATTTGACTCCTTAGTTGTCCTTTTACCATGACAAGGAGTTGCATTTTTCTATTTCACTAAAATAATTACTCCCTCCTATTCTATATAATCGTCCCATTGTGAAAATAGCACAAGAATTAAGAAAGTGAGTTTAGACCACACAAAACAGACAATGGGACAGTTATGTGAATAGACGGAAATGGAATTGAATTTGGACCACACAACACTTACCAAAAATAGACAATGGGACAGTTACCCGACTAGACGGAAATGGAAAATGAGACGATTATCTGGAATAGGAGGGAGTATGATTTATGTGTAAATTCTATCCACCGCCATTTTATATGAAGTGTGCAGAGGCAAGGCCATGATTTCGATTGTGGTGTAGCAAAATATATACTCAAGGTAAAGTGTACAAATAATTAGTATGAAAGTAGTAAATATTAGTGTAGCAAATCACGAAATTTTAACCGAATTTTTCGCCTTTGGTATAGCGGCGTCTACACCAAAGCCTATAGTGACCTCGCCCCTGGAAGTGTGTATGCATATTTGGTTTTCAAAAACACCAAGAGTACCAACATTTCTAAAAAAATGATGTTCAATTTTCTCAATTATGGGGAGTATATTAATTGCACGACAATATAGACATTGGACCTAAATAATGATTAATCAACATAATCGGTAAGACAAAAAAAAATTCTAATAAAAGTGGTAATATAGTGCTTATTAATGTTTCGAAAGTAAATTTTTTCTATTAAAAATTCCGTAAATTTACATGTGGATTTATATCTAACCATTAATATCGAGATATATTGAATATGAGTTCTTTTTGTCGTGTTAATGAATTATGGAATATACAAGATTAATTTTTTTTTTTTAAAAAAAAGATATATTTATCTACACTAGAGTCCACAACCTTTTTTAAAGTTTGTAAGAACTAATAAAATGTGTGTTAGTTTTTATTTGGATTAACCATTATTTAAGTCTGATATTCATGGTGTCTTTGACTATTATTGATATTCTCCCGGTCTTATTCATTTGTTTACCTTAAATTAAAATGTCCTCACAATGAATAAAAAAGGTAAATAAATGGATGAGACGGAGGGAGTATATGATATGCCATTTACTATTATAGTATTATGTAAAAGATAAAAGAAGAAAAATGGTTAAAAGAAGGGAGTTGATGAGGATTGAGGAAGAAGGAAGAGTGATAAGTTTCATTATAACGACCAGCATTTCATACAGAGAGAAGACATAAGAGATACTTGAGGTTTCACATTTTTCACACAATCACAATCTTACAGGGGACTGACTGTATTCCCAAAGCCATTTTATTTTTGGGAAAATCTAAGCTTCTCATTAATATTGAAAAGGTCCCATACAAATTCACGAGCTTTCAAAAATTTTACCATACATCATTACATCTCTACTGGGTTGTTATATAGCTAAACCAATCAAGTACTCTTCTATTTTTCGATTTAATGTCACACTGGCCTATTCTCATCAGGACTTCATGTCGTACTTTGCTGAACAGAACAACGGGCCTCCAAACAAACCCTTCCAGTTTGCATAAATTTCTGCATTGCCACGAATGCGCCATCAGGCTTGCCAATATCACTGCTACTAGATTTTTCCTGCAAGCAGATGACTGTCTCCATCCAATCCACCATACAATGCAATGCCTTTCAGGAAGAGGGCATATACACCAATCTTTCACCAACTGCAGGCAACTCTTGCTGTAAATGCATTCAAAAAAGAGATGATCATGAGTCTCCTCCTCTAACCCATACAAGTAACAACAATTCTCCTGAATTATATTCATTTTAACCAGTCTGTCATGTGTTAGCAGTCGTTGCTGAGCCACTAACTAACACAAGAAAGTATGACGTGGTAAAATCCAACTATTTAGCATCCAGGGAAACCAACCGACCTTAGTAGCATCTGGTTTAATCCATTGATAACCCTGCCTGATAGTGTAATGCTCTACTTCATCTACATTAAATAATTTATCTCTAAAAATATTTTTAACTTGACAAATTTTCCTCCAAGCCCAACTACATCCAACACCTGGTTCATAATCCTTCCATCTAGTGTGTTTGATATATACTGCATGTACCCATTTAACCCATAAATGATCACCCTTCATTGCTACCCACCAAACATATTTCTCTATGGCTGCTATGTTCCAGCTGTGAAGATCTCTAAGGCCCAAACCACCCTGTTTCATAGGTTGACATATCTAGGACCAAGACACCAGAGCTGGACTATCCTTCTGATCTTGACCATGCCACAGGTAGGCTCTGCAAATAGACTCAATCTTCCCAATGATAGTCTTTGGTAGGATGAAAATCCTAGCCCAGTAACTATGCAAAGTGCTAAGCACGGACTGAATGAGCACCAAACGTCCAACATAAGACAATTTCTTGGACCCTAAGCCTCGAATTCTATCAACAATTCTTTCAATTAAAGAGTGACAGTCCAACACAGACAGTCTTTTGGGAGAGACATTAACTCCCAAATACTTGAATGGAATTGTCCCCTTGTGCATACCAGTGACTGTGTCAATTTCCTTGATCAGGCTATCATCCAGTCCATTGCATTAGAAGTTTGATTTTCCTCTATTCATTGAAAGTCCTGTAGCTTTAGATAAATAATCAAAAGCTTTCATCAACATATCAATGGAGGCTCTCTCTCCTTTACAAAACAGCATAAGATCATCAGCAAAACAAAGGTGTGTTAGCTGAATCCTATTGCACAGAGAATAAAATTTGAATCTGGGGTGCTGCTGAACTACCCCTAAAACTCGACTTAAATATTCCAAGCATAAGGTGAACAAGAGAGGAGATAAGGGATTTCCCTGCCTGAGCCCTCTTTTTCCTTTAAAGAAGCCAAAAGTTTCTCCATTCAATGAAATTGAATAGGAGGGGGTAGTTATGCATTGCATCAGAAGTTGACAAAACTTATCAGGGAAGCCAATAGAAGTCAGCATATCCTTCACAAAAACCCATTCTAAAGAATCATAGGCTTTCTGTAGATCAAGTTTCATCATCAATCTTGGGGAAAAACTCTTTTTTTTATATAATTTGACCAGATCTTGACAAATGAGGATATTTCCCAAAATATCCCTGCCTTTGATGAAAGCACTTTGAGAAGGATTAATAATATCTGGCAAAACATGTCCCAGTCTAGCACAAATCACTTTGGATAAGCATTTATAGACAGTATTGCAACAGGCAATGGGCCTAAATTGCATTAGTGTCTCAGGCAGCTCCACTTTGGGAATTAAGGTAATGATTATGTTATTACTTTGCTTCAACACTTTCCCAGACTGGAAGGCTCCTTTCACAACAACAATTACATCATTTCCCACAATGTCCCAGTTATCCCTAAAGAATTGACTGATATATCCATCAGGGTCAGGGGCTTTAGTCCCTGGGATATCAAACATTGCAGTTTTAACTTCATCAGCAGTCACTGGTGCAATTAAGATAGCACAATGACTCTCAGTAACACAAGGCCCCTTCTGCACCACTCTCTGGTTAACAGGTGTAACAGCATTAGAAGTGCCCAACAACTTTTGATAAAATGCTTCAAAAGTTGTTTTGATATTATCAGGAGTAGTACACAAATTATTATTCATGTTTTTTATCTGAAACACTCGATTTTTGGATCTTCTTCTTCTAATGTTAGCATGAAAATAGGAAGTATTTTCATTCCCAAACTTCATCCAATCAAATTTAGCCTTCTGATTGAGAAATTGATGCCTGGCTTTTCTCAACTCAATCACTCCCCTGGCACATTCCTTTTCATTTTGACACAACTGTTCATTTAAGGGATCTAAAATTAACAGTTCCTAAAAATTTTGCAGAGCTAGTTCAGCCACATGAGTGAGGTTCTCAATGTTATCAAACTGCTCCTTATTAAGATTCTTCTGTGCAGATTTCAAACCTTTCAATTTTGTGACCACCCTGTACATAGGGGTCCCCTGGCACTCCCTTTGCCAACCAGTCCTGACAATGTCAGAGTAACCAGGTGCCAAAGACCACATATTGAAGTATTTAAAAGTGGCTCATCTCCTCTGATGTTCAACCTCAAAATTAACAAGATAAGGACGTATTCCCAAAGCTTTGTGTAGTATGTATCTAATAAATTTCTCATTTGCTACTTCATTATATGAACAGCTTAATTATGCGTCTAGTATTGGAGACTTTGGAGTAGAATATTGACGGAGGGTTGACAGAGTTAGATTATAGGTCCTTACCTGGAAAATTTGATAGTTTAAGTCCTTATCTGGAAAAAAATTGAAAGTTCAGGTCCTTCACTTTGCCTTAACTCGATTATATCTATCTACTTTTGAGGATGTAAATTTTATCATATAGTACTTCCATTATTTAACAAAGATCATTGTGCTTATTTTTAAAGCTTGTTTTTAAAATTGCTTTTTTTTTAAATAATTTTAATTACATAAATGGTAAAAATGAAGGAGAGATAATGAAGAAGGATTACCATTGTAATGGAGGAGGAGGAAGATTAACATTGTAACGGAGGAAAAAGATGAAGTTGAAGAAAGGTGGGTTCCGCATTTAGCTTTTACCTGTTGGTACAGGTTAATATAGGGGCCATTCTGTTAGAAGATAAATGATGTAATAGTTGGGTATAATAATAGTTAAAATATAGTTTGTAGTATTTTGAGAAGCACCCCAATAATTGAGAGTATTCACATTAAATAACCCCATAAATTATAAATTATTAATTAAAATGCGGAGTATTACATAACAACCCAAAACCCTAGCTTTATTATCACCCAAAATCCCTCATAAATCCTAGACGAAACTACTCACACATGATTACAAACATAGAAATAAAGGATGAATAACTTAACATGAAAATAGCAATAGGAAACATAATACGAAAACAAGTAAATTGAACAAGTAAAAAACATGTAAACAATTGAAAGGAAGTGAAATTTAGAGAAGTAATATACCACTATTAATTAAGGATGCAAACTTGGATTGAAATAAGGAAATATCTTCTTGTCTTCAAATTACAACTCGATACTAAATGTAAACTATTGAAAATGGTAGATCTTAACTAAATTATAGAGTAATTAAACTAATATCGAAGAAAGATTACAACTTTAATTAAAGCAAAATTAAGAGACGAAGTAAATTAAAACTAGGGTTTGTGAAGAAAAATGAGAGAGTAAAAAATAGAGAGGATACTCTAATTATTATGTAATTTAATAACAATAATGATAATAATAATAATAATTATTGATTAAAATATCTCCAACTCACTAATGTGTCGATAAACACATGGGGATGGGGTATTTATACAAAACAAGACAAAAAGGAAAACGGGAAACACGAGAAAGGGAACACTCATAAGGGGGGCCACAACTGATCAACCGGCGGCAGTACAAGGCGCCGGCACCGAGCACATGAAAGCAAGAGGAAGGAGCTCGTGGCTTGTGTCACGAGCCGGGTAGGGGGGCCTGCTAGGCGGCAGGGAGAGCATGTGTAATAGCTTGATGGGAGGAGGTGCTGTGTAGGCTGGGTGGTCTGCGGCCGGTGGGTTGCCCGGCGCCGAGCACAATCAACGAAAATAGCCCATTTGGAATATGTATTCTCAGCCGAGTAGGAGGGCGGTAGCTTAGCAGGGTCAACAGCTGAAAGGGTCTACTTGGTGTCGCATTCTTAAGCTGGGTTTGTTCTCTGTCTGAGCAGGAAGAGATGGAGCTGAGTATGGTGGTTGTTTAGGTGATTTTTACCAAATTGGTTGTTTTAGGTCAATGTGGTCTTACTCTTTGGTTATTTGATTAATCGTTTGTATGATGATACTTTAAATAAGGAAATAATGCTTGTAATGTAAATTGACACGTAAGATTTGGTAACGCGGAAAACCCAATGTGGGAACAACCGCGGGAGGGACGGTACCCTGCCAAATATTGCACTAGCTTTGAATGAGAGGACGAATACAATTGGAACGTAATGTAAATCTTGCTAGCATGAAGTCTTGTGTGGGTGTTCTTGGATGGATGTATATGTGAATCCCCTTCTTTGATTGCTTCCTTGACTATTTATAGGGTAAGAACCCTAGATGTATCCTACCTTGATTATGGAAAGGAGTACAACTTCCATAACAACTCTTGCCATAACACACGATCTCCTTTCATTCTCCCTGATCTCCCTGACTTCTCCCTGAACCCTTTCCTAAATACGGACGCCTTCCCAGTGGGCCCCGTTTCCCTTCATACGCATCTTGCCCCACCTATCCTTCCTCCACCCGTGGAATCTACTTCTACCATACCTCCCTTCAAGGCCCATTTCTTAACAACTTTGCTAAGCGGGCTTTTCCTATTATGCAAAATTTAGCCCAAACAGTTTGCCCCAAATTTCTTGTGAAGTACGCTTCGAGGTGTCGAACAAGGAGTTTACGTAATCAACTGCTAAAACCCTAAGCCGTCATTTGCACTCCTTTTCATGCAAACTCATCATCACTGCCACCCTCATTTCTCGCGCCCTTCTCTCTCTCCTCCTTTATAACCTCAACTCCCTCCCTACTTCATTTAATCACTTCCACTATTTCCCCAAAAACTCTTCCCCTTATTCTCATCTCTCCCTTTTCTCTTTTTCCGCCGGCTTCCCTGTTTCACTCCCGCAGTCTTCTTCACCAGGTATTTCCCCCTTCCTTTTCTTCTTAATTTGCCTTTTCCTTTTTCCACCATGGGCAAAACTCGACAGTCATCACCGACTCCCACACGTTCTGATCGCAACCCTGACCCGGTATTTCCTTCCCGGGGACTCTTCACTCACCCCCATGACTGTGACTCTGCCCTGACCCATGCCGACATCCCTCTGATCAAAAATTTGCGTGGTCTTGGTGATGGGGTGGATGTCGCCATTCCTGAGCCCGGCCAACAAGCTGATGCCATCCGTCCAGGGTGGGTTTGTTTTTTTTATACCCATTTAGATATGGTCTTCGCTTCCCTTTTCCCAAACTCGTTCAAGACTTCATCTTTACAAATAATTTTACCATGGCACAAATTTCTGCCACTGCCTGGAGGGTTCTTCTCTATTCCTTGGCCGCTTGTCAAAATACTGGCAACTCCATCTCTCTGGGCGATCTGGCCCATATGTATGATATCAGGTCCCTGGGTAGGGGCCAATTCTCATTCCGGAGCTTTGGAGAGGCTCTTTTCAGGCATGTGTCAAAATCTCGGGATGAGAAATGGTTCGAGGACTTCTTCTTTATGAGGAAGGCTTCTATCCAGCCGCCTACCGATTACATTTTCGAGAAATGGGTCATAACTTCGAGTAAGTAGCCTTCCTGTCATCTGATTCATTTATCTTGCTGCTTACTAGCTTACTTCATCGTCCTCGTGCAGGTCCCTGCTACCTGACCCGTATTGGTGCCCAGATCCCTGCCCGCAACAAGTTATTCTGCATTCCTCAGTTAGAGAGGAAGTTTCCTGACCTGCTTCCTGGATTTTCTCCTGCCTCTTCCTCCAACCCCCTTCAATCGTCTCACAGCATATCTTCCGGTAAGCTTTCTATAGTCGTTTAAGTTTGTATGCAACCTTACTGACAACTCAATTTTCCTGACGCCTGAAATGACGTTTGTTTGCAGGTTCAAGAGTTGACCCTCTGGAAGCTATCCCCCAGAGCGCAAAAAGAAAGAGATCTGCTGCCAGCCTTGACGTGGCATCTGCCTCCAAGAGGAGTGCTCCTGGTGCCTTTATTCAGACTCCTCCTACTCACTCTAGCTCTGCCAGGCCTGAACCCTTGGAGGTCGACCCACTGTCTCGTCATCCCCCTACTCCTCCTACCAGTCCTCGTACTTCAGCTAGCGGAGGCATCATTGCTCACTTCCCAGAGGGTTTTGGGAACGTTGATAAGGTGCCATACTGGCCAGAAATCGACCAGCTGCTTTTTCCTCCTCTAAAGGAGGCCTTCTCAGAATTTTCTCCAAAGGAAATGGCTGAGAATGATGTGCACAACGCTTTCATGGTGAGTGATCTTCGTCTTCCACCTGTTCTAAATTTTTACCTTTAATTCCTTGCTAACTTTTAATCTTTCTCGCCCCAGACCCTCCAGTCTGCTCTTTACAACAGGAAGATGATCAACATAGTGCAGACCACCAGCCGAGCCACTAGTGCCAAAAACAGGGAGCTGACTGCGTCTAATGCTGATTTAGAGAAGAAGCGTGCTGATTTGAGGGGGAAGGTAGCTGAGCTAAAAGCGGATCTGGCTGGTGCAAAGAGGAAGCTGATCAGCTGGCTCGTACCCAAGAGGTTTGCACCACGTTCTATGACTCCTTGAAGCGTTCTGAGGAGAGGATCAGTGAGTTGATCACCCTGGCCACAAATGTTGCTTACACCACCTGGCGGGGAAAGATCAGCGGGATGCGTGCTGCCCTTGAGGAGGCTCCAACCGAGCAAGCCATAGAAGAGGAGGAGAGGCAGCTGGAGATGCTCTATCCCGCTCAACCTGATCTGAGTGCGCTGATGCCTAAGGTTGGTGAGGTGAATTCTCCTGTGCTGGTTGAGCAGGCTGCTGGTGGAGATGTTGGGTTGCCCCAGGATGCTGCAGACGGAACTCAGGAAGTTGTGGCAGTTGAGGGAGTGCAAGATGGCCCGATACCTGAAATAGATGGTCAGCATGCAGAGGAGTTGCTAGATGTGGAGGTCATTAATGTGACCGATAGTTAAGAAGTCTTTTTTTTTTTTTTTTTTTTTTTTTTTTTTTTTTTTTATATCAATGAACTTTTTTGGTAGTCTGACCCTATGGTGGCAGACTTGTAATATTTTAGACTTTTTCTGGTAGCTCGCCATGGTGGCGATGAAACTCTGGGGCCGCACTTTTGGCCATGTTTTGGAAAGCTCCTTGCCGTGGTTAGGCAAGTTTTAGTTACATCTTGTGTGCTAGATTTCGTTTTTCTTATTTTAGGAGGTTGTCGCGTCAGCCTGTTGGCTGATTTAGGCGAGTCATGTCATCTAGAGGAGGCTGACTCAGACTCAGCTAGCTGCCGTGTCAGTCTGTTGACTGATTTAGGCATGTGCCGCATTGTAAGGAGGGGTGGCCGTGTCAACCTTAGAGGCTGATTTAGACCAGTCGAGTCGGCCTGAGGAGGCTGAACTTGACTCAGCTAGCTGCCGTGTCAGTCTTTTGACTGATTTAGGCGTATGCCGCAGTTTTTAGACTACTTAACCTTGTTCATGACCAAGGTGTGTTCATCACGTTTAAAGCCAATATGGGCGTAATTTAGGCAAGTTTATCGTCGTTCTAGGACCAATGGGACGCTGCAGGATTTTAGTAGCTTAGAGATCCCTACGTTCCATATTTGTATGCATGCATGCTGGGCCCTGATTAATTGCGATTAGTGCGAGCTACGTCCAGGGGGTGGTATAAGGGGTTGCTAGGTAAGCGTGTTTAGCCGTCAACCAGGCTCCCTTTCGTATGTTCCACAGTCCGCCTGGTGAGGGTGCTCCTAATGGAGAAAGTAGGTTAGGCACGTTGGAGTGCCATGTGCCTTGTCACCCCGCGTTGGCAGTTGACAGTCCTACTAGATACACTTTCAACATACCATAGACATTAGAATTCGAAGTGATGTACTTAGAGAAGCCTGAAAACAGAAAAGTCTATTAGAATGATATGAAGTACCTAACGCCATCTCATGGGGTACCAGAGCAATTGTGGTCCCATGACGCTGTCAGACCATACCATCCAATAGTAGTTTGAAAGTTGAAAGAAAACAAAGATATCAGAAAAGGATATGGAATTCGTAGTATGCCTGCTACCGGATTTTTATTTCATTGTCTTAAAATAATTTGGCTTTTCATGGTACATTACTCCGTAAGCTAAAATATACTTATTATTAAAAGTAATATCTCTTCAGGTGAAGTATGTTCCATGGGCGTTGTATGATTTTACCGTCCATAGTCATCAGTTTGTATGCACCATGGCCAACAACTCCTTCTACCTGGTTTGGTCCTTCCCATTTGTAGGCGAATTTACCTGCCTTTCGATTTTTAGTGTTCTGAAACACTTCACGGAGAACCAGGTCCCCTACCTCCAGGAGCCTGACTTTCACATTCTTATTGTAACTTCTGGCCACCGACTGTTTGTAGGCAGCCAGACGTATTTTGGCACTTGCTCGTAGCTCATCTACTGTGTCCAGGTTTCTGACCATCTCTGCATTGTTCAGCTCCCCTGTCATACATCCATACCCGTGAGTGGGAACCAGGACTTCTGATGGAATGACTGCTTCCGCGCCAAACACCATGCTGAAGGGTGTTTGGTCTGTTGCTATCTTTGGCATCGTTCTATCTGACCATAACACCAGTGACAATTCATCTGCCCACTTTCCTCCTAACTCTTGCAACCTCCTTCTCAGATTGTCCATGATAATTTTTTTGCTGGACTCAGCTTGCCCGTTAGACTTTCTAGTCCTGGGGGCTGATTTTTTCAAGGTGATGTTCCATCTGGCATAGTACCCTTCAGCATCGTTGGAGATGAACTGTGAGCCATTGTCACATATGATCTCTGATGGGATACCAAACCTGCAGATGATATTGCGTTTTATGAAAGAGATGACTTGTTTGTCCTTCACTTCTGTGAATGCTTCTGCCTCTAACCACTTGGAGAAGTAATCTGTCATTGCCAGCATCCATATTCTGTTCCATGTGGCTCTTGGTAAGGGGCCTACTATGTCCATGCCCCATGTCATGAACCGCCAAAGAGAAATGATAGGGTGCAAGGGCTCTACTGGCTGATGGATCATTGGTGCTGAACGCTGGCAGGCGTCACACTTACGTGCGTATTCTGTTGTATCTGCCCTCATTGTGGGCCAAACGTATCCTTGTCTGAGAGCTTTATTTGACAGACTTCTGCCCCCTGCATGGTTTCCACATTCACCGCTGTGGAGAGCATGTAACACAGTCTGTGCCTCCTTCTTGCTCAGGCATCATAGGTAGGGACCTGCCAGTGACTTCCTGAATAGTGCATCATCAATAAGTATAAACCTGGAGGCCTTTACTCTGAAAGCCCTCACTTCCTTCTTGTCATCCTGCAATTTATTATGACGCAGCCAGTCTAGGTAGGGTGTGCGCCAATCCCAGTCGTCTGCCTGTGCAGATGGTTGATCAGGCGGCTGGTCAACTGGCTGAGAGCCTTCCCCGGCTTCCGTAGCTGTCTGAACTCCCACTTCGTCCCGATGATTGTCCAGTTCTCCTTTGTCTATTTCATCTGTCTTTTGGATAAAAGATTCTAGCATATGTGCGATAGGAATCCTGGACAGTTGTGTTGGTTTGAAAGTTGTCCCCAGAGTTGCTAAGGCATCTGCTTCCACATTCTGATCCCTGGGAATCTGCTTGAGCTTTCAAGTTTTGAATTTTTGTTTTAGCTCTTTTGCTATTTTTAAGTATGCAATCATCTTTGAATCTCTAGCTATAAACTCATCATTCACGTGGTTGACTATTAGTAGAGAGTCACTGGATATGTGCAGTGCGACCCCCTAATTCCGAGCTAGCTGCATTCCTAATATCAGGGCCTCGTATTCTGTCTCGTTATTAGTTGCCTTGAATTCACATCTTACTGCTTGCGCTATCAGATCTCCCTGTGGTGACCGAACGATCAACCCTACACCTGCCCCTCTCTGGTTGGAGGCTCCGTTGATATGCATCTGCCAGACTTCTACCATCCTGTTCCCTTCTAGGGCGAGGATTTCCTCATCTGCCAGATTTTGGATGGCTGGGCTGAAGTCTGAGACAAAGTCTGCTAATGCTTGCGATTTGATTGCTGTTCTGGGGTCATACTGGATATCATATCCACTAAGGTGTACGGACCACTTCGACGTTTTGCCTGACAGTTCAGGTTTCCTCATGATAGACTTCAGTGAGTAGTTGGTCACAACGTGTATGGTGTGGGACTCAAAATAGGGGCGCAGCTTATAAGATGCTACTACCAGAGCTAGTACTAGTTTTTCAAGAGATGTGTACCTGGTCTCTGCTGGCAGCAGATACTTGCTTACGTAGTATACTGGCCTCTGTTCTATCTCCTGTTCTCTGACTAGAACAGCGCTCACTGCCACCTCTGTGACGGCCAGGTAGAGGAACAGTGGTTCTCCTGGTTCCGGTTTCGACAGCAGTGGTGGGCTGCTAAGGTAGTGTTTCAGATCTCTGAATGCTAGCTCGTGATCTGCGGTCCACTCGAACTTTTGGTTTTTCCTTAGTATATCGTAGAACAACCTGCACTTATCTGAGGACCTTGAGATGAACCTGCTCAGGGCTGCTACCTTGCCAGCTAGTCTTTGAACGTCTTTAGGCTTTTCAGGTGACTCCAATTGCAAGACAGCCTTGATCTCCTCGATGCTGGCTTCTATCCCTCTTTGAGTTACAATGTAACCTAAGAATTTCCCAAAGGATACCCCGAAGGTACACTTAGATGGATTTAGCTTCATTTTGTATTCCCTCAGGGTGCTGAATGTTTCTGCCAGATGCTGCATATGATCTTTGGCTTTCTCTGATTTTACTACCATATCATCGATATATACCTCCATAGTTCTTCCTATTTGCTCTTTAAACATGCGGTTGACCAGCCTTTGATATGTGGAACCTGCATTCTTTAGGCCAAATGGCATGACGTTGTAACAATATATTCCTCTTTCAGACATGAATGCCATTTTTTCTTGATCTGCAGGATCCATCTTCATTTGATTGTACCCACTCCATGCGTCAAGGAATGTCAGCATCTCATGTCCAGTTGTCGCATCTACCATTGGATCGATGTGAGGTAGTGGGAAAGGATCTTTAGGACATGATTTATTGAGGTCGGTAAAGTCCACACATACTCTCCACTTCCCATTTTTCTTAGGTACCACCACCACGTTGGACAACCACTCTGGATATTTTACCTCTCTTATCTTCGTTGCTGCCAGAAGGCTATCTACCTCTTGATTAATTACCTTATTCCTTTCTGCTGCAAACTTCCTTATTCTCTGCTGGATGGGTCTACACTTTGGGTCAACACTGAGCTTATGCGTTATGATGGACGGATCTATTCCTATCATGTCGTCGTGTGACATGCGAAACAGTCCATGTTATCTTGAAGAAATTTGATTAACTGCTGTCTTAGGTTCCCTGTGCATCCGGCTCCAATTAACACGGTCCTTTCTGGGTGCAGCTTGTCCATGTTGATCTGATCTAGCTCCTCGGCTGGGGGCTCAATGTATTCATCCTGGACAGGCTGCTTTTGTAATTGCTATGCTGGAGGACTGGTCGTGCACTTTAGTGCTTTCTTGTAGCAACCTCTAGCTTCCTCCTGATCTCCTCGTATTGTTTCTACCCCCCATGGAGTGGGAAATTTTATGCATTGATGATATGTTGAGGGGATTGCTTTCATTTGGTCCGCGAGTCTTCCTGCACGACGTTGTAGGTGGAGGGTCCATCTATGACCAGATACCTGATTTGCTTGTTGACCCCTCCTACATAGGTTGGGATGACTATCTCACCTAGTGAGTTGGCTGTCTCCCCGCTGAAGCCTACTAGCGGGATGGTTTTCTTCTGCAGGTCCTTCTCGTTGAATCTCATATTTTCTATAGTTTTCAGCATGATCAGATTCACCGAGCTGCCTGTATCTACCAAGACCTTTCTAACTGTGCAGTTAGCCATTGACAGGGTGATTATGAGTACATCATGATGTTCCCGTTTGTCATATGTGTCTCCTTCATCAAAGGTGACGGCTGGTAAATCACTGTGAGAAATTCTGCAAGAATTTGTTGGTCTATCTCCTTTAGTACCGGTGGCATGCCTCTTGGCTTCCGAGTATGTTAACCCACTTAAATCTGAGCCGCCTGTTATCACGTTTATAATCTTGGTGCATGTGGGTGGATTTGCAGGCTTTCGGAGCCTACTTTATCCTGCTGCTTGCCCCCACGTGGTAATAGGTGGCTCAGTTTACCTTGTTCGTACATGCGTTTGATCTCTCTTCGTAGTGTATAACAGTCTTCGGTGTTATGCCCAATATCACGATGGAATTCACACTTCTGTTTACTATCTTTTCGCCACGCCTGTTCTTCTACTGGCGGCTTGGGCCACCTTACCCTGTCTCCCATATCCTTGAGTGCCTTCAGGATTCCTCTGGTGCCTGTAGTGAATTCATACTCTGCCAGAGTAGGGAGTTGCAGATTTTCTTCGATTCTGTTGACTCCCCTTCCGTATGGCCTATATCTTTCGTCCCTCTTACTGGTAGGTTGATTTCTTCCTGGCTTCTCTATGGCTGAGGTACTGGAAACGCTTGGTGTACTAGGTAGGCTAGCTCTGGCTAGGATGTCTTCCTCTAGTCTGATTGCGGCAACAGCCTTTTCTTGCACTGCTTCGAAGCTATGGCAAGGATGCATAGTTAGCTGCTTATACAGGTTAGAATCATGGTGGAGGCCCCTTCTGAAGGCTTCTTCTGCTGTCGAAACATCACATTCCCGTACTGTCACCTTTTCATTGTTGAATCTGGTGTTGTATTCTCCGATGGTTTCTCCTGCCCACTGGACGATTCTGTATAGATCCCCTCCGTGCTTTTGTGGCTTCCTGCTGCTTGCGAACTGCTGGGTGAACGCGTTTACCAACTCAGCAAATGTGGATATTGACCTGTTGGGTAGACTCACAAACCATCGAAGTGCCCGCCTCGTTAAGGTGGATCCAAATCCTTTACACATGCAAGCTTCCTTGACTTGCCCTACAGCTGTCACCGTCATCATCTTCTGTTTGTACTAGCTTATATGGTCAAAGGGATCTGCTGTGCCATCAAAGAGAGGCATATTTGGACTCGTGAATCCCTTTGGCATAACTCTGATGGATATGGCGTCCACGAGTGGCGAGTCGACATAACTGTCAGGTGCTACTTTCTCTAGTGGGGGAGGCAGTCCTGGAACCCTGCTTAACATCTTACTTAACTCCAAGTACTGCTGATTTGTTATGCTACCCGAATCTGGGGTTTGCCTGTCAGCTGCTTGCTGATTTAATATGCCGCCTCCTGACCCAAACTCTTGAAGGTTGCGATGTATCCCAGCAGCTAGGGGGGTTGAAGTAACGACTGTTCCCTGCTGCCAGTTTACTTGTCGGTTCTACTCGGATCCTGCTCCAGGTGTCTGGTCAATTGTTGCGGAATTGCTAACAGGGGTGCCGCCTGTTCGTGCTTCCACACGGCTGGCTGACGGCCAGTTATCCGGTGTGAGGTATCCTAGTCCTTGTGGAGTTATTCTTCCATCTGATGGTATTGTAGCTAGATCCAACCTTGTTACCAGTTCAGCTGGTATCGGCCGAAGTGGATTCCTGCTGCCTGATGCCCCCTGTGTCAGATCTACTAGCGGGGATCTTCCTTCCGCTGCCCTGCTTGCTGGGGTGGCAGACTGCTGTTTTAGGATATCTATCTGTGCCCAAAGCTCTCTCTCTCTCTCTCTCTCTCTCTCTCTCTCTCTCTCTCTCTCTCTCTCTCTCTCTCTCTCTCTCTCTCTCTCTCTCTCTCTCTCTCTCTCTCTTCCTTGCTTCAGCTTCAGCTTTCTTCTGGTCTTCTCTCATGTTTTCTATGGCCTTCTGAAGGTTCTCTACGCCAGCGAGCAAGATTTGCGTGGGACTGGGTGGCGGGGTGAGGCCTGAGCTTGCTGCTCCCTTATCTGATCTAGCCAGGTTGTGACAAGCGGGGAGTTTTAGGAGGCAAAGAGGTTTTTGCCGTTGGTGTGATTCTTGAGGTATGTCCGGGAGCCTGCGTTGCCACTGTCGATGACGGATTTTGAGTAGAGGTCGGCGGTGGCGACGGTTGTCTGCTTCCTGACACGGATTCCGATGCTTGCTTATCCTTTGCGTACTTAGATTATCAACGATTGACGACCACAATGCCCCACGGTGGGCGCCAAACTGTTTAGGTGATTTTTACCAAATTGGTTGTTTTAGGTCAATGTGGTCTTACTCGTTGGTTATTTGATTAATCGTTTGTATGATGATACTTTAAATAAGGAAATAATGCTTGTAATGTAAATTGACACGTAAGATTTGGTGACGCGGAAAACCCAATGTGGGAACAACCGCGGGAGGGACGGTACCCTGCCAAATATTGCACTAGCTTTGAATGAGAAGACGAATACAATTGGAACGTAATGTAAATCTTGCTAGCATGAATTCTTGTGTATGGGTGTTCTTGGATGGATGTATATGTGAATCCCCTTCTTTGATTGCTTCCTTGACTATTTATAGGGTAAGAACCCTATATGTATCCTACCTTGATTATGGAAAGGAGTACAACTTCCATAACAACTCTTGCCATAACACACGATCTCCCTTCATTCTCTCTGATCTCCCTGAATTCTCCCTGAACCCTTTCCTAAATACGGACGCCTTCCCAGTGGGCCCCGTTTTCCTTCATACGCATCTTGGCCCACCTATCCTTCCTCCACCCGTGGACTCTACTTCCACCATACCTCTCTTCAAGGCCCATTTTCTTAACAACTTTGTTAAGCGGGCTTTTCCTATTATGCAAAATTTTGCCCAAACAGTGGTCCAATTGGTGATTCGACATAGGTGCGTCGATGGTGATGGACGACCAGGATGGTGGTCCGATGTTAGTGGCTAGGTGAATTGGTTATGACGGAGGTGAGGAATAGCACGATGGTTGATGGTGGAGTGAATTGAATTGGTGATTGATGGGGGAATGGACGATGGGGGTGGTGTGAATGAACTCGGGTTTTCATTCCGAGTTGAAGAATCTGAGCTGCTTGGTTGATGCGAATTGGTTAATGGCAAAGAGGAGTGACGAGAAATGGTGATGAAGGTGGTTGTTAATGGTTGACTTGATTCTGATTCCGAGTTCGAAATTGAAGATGGAAATGGAGATGGTGACTTGGTGAGCACGGATGTCAAATACAATAAAGTTACAAGAGTCCATGGAATTCATTTTGGAAAATGAGATGGCGCCACCCGGTGATGCTGAGATTCGGTGCCATCGAGGATATAATCGTAAATTACTTTGCTAAATTCACCTTCCTCCAATAAAATTTGAATTTTTAAACATTTATTAATTAGGGGTAGTTTAGGAATATATATATATATTTATAAATCCTTACAAAAAACAAATTACCCGTGAATTATTCCAATCTTGTTGGCATTTGCTTGATTTTCTCTAACAAACTCTTTCTTTCTCTTTCATATTACTCTACATTTATTTACTTAACGAGAATGAAAACTTTAAAAAAACTATGAACTTACCCCATACAAAAGAATCACAAATATACAAAACGCTAAATTAATGAAAATTTTATTTACAGTCTACTCTGAGTGTATTGTTTAATGAAAACTATTATATACGAATCTAAATCGAAAAGCGGGATTACTTGCTTATATAAATTTCTTATGTTTTTTGTTGATCGATTACGTTAAATTTTCACTTTTGATTTTTGCCTTTTAAATTCATGAAGAGTATACACGCACAAAGTATAATGATGATTTAAGAAAATGGGCAAAGAGTAGGTTGTTTTAATTGGGATTTTACTTCTAAGTCCAGATAACATATATCGGAGTATTACCGTCTTACCCCTAAGAGTATGGCGAGAAATCGAAAACTAATTTTTATTTTCCATATTTTATTTTATTTATATTAGGGTGGCGCTGAGATTCAGTACCATCCGGTGACGCCCTATCGCAATCCATTGATTTTTGTGTGATTTGTTATATGGTCAAGTTTGACTTGACTAACCCTCTTTTTATTACTTTGATTTTTTGTCTCGTCTAGAGCTCGATTTTGACTCGTCTCCTTGGACTTGATTTCCGTCTTTATTCCCAAACTTGTACCTACAAAATGAAACTAACAAGAGCAGTACCAAAATTCCCGCAAAGTAACATTTATTCACAATAATTTTTTTTTTGGTGAAAATGTGAATATTATATATAAAATCAAGGAATATACAAAAGATACAAACTGATCACGGTTCAAACCCCCACATTGACAAAAACAAACATATATCAACTAAGCTTGATGTCCTTGAATTAAAGCAGGCCAATCAATGTTCATATTGGCTCCTCCTAGCTTAGCTGTTACTCTCCTGCTAACTTCTTCCTCAATTCTCCTGGCTACCACTTCAGGACGCATCAAGCAACAGTTTAATCTTGCGTTGTTTCTTTGGAACCAAACATGGTAATGGTATGCAGTAAGACAAGCAGCTCTTGCTTTCCATAGGACTGATTTCTGATACACCGTAGCTAGATGTATCGTATCAGGGACAGTTCCTCCAAACCATTGGCTTAGCTGAGCTTTAATTCTGCAACTGTAAACACATTCAGAGAACACATGATGCACAGTCTCAGTTTGAGACTCACACATCACACATAAATCATCAGCACAGCAAGCATACTTGAACAATTTTTCCTTGACATTCATCCCATTATGCATCATCAACCAAGTAACAATGGAATGTTTAGGGACATTCCAATTGTTCCAAACCACAGTGCCCGTGATCGCATTCTGTTCAGAGCACAACCAGTCATATCCACTTCTAATAGTATATCCCTTAGGGTGGTGATCCCAGCTGCCATTCACAAACCCTTCCTTTAACTTCTCTTTCACTTTGCAAATGCTCTTTAAACTAATAAATTCTAGATAATTAGTAAAATGAGATTTAATTCATTAAAAGAACACAAAATCGAGTCGAATAAACGGTTAAATTATGAGTAAAATGATACCAAAATTATGCTTATCAAATTTTCCAACACTTAAACCCTACTCGTCCTCGAGTAAACTCATTAAACTAAATTAAGGACCCTTAATGCAAAAAATAAGCAAGGAGCGAAATGATTTATTATAAAATCCGAATCGGGTTTAGCTTCACCCGTAGCCCTTTCAACTCAAAATTTGACACTTATGAGGAGAAGTGCCCTATTGGCAAATAAGGTCTTGCTATAAAATCGTGATACATCCAAACAAGTAAGAACATAAAAGGAGGTAAGGATGCATTCAAAAGATTAACCATTTCCTCATCTAAATGGCTTAAATGCAATATGAAAACAAAAAGTTGAAAGTAAGAAATGTCGTCTCGGGGTCGTAAATAGATGCCAATTTCCTAAATCTAGCTCAAACGAGGTACCGTAACAAACAATTTGCCAAGGAAACGAATTCCAAGGCGGGAAATGGGGAAAACTCATTAAAATTTTCAAGTTTGACATGACATCCCACGAGATTCAACCACAGTCTAAGCCATTGACCCTTAGCGATCCAAGTACTGATTCCTCACGGTTTTCGCTCGTTACACATGTGAATTTCGGGTGACTTTTTGTACACAATGGGACAAGTCACTCTCCTACTACCACTCGCAAGAAAGCGCACGCAATTTAGGGTGATATTCCGTCCTAATGCCACATAACAATGTAAACAAAGCACATAAAAGAAGAAGCACCGTTTTAGGAATGTGGAGTTATAAATCGAGTAGTCGCCACGTCAAAACAAGTCACTCACTCCATCAAATGCAAATGAATCCTTTACAAAATTGGTGAAAGTGATCACCTTTACCAAAAATTAATTGTTACAATACAGAACTCAATTGCATAAGACATCATGCCTTTATTAGACCTAAACTCTTCCTTTTCCTTTTCCTTTTCATTTTCATTTCTTTCTTTCCTCTTTATTTTCTTTTTCTTTTTCTTTCATTTTTCATCACTCTTGTAAACCTCTTACTAAGCAAAAGTAGCCAAGATTAAAGCACAATCTCACTCATGTGATACTAAAGTTCATACACCCCATGGAGAATCAAAATTCAGACCCATTTACACACCTCAAAAGAACCACAATGGCGAACTACTCAACAAATGGTGAGTTGTTTATGGAATTAGTTGTTTTCGTTGGTGAAATAAATGACATGGCTTAGGCTCAAAATGAGCTAATCAAAAAGGAAACTTGACTAAAGGGTGAAACAAAGACTTATTTGGCTATGTGAGGTGCTTTGTTATACATTGACGTTGCCTCTAAATATGCACATAAAAGTTTAACATTTTCATGGTCAAAGGAGTAGTGAGCTCCACTCTTGTGCGTTTTAATGAAACGTCAACTAGTGAGGAGACATACACTCACCTAAATGGCGCTAGTTATAAATGGGCCGGCCCATAGAGGCTCTAAACCTCACCATTTTAATAGTTAATTCGGTACTTGGTCAGGTCTAGGCCCGTTTAGGTCTCACGAGGGGGTCAACACTTAGTAAAAATTATACACATTTTCCCGTTTCTAACCAAAAAAGTCAAAACTTGCAAGCTATCAAGAGGGGAAAGGCGTGGTCAAACGAATTATCGTTATGGATGGCATTTTTATCCTCCACTTTCAAACCTTTGCCACGTATATACAAACAACATGAGAGACCTAATGCATGTAATCTAGACAAGTGTAAACAAGTTAGGTATATACAACTAGAATCTAAATGCGAGCAACAAATTAGTCTAAATGCAAACAAGCTAAGTCCTAACAACACGTCATCAACACACAACTATAAGTTGTAAAAAAGAACATCCTCATCAACAAAGTCTGTCCTCCTCCATGCAAATATGTACAAAAGAAAAGGAAAGGTAAAGGAGAAGATATAGGAAAGTGTATACCATGCGTTCGTCTAGTCTCCTATTGTCTCCGATGCTCAGTGTGCCTACATGCTTGGTTAGACAGTACATAATATATACAATGCATGTTTATGAATTTTTTTTGAAAAGTTTCAATTTTTAGGGTTTTTGTAAAATTTTCTCAAATTTACAAATATTTACAAATATATACAAATATCTACAAAGTGCATTTTCCTCCCCACACTTAAGATTCACATCGTCCTCGATGAGACTAATGTAGGGGGGAAATGGAAAAATATTTAAGAAATTTTTTTGTATTTTTCAATTTTCTTCAAAAATAAAAACATGTTTTTGTATTTTCGAAATTTTATTAAAATAAAACATGTTTTTTTATTTTTTGTTGTTTAAAAATTAAATGCATAATTTTTGTTTTTAAATAAGGGCATTTCCTCCCCCGCACTTATTTATCAATATATGAGAAAAAATTGAAATTAAAAGCATGTTTTTGGTTTAAAAAAAAAAAAAAATCAAATTTTCAATTTTTTGGGTTTTTTTTGGTTTAAGAAATGCAATGCATGCTCTGATCTAAATCCAAAATGAAATACAATGCAAACTATCCTATATGAATGCAACACTACACACTAGCATATATTACAAACGGAATTAAATCTAATGCAAAACTATATGAATGCACCTAAGCTATATGACCATATGCTAAAATATATTAAAAATGCAAACAAACTAGATGCAAAAATAAATATAATGCAAGCTATGATAAATGTATGCATGATCCGGTTACTTCAAGAGCTAATTTAGATTAAGTCCCAATCGATCAAGTGAACTAAATGCAAATGCAAGCAAAACATAAACAAGAAAAGGGAACATAATTTATATAAAGCGGTGGTTCTTGGGGAACTCCACTAAACCTCTTCATTCAAAACTTCTTCTCTTGATTACTCTAGTGACATGACCCATGTCACACAAGGCATGAAGTAGTAGGTCGAAGGCTCTAGCAAAAGTCTCAAACAAGCAAAAGTAGCACCAAGCCATGGCAAAGCACACCCAATTTCTTGTCCAAAATGTCTTGTCATGATCCCTCTTACCTTCCTTGGAGCCATCTCTTGGGTCCTCTTGATAACTTGGACCCTTCATCTTGAAGTAATAGCTAGCAGGTGAGAGAAACGAGATTTCATAAGCTTCATAAGTTGAGGAAATCTCCTCATTGGCATCAAAAAAAGTAGATTTGTAGGAGGTAGGAGATGGAGGATTTAAATTCTCAACTTTGAGGTTCATGATGTTGTCATTTTTATCCCCATTTTCTTGATCCTCCAAATAAATCGAACCATTTTCTAAGAGGAGAGCTTCAATGTCTTCCAAGTTAGTGTCAAAACTACAAACATCATAGTTTTTCTCACGGCTCCTCAACTCCCCAAGTATGACAAGTTCGAATTCATCAACCTCCATTTCCCAAGTTGCAACTTCTTCCCCACACTTGTCATTGACACACACTTCCTCTTCATGAATTTCGGAAGGAATTAATGGTGGAAGGTCTTCCTCATCATCATCATAAATGTCTCAACACACTTCCGTTGAGGCAACAAGCTCGTGGTAATTGACATTCCTTTGCTTTGAGATAACTTCCGCAAGGAAATTGGATGAAAGAGTGGCTTCCATTTTTTTCACCAAGTTCATGAATTTCTCGTATCATGAGTCTTCATTGGCCATTTCCCCCGTTTGAGGAAAAGGTATAAATGGCATATAAGAAAGCTTTGGTGTAGCCTCAGGTTTCTCAATAACCAACTCACTTACTTCTTGCTTTCCCGAGGAGTTTTCCTCCAACATTACCGTTTCTTCTTCTTCATTATTGGTTTCAACTTCTTTCTTCTCAACTTTTATCCCCACTATTTGTAACACCTGCGAATTTCTCATTTTGATATTTATAATTTATTTAACCGTTTAATTACTTTATTTCATATTTTTAAATTATTTAATTTTATTAATTTTATTTTAAACATGATTTTTATAAAAGTAATATTTTAAAGTTGAATTTATATAAAAATACGTATTTTAGCCGGATAGGGATAATGATAATAATAATAATAGTATTAATAATAATAAAGTTCCGTCTTAGATTATAGTAGGTTTAAGACGGAAAATCTCCGTCTAGCAAGGGACTGTCACATATTCACATGTGAGACTAGAGTAGTCTATTCTCGCCCTATCCCGTATCGACAACTCAATTCTCAAATTGAGCACCTAACTAAAATATTATTATTTAACTCTCTCTCATTATCTGACCCTCCTTTCTTTTTTCGAATTCCCTGTCAAACAACAAAACAATACTGCAGCAAACCAACAAAAATCAAGCAGAGCCATAGAATCCATTTTCGACAACCTAAAAACCCAGATTTCACGCTCATTCCTTCACCAATCCTCTTAATTTTTGTACCATTCTTCTCCTTATTTCCTCCTTCATCTTTCAAGGTAAGAAAGTCTCGTTTTTGTGATGGTTTTGAATTTCGCCGTCTTATAAAAGTTTCGGTTTTTGCCTCAATCTCTTCGTTTTCTTGTTCCTTGTTGAAGGTTTCGAAGACCCGGTGGAAGACTCAAGCTTTGGGGACCGTTTATTCGAAGAATAAGGAGCGTTTAAGGTAACGGTGATAGGTTACTCGACAAGTGTCGAAATTTCGTTCCTTGTCACAGTTTTTACTGTGTTTATTGTAATGTTTTAATGTTTATGTGTTTCCTCTTGTTTGGAGTTAATTTTGTGGAGCATGGGGTCAGTTTATTTGGGTGTTAATCGTTCCCATGGCTTAATATTCATGATTTTGTCGTCCTTGAAACCCGAATGTTGCTTGTTGTCTCTTCGAGGAACTGTGTACTCTTCTTGCTGATTCTCTGGGCTTATTTATGGTAGGAAATTAATGGTGTTTATCCTTGTTATAGTCGTACTCGTTCCGTCTCGAATATGTCCTTTGCATTCCGTCTGAAATCGTGTAATTGGCTGACTGCTCACCCCTGTTTTTACCCTCCATTTTACTGCTTGTGTTCTCTGTTTTGGGACGGATTAAGCGGTCTTCTAGGTTTGTTTTCTTGCTTGTATATTCATGCTAAGGTCGTCACCTATAAACTCAATTTTTGCCACTTGAAAACTCGGGTTTTAGAATGTTGGTCCCTGTTTTGTTGCCGTTCCAGCACTGCTTTGCTCCTCTGTTTTGAGGGCTATTTTATGCGGGATAAAGGAGGTGGTGGATAGATATGGTTGGCCGTTGCTATAGGGCTGGCCATGGGTAGCAGGAGCCATGGTAGTGGCTGCCACGGCTGGTTGTAACAGGCTGAAAGTCACGCTTAGACGGAGTGTCGTGCTCTCCCCTTAGTGTCTTCTTTCTTTTTGTTTTACTTTGGCAACTATTTTATGATCAAATTTTTGGGCTTGATTCCTTGTATCTTTTGGACTCAATTCCTCAAATCACTTGGACTCACTTTATTCTTTTATTTGGACTCATCTTCCTGTTGTGGTTTGGCCTCACCACTCTCTTAATTTTGGGCTAACCACAAGTGTGTATTTGGGCTCACCTTATTTACTTTGTTGGACTTATGTGATTAAATTGTTTGGGCCTTTCATATGCTTATGTTTGGTCGTGTCTTAATTTTCGGGCTTGATTTATTTAAATTCCGTCTCGTATTTTATATAATGTGACTCGTTAAATATCGTCCTTTTATATATCTACTATGTTGGGCTCGATTGATTTTACTCGTTGGGTTCCTTTGGTTTTATTTATTGGGCTAGTTATGTGAATTAGTTGGATTTGTGTAGTTTACTTGATTGGACTTGGTATGCTTCACTTGTTGGATTTCACATTTTATTCCATAAATTTCACATAACGTAAATTATTCGTTATCGCTTGTTATATTTTATTTAACCAGCATGTTAAATTATGAAGTGGAATATTTATTAATATAATATATGTATGAAATATCTATTATAAATAGTTCTTTGTAGTGAGTCATGTTCTAGATAATGTCTTATTTTGCTCGGTTGTGAGAGTCTTGGTCCTATCGGGATTGATGTTCCCATCCGTACTTATGGTGAGATGCAAGCCATAAGTATGAATGTGACATTAGTAATCCAGTCCCAGATACTTTATGTGTTGTGCCTTAAACATGTTTTAAAGGTAACCTCTAAGTCAGGCACTTGTTTGTAGTATTTGGACATGTTTTAAAGGTAACCGCTGAGCCAGATACTTTATGTGTTGTGCCTCGGACATTTTTTAAAGGTAACCTCTGAGTCGGGCACTTGTTTTTAGTATTTGGACATGTTTTAAAGGTAACCGCTGAGCCAGATACTTTATGTGTTGTGCCTCGGACATGTTTTAAAGGTAACCTCTGTGTCGGGCACTTGTTTGTAGTATTAAGACTCGTTTTAAAGGTAACCGCTGAGCCAAATACTTTAGAGGTCGTACCTTTGACATGTTTTAAAGGTAACTGCTGAGCCAAGGTACTTAAGGATTTATGTCTTGGAGATGCTTTAAAGGTAGCCTCTGAGCCGGATGCTTTGCTTTATGTCTGATGTTAGTAGTCCCATTTCGTGTATTGTATGTTATTTGGCTTTCAAAGTTCATGGCTAAGGTTTCCATTCAAATTTTTTATGATGTTAATCTTGTTTATCCGTGACATCTGATATTCTATCGTGTTTATAGTTGTATTATCATTTATGACGTTTGGGTTGGATTGTCTCATATGTAAGTCTCATATGCCTTGTCTATGATTGACTACGCATGTTTTGAATGTTAGTCTCATGTCTCAGTGCTTCCATCAAATAGTTATATTTATGATGTTCTAATGTATTCCTGTTTATCTGTGTTTCGACATTTTGTGACTGGTAGAACCTTGAGTTACTCCCCAGTGACTGCGGCATTCATGTTTACATGAATGACAGGTTGTGAAGATGCTTACGTGGGGAAGACGTGCTGGCTAGCGAGAACTAAATCTTGGACTAGTAGTCGGTTTATTAGGATTGCTTAGACTCACCATTTATCATTTTGTCATTCGAGGGATATATATTCCCTCACCTTTGACTATCACGTTTGTATAAACTTCACTTTATTTCCGCATTCTTTATTTATGTTTTAGATTTTAACGAACCCGCGCTTTAAACTTTAAAAGTTTCAAAAATATCCTAAAATTCCGCATTTTATTATTGTATTTTTCTTACCGTTATTGTGGGGGTTCACAGTTGGTATCAGAGCCTATGTTGCTCCTGACGCACACACGTGTACCCCAAATTTTAATTTGAACTTGACCGTAAATAATAAATGAGAGATGGGTAGAATTAAGTACCTAAGTTGGTAGTCTCTTTGTGTATGCTTCGTGGTAGGTTCTAACGTGTTTGTTGATTTTCAATTATTTTTGAACCCTTGGATCAATGACCGTGAGCTTACCTATGTGGAGATCAAGACTTGGTGCCTAGTGCCGGAAATTGAAGATTTGTTCAACCTTTGAAGAATGCTTCTTCTTCCTCGAAGATATTCCTCCTTCTTTGTGTACCTTGTCTATTCTTTACCTCTTGGGCCTATCCTTCTTCTAAACTCTCTTTTCTTTTCCTTGGAAGTTACTTTTGTACTTTTCCAACTTGTTCTTTGTTCCTTGCTTGTTCCCCCTTAACGCCTTGTAGATAATTCTCTTTCTTTTGTGGAATGTTAACCTTGGTTGAAAAATTTGACTTTTCTGGAGTTTGTTTGTGGTTGACCCATAACCCTGGTTTTGAGAGGTTGTGATGTTGGAAAGACTTAGGTAGTGTGATGAGACATACTTAGTGATTTTTATACCTAGTTTCTTGATAAAGTGAGTATATTTGATTGGTGGATTCTGTGTGTTAAGTGTGAGTTGCCTATGATACTAAGGTTATGAAACTTGGCCTTGTTGTTTATACTTGGAAGTTTGAGTTGAGCCCGAGGTTAGCATAGTCGGTATATTTTTGTGAGTGTTGTGATGGTTACATAGGAACCATGTTAGGTGAGAGTTGTTGCTAGTTTTGGAATCTCATTTGGGTATCCACTTTGCAGTAATGAGGATTAGTAGCCAGAGTTCTTGAGATGCGATTATAAGTTGGGATCGATAGAGGTTGAGCTGAGATGAGTTAGATGTTATGGGTGGTTGTCTCGTGATTTGGATAATGTCACCATCTATGCTTTACTTTTCGAGAGTATAACAAGATCTCTTTGGGATGATAGAATGTGCAAAAGAACTTTTGAATTTGGATTTTGATCGAGGGTTGTACCATTTTGAGAAACTCATAGTTGACACTAGTTGGATATGAGTATAGCTTTGAGCTTGATCTCGTGGAGGTTGTTTGTGGATGTTTGAGGATTTGGAGTGGTGAAATCAAACTTATAGTGAAGTACCTTGTTTCAAGGAATAGATTAGGATGAAGTAACGTAAGTGTTTTGAGGAAATTCTTGGGAGTGGTGTGGTTGTGAGTTTTGTTGTTAGCAAGTTTCCGGAACCCTATAGGATGATCTTGTTATTTACGATTTGAGTACCTAGCGTTTCCTTATTGTCTAATCTCCCTTTTTCTTTGACCATAAGCGTTATCGTCCATACCTCTCTTCCTCGCTTCATCATGCTCCTCCTTTAAATTTGATGCTGGTAACCTATAAAACTCTATCTTTGACATCCTCGTAGATTCGACTCCAACTCTTACCCCTAGGAAGTTCATCATAGTTCTTTTGTTAGTTAAGTTTGAACTCTCTTAACGTACGTTGTATTTATGTTCTCTAAATTGCTTTTTATTTCGTACATTTCTAAACATTTCAAACTACCATTTTTGGTTCGTTGTTAAAAATTTATATTACTATTACAAAACTTTATCTATTTGTAAAGATTTGAAAAATGAAAATTTGATTTAATTCTCTTTTTGTTCTTTGAGTATAGCTTCTTCTTATTGATTTTTAATTGCTAAACCCGAGTTACTTTTAATTTTGCTCAATTTCTAACTAACTTTGATTTATTTATGATTCTTTGTCAAAGTTTAATGTTATAATTTCAAGAACTTGATTCCTTTATGAGTTTAAAAATGAAACTTTTATTTTTATTTCGGCTTTTGCAAAAGAAAATTTGAGTGGATTATCATTTTCAATTGGTTTTAACGTTGATGGAATGTTAGGACTCATTATTAAAGGCGTCTAATAACTTGTCCTACGATTATCGGCGAATGATTTTGTTTTAAACTTGTCTTTGACTTGGAAAGTTAACGATCTTGTGTGCACGACAAGAGCAATTTCGTTCCATGAAGGAGACTTATAGTTTTGAAAACTCTTCATAAATATTTTTGGAAGTATTTTGACCTTGGATTTCTGCAAATGATTTGACTTTTGACCTTGTCTTCGATTTGGAGTGTGATGTTCTTGAATGCGCAACGAGAACACTTCTGTTCCTTTGATGAGAATCTGGTTCTGTTGGAAAATTCTACTTGAAACTTTTGAAAGAATTTTGATTCTTACAATAAGTAACCTTTTAATGATTTAGTTACCGATTTCAAAAGTCCAGCTTCATCCTTATAACCTTTCATATTCTACTTTCAAGTTTCGAGGACGAAACTTTTTAAAAGGTGGGGTGATTGTAACACCCGCGAATTTCTCATTTTGATATTTATAATTTATTTAACCGTTTAATTTCTTTATTTTATATTTTTAAATTATTTAATTTTATTAATTTTATTTTAAACATGATTTTTATAAAAGTAATATTTTAAAGTTGAGTTTAAATAAAAATACGTATTTTAGCCGGATAGGGGTAATAGTAATAATAATAATAGTATTAATAATAATAAAGTTCCGTCTTAGATTATAGTAGGTTTAAGACGCAAAATTTCCGTCTAGCAAGGGACCGTTACATGTTCACATGTGAGACTATACTAGTCTGTTCTCGCCCTATCTCGTATCGACAACTCAATTCTCAAATTGAGCACCCAACTAAAATATTATTTAACTCTCTCTCATTATCTGACCCTCCTTTCTTTTTTCGAATTCCCTGTCAAACAACAAAACAATACTCCAGCAAACCAACAAAAATCAAGCAGAGCCATAGAATCCATTTTCGACAACCTAAAAACCCAGATTTCACGCTCATTCCTTCACCAATCCTCTTAATTTTTGTACCATTCTTCTCCTTATTTCCTCCTTCATCTTTCAAGGTAAGAAAGTCTCGTTTTTGTGATGGTTTCGAATTTCGTCGTCTTATAAAAGTTTCAGTTTTTGCCTCAATCTCTTCGTTTTCTTGGAATTAATTTTGTGGAGCTTGGGGTCAGTTTATTTGGGTGTTAATCATCGCCATGGCTTAATCTTCATGATTTTGTCGTCCTTGAAACCCGAATGTTGCTTGTTGTCTCTTCGAGGAACTGTGTACTCTTCTTGCTGATTCTGTGGGCAGGAAAATAATGGTGCTTATCCTTGTTATAGTCGTACTCGTTCCGTCTCGAATTTGTCCTTTGCATTCCGTCTGAAATCGTGCAATTGGCTGAGTGCTCACCCCTGTTGTTACCCTCGATTTTACAGCTTGTGTTCTCTGTTTTGGGACGGATTAAGCGGTCCTCTAGGTCTGATTTCTTGCTTGTATATTCATGCTAAGGTCGTCACCCGTAAACTCGATTTTTGCCGCTTGAAAACTCGGGTTTTAGAATGTTGGTCCCTGTTTTGTTGTCGTTCCAGCACTGCTTTGCTCCTCTGTTTTGAGGGTTGTTTTATGTGGGATAAAGGAGGTGGTGGATGGATATGGTTGGCCGTGGCTATAGGGCTAGTTGTGGGTAGCAGGAGCCATGGTAGTGGCTGCCACAGCTGGTTGTAACAGGCTGAAAGTCACGGTTAGACGGAGTGTCGTGCTCTCCCCTTAGTGTCTTCTTTCTTTTTGTTTTACTTTGGCAACTCTTTCATGATCAAATGGTTGGGCTTGATTCCTTGTATCTTTTGGACTCAATTCCTCAAATCACTTGGACTCACTTTATTCTTTTATTTGGACTCATCTTCTTGTTGTGGTTTGGGCTCACCATTCTCTTAATTTTGGGCTAACCACAAGTGTGTATTTGGGCTCACGCAATTTACTTTGTTTGATTTATGTGATTAAATTGTTTGGGCCTTACATACGCTTATGTTTGGTTGTGTCTTAATTTTCGAGCTTGATTTATTTAAATTCCGTCTCGTATTTTATATAATGTGACTTGTTAAACATCGTTCTTTTATATATCGACTATGTTGGGCTCGATTGATTTTACTCGTTGGGTTCCTTTGGTTTTATTTATTGGGCTAGTTATTTGAATTAGTTGGATTTGTGTAGTTTACTTGATTGGACTTGGTATGCTTCACTTGTTGGATTTCACATTTTATTCCGTAAATTTCACATAACGTAAATTATTCGTTATCGCTTGTTATATTTTATTTAACCGACATGTTAAATTATGAAGTGGAATATTTATTAATATAATACATGTATGAAATATCTATTATAAATAGTTACTTGTTGTGACTCGTGTTCTAGATAATGTCTTATTTTGCTCGGTTGTGAGAGTCTTGGTCCTATCGGATACTGGAGGTGAGCTATAAGCCCTCTAGTTGCGATATGATCGTCGGGATTGATGTTCCCATCCGTACTTATGGTGAGATGCAAGCCATAAGTATGAATGTGACATTAGTAATCCCGTCCCAGATACTTTATGTGTTGTGCCTCGGACATGTTTTAAAGGTAACCTCTGAGTCGGGCACTTGTTTGTAGTATTTGGACATGTTTTAAAGGTAGCCGCTGAGCCAGATACTTTATGTGTTGTGCCTCGGACATTTTTTAAAGGTAACTGATGCGTGTCCTAAATTTGATATTTTACACCCTATTTTACAGGCATTTCAGAGCTCAAATGTGTAGTTTATTCTACTATTTTCCCTATTTCCGTCTACTTTCGTGTTTTTGTATAAAATTGCAGAAATGTGAAGAATCCAGCGGAAATCGAGCCGAATCCGTCCCTAAGTACTTAGCATTGCATTTGTCATGGAGTAAAGACTCGGGAAGTGAACTTGGTGCGCATTTCAAGGCCTGAAAGATGTATTTACGAGAGTTTTAGAAGCGGATTACAGCCTACGCTAGCCTTCATAGATCGACCTACATGGTCTATACACTGTCAGAATGCTTCTCGACATTGCAGCCTTATTCAGATGGATATATCTCGAGTTCTAAATTTGATAATCGAGTGATTCCAATTGGAGGTGAAATCTTATCCTCTTAGCTTTCCAACGCCGCATAGAACGCCTGATTTGACTAAGTAACGAAGAAATGACAGCTGTTTTAAGATCGGTGCGCGCTGCAGAATTTATCAGAAGTTACTGTACAGCGCCTGTGGTCGATCGACTGGTCTCATTGGTCGATCGAGCACCCCACGAGGTTTAGGAATAGGTTACGTTATTTTTCCTATATAACGTAACTTTACCTGCTGCTTGACGGATCTATCATTCATTAGCTTAGTTAATTTCAGTTCCTATAATACATTAGTTATTCGTAGTTAGAATTCTCAATAAAGTTCGTACTTTGCTTTCGGATTCATCTTGTTCCTTTGCTTCGGTAATTCTAATCTTTTAATTCCTATATTGTTATTTCGTTTCAGTAGTTGTAATTCTTGCTAGATAGAATCCCAAAGCCCTAGTTATAGTTTTATGCGAATTTATTCATCAATTATTTCAATTATGCAATTCTTTATGCCTATTATCAAATTAGTTCTTGTTATTTACGTAAGTATGAGTAGCTAAACACCCCTTGCTAAGATGTAGGGGATCTATGGCGTAGATGGCATTAGAATAGGTGTGACCCCGCATTAAGGCTTGGTTGATCGACTGGCTTAACTAGTCGACCGACCGATCGGCTGGTTGGTCGATCGATGGGGTAGCTGGTCGATCGATCGACTTCGTGTCTGATTAGCACCGTATAATTCGTTAAGTGCAATATTTAACAATGAGACCGAGAGGAGACTTGTTAGATGCTTAGTTTTGACCAACCCATAGATCGAAAGATAGGGAAGGGCATTAATTAACGAGTTGAGACGACTAAATTGCTGAGATCGAGAGATAATGTAATTAGGCTTTAGGAATCACTTTTCAGGGCGAGAGCTAGCATTAGTGAGACTTAAGGACTAGTAGCATAGGCCTAAAGGAGCTACTAGTTAACTTGGACCGAGAGGACTTGTTTTACCCATCCTGCACGACTGTATTTCGGACATACCTAGGATTTTGTGCCATCGCAGCTATAGTGAACCGACCGTCTTAGCATTTCTTTCATCATTGTTTACATCTTTTGCAACTTTTATTTATTTATTTAGTTTTTGTTATTAGTTTTAGAATTAATTCACATCAAACCCCCCCCCCCCCCACTGTTACCGATAGACTGAAATATAAAGCAATTATCATCTCCCTACCTCCCTGCGGATCGACCCTTACTACCACTTGCTAGTTGTAGTTTGGTTTTATAAATATTATTTTTGGTGCACACAACGACAGGCATCAGTAACCTCTGAGTCGGGCACTTGTTTGTAGTATTTGGACATGTTTTAAAGGTTACCGCTGAGCCAGATACTTTATGTGTTGTGCCTCGGACATGTTTTAAAGGTAATCTCTGATTCGGGCACTTGTTTGTAGTATTTGGACATGTTTTAAAGGTAACCGCTGAGCCAGATACTTTATGGGTTGTGCCTCAGACATGTTTTAAAGGTAACCTCTGAGCCGGGCACTTGTTTGTAGTATTTGGACATGTTTTAAAGGTAACCGCTGAGCCAAATACTTTAGAGGTGGTACCTTGGACATGTTTAAAAGGTAACCGCTGAGCCAAGGTACATAAGGATTTGTGTCTCGGACATGCTTTAAAGGTAGCCTCTGAGCCAAATGCTTTGCTTTATGTGTGATATTAGTAGTCCCATTTCGTGTATTGTATATTATTTAGCTTTCAAATTTCATGGCTAAGGTTTCCATACAAATGTCTTATGATGTTAATCTTGTTTATCCGTGACATCTGATATTCTATCGTGTTTATAGTTGTATTATCATTTATGACGTTTTGGTTGGATTGTCTCATATGTATGTGTCATATGCCTTATCTATGATTGACTACGCATGTTTTGAATGTTAGTCTCGTGTCTCAGTGCTTGCATCAAATAGTTATATTTATGATGTTCTAATGTGTTCCTGTTTATCTGTGTTTCGACATTTTGTGGCTGGGAGAACCTTGAGTTACTTCCCAGTGACTGTGGCGTTCATGTTTACATGAATGACAGGTTGTGAAGATGGTTACGTGGGGAAGACGTGTGGGCTAGCGAGAACTAAACCTTGGACTAGTAGTCGGTTTATTAGGATTGCTTAGACTCACCATTTATCATTTTGTCATTCGAGGGATATATTTTCCCTCACCTTTGACTATCACGTTTGTATAAACTTAACTTTATTTCCGCATTCTTTATTTATGTTTTAGATTTTAATTAACCCGCGCTTTAAACTTTAAAAGTTTCAAAAAACTCCTAAAATTCCGCATTTTATTATTGTATTTTTCTTACCGTTATTGCGGGGGTTCACACTATTTCTTCAAGAACAAACTCATCTTTAATTTCACACCTTATTTGCTCATTAACTGTTTTGGTAATTTTTACCGGGTTTAGGTTTATGCGAGGTCAATGCGGTCTTACTCGTTGTATGTCTGTCGAATATTTGTGTTAATGCTAAATAAAGAAATAAAGAACGTAAGTAAAAGTTGACGCGAAAGATTTGGTGACACGGAAAACCCAATGTGGGAACAACCGCGGGAGGGACGGTACCCTTCCAAGTATTGCACTAGCTTGTTAATGAGAGAACGAGTACAATGGAGAAGGTATGTAAATCTAGCTAGCACAGTGTATTTTGCGTGTACGCTTGAGGTCTTGAATTCCTTTTCTTGATTGCTCCTTTGGCTATTTATATGGTAAGAATCCTAGATGAGTCATATCCGGATTATGGAAAGGAATATTAGCTCTATCACGACTCCTTCCATAATTGGATCTTCTTCTTCCGTTCTCCCTGATCTCCCTGGTGACTTTCCAAATCCACGAACCTCCCTTGCCAGCAGGCCTTTCTGTTCTTACGTGCTTCTTGGCCCAAACCTCCAGGCAGATTCTACTTTATACTTGGGCTCCTCTTGCTTATTCTTCCTTCACGACCCAACTCTTTAATGAGGACCAAATGGGCTTTTCCTTTAGCAGGCTAAAGCACAGTTTTTAGCCCAAATAGTTTTCCCCTAATTCCTTGCGAGATACGTCTTGATGTGTCGAATACGGAATTACGCACTGATTCTTTTTGAAAGTCCCGCGCCGTCTTCCACACAACTTCCCAAACACTCATCATTACCCTTCCTCATTTCACGCACTCTCCCTCACTCTCTTCCTTTATAATCTCAACACCTCTCCCCCACTTCATTAATTCCAAAAATTAAAACCCCCTCATCTCTCCAAAACCCTTCTCCTTCCATCTATCCCTTCGCCGGACTCCGTCTCTCCCGCCGCCCCTTTCCAGGTATTTTTCTTGCACATTTTCTTTTACCCTTTTCTTTTTTCTCTCCTCCAACCATGGGTAAAACCCGTCACACCGTTTATACGTCTGCCCCAATCGACCCAAACCCAGATCCTGTCTTCCCTTCCCGGAATCTTTTCGTCCACCCCCATGATTGCAATTCTTCTTTGACTACTGCCGACATCCCTTTGATTAAGGGTTTGCTCGGCCTTGGCGATGGGGTTGACATTTCTATCCCGGAACCAGGTCAGAAGGCGGATGCCATCCGGCCTGGATGGGTCTGCTTTTACCTTTATCCGTTTAGATACGGCCTTCGTTTTCCTTTTCCAAAGCTTATGCAAGACTTCCTTCGTACCAACAACTTTGCCATGGCACAAATTTCTGCCAACATTTGGAGGGTTCTCCTCTACTCTCTGACCGCTAGCCAGAACACCGGCATCTCTACCTCCATGGGCGATCTGGCCATATGTATGATATTAGGTCTTTGGGAAGAGGATAATTTTCCTTCTGGGGCTCTGGTGAGACCTCTTCAGGCACCTGTCAAAATCTTGGGATAAGAAGTGGTTTGTGGACTTTTTTTATGTGAGGACGACTTCTATCCAGCCGCCTGTTGACTACATCTTCGAGAAATGGGTCATTACTTCGATTAAGTGGCTTTCTAGACGCCTGATTTTTTCACCTTAATGCTTATTGGCTTACTTTGTTATTTTCGTGTAGGTCCCTGCTACCTGACTCGTGTGGGTTACCCAATATCTACTCGCAATAAGCTGTTCTGCATCCCTCAGTCTGAGAGAAAGTTTCCTGATCTGCTCCCTGGTTTCTCACCTGCTTCTTCCTCCAACCCACAACAATCAGCCCACAGCATGTCCTCTGATAAGCCACTTCGCGCTATCTTTTGCTTGTATGTAATCTTGCTGACCATGTGGGGCTTCTGACATCTGAAATTTTGGCTGCCTATAGGTTCAAAAGTTGACCCTTTGGAGGCCATCCTCCAGAGTGCTAAAAGAAAGAGATCCGCTGCGAGCCCTGATATAGCTTCTGCCTCCAAGAGGAGTGCCCCTGCTACTTCCTTCCAGTCTCCCTCCACCCCCTCCAGCGCTGCTCGTCCTGAGCCCTTAGAAGTTAGGCCGTTGTCCCGTCATCCTCCTACTCCACCTGCTAGTCCTCCTGCTGCTGCTAGTGGCGGCATTATTGCCCACTTCCCTGATGGTTTTGGGGACGTTGACAAGGTGACCTACTAGCCTGAAATCGACCAGATTCTCTTCCCTTCCCTGATGGAAGCTTTCTCAGAGTTCTCCCCAGAGGAGATGGCTGAAAATGATGTACACAACGCTTTTATGGTGAGCATCCCTCCTCCTCTACCTGCTCTGAACTATTCATATCCATCCTGCTAACTCTTCTTTTCTTGCCTTCAGGCCTTTCAGTCAGCCCTCTACAACAGGAAGATGATCAACGTGATACAGACCACCAGTCGTGCCACCAATGCCAAGAATCAGGAGCTGATGGGGACCATCGCTGAGTTGGAACAACAGCGTTCTGACATGAGGGGAAGGGTGGTGGAGCTGAAAGCTAAGCTTGCTAGCACCAAGAAAAAGCTAAAGGAGGGAGCTGACCAGCTGGCGCGTACCCAGGAAGTCTGCACTACCTTCTCTGACTCTCTCAAGCGCTCTGACGAGAGGATCAGCGAGCCGATCTCCCAGGCCACCAATATTGTTGCCTATGCTACCTGGCAGGGAAAGATCAGTGGGATGTGTGCTGCACTTGACGAGCCTCCAACCCTGCAAGCTATTGAGGAGGAAGAAAGACAGCTGGAGACCCTGTACCCGGTTCAACCTAATTTCAGCGTCTTGATGCCTGAAGTTGGCGAGGTGAATTCTCCTACACTGGCGGAGCAGGTAGCTGCTGGGGATGCTGGCTCATTTCAGGGAGTTGTTGTTACTGAAGGAACTCAGGAGGCCGCTGTTGTTGAGGGCATGCAAGCTGGTCTTGTACCTGAAATGGAGAGTCAGCAGGAGGAGGCATAGGAGGTGCCTGAAGTGGAGGTCATCAATGTGACCTAAAATTAAAAGTTTTTTAGTTTCAAACTTTTGGGTAGTGGTCTGACCCTGTGTGGGCAGACTTGTAAATTTTTTTAAAAAATTTCTGTTTCTGTTTGCTCGTCGTGGTAGCAACTTGAACTTGGGGCCGTACTTTTAGGCTAATTTTGAAATGCCCCTTGCCCTAGTTTAGCAACTTTAATTTTCGTTATATCTTGCGTATTCTGCATCTTGCTGTTATGTTTAGCTTAGGAAGCTGCCGTGTCAGCCTGCTGGCTGATTTAGGCAAGTCGTGTCAGCCTGGGAAGGCTGATTTTGACTTAGCTAGCTGCCGTGTCAGTCTGCTGACTGATTGAGGCATACGCTGTATTGTAGGGGAGGTGGCCGTGTCAACCTTTGAGGTTGATTTAGACCAGTCTTGTCAGCCTGAAGAGGCTGATTTAGACTCAGCTAGCTGCAATTTGACTACTTAACCTTGTTCATGATGCAAGGTGTGTTCATCATGTTTAAAGCCAACAGGGGTGTACCTTAGGCAAGTTTATCGTCATTCTAGGATCGATGGGACGTTGTAGGATTCTGGTAGCTCGGAGATCCCTGCGTTCCATATGTGTGTGCATGCATGCATGCTGGGGCCCTAATTAATTGCGTTGATTGCGAGCTACGTCCAAGGGGTGGTATCAGGGGTAGCTGGATAAGCTTTCAGCTGCCAGCCAGGCTCCCTTTCGTATATTCCACAGTCCGCCTGGTGCGGGTGCTCCTAATGGAGAAATGTAGGTTAGGCATGTTGGAGTGCAGTATGCCTTGTCACCCCGCATTTGCAGTCGGCAGTCATGCGAGATACACTTTCAACGTACCATAGATATTAGAGTTCAGGGTGATGCATCTAGAGAAGCCTGAAAATAGAAAATCTTATCAGAGCGGTGTGAAGTACCTGATTCCATCTCATGGGGTACCAGAGCAATTATGGTCCCAGGAAGCTCACAGACCACACAACTCCAATAGTAGCTTTTAAAGTTGAAAGAAATAAAAGTAAAAGAAAACGACACAAAATTGGTAGTATGCCTACTGCCGTTTTTTTTTGTGGCTTTTCTTAATACACTACTCTGTACACTAAACTCTACTTATTATTAAAAGTAATACCTCTTTAGGTGAAGTATGTTCCATGGCTTTTGTATGATTTGACCGTCCATGGTCATTAATCTGTATGCGCCATGGCCAACAACTCCTTCTACCTGGTATGGTCCTTCCCATTTATAGGCGAATTTTCCTGCCTTTCGATTTTTAATGTTTTGAAACACTTCACGGAGAACTAGGTCTCCTACCTCCAGGAGCCTGACTTTTACATTCTTGTTGTAACTTCTGGCGACTGACTGCTTGTAGGCAGCCAGATGTATTTTTGTACTTATTCGCAGCTCATCTACCGTGTCTAGGCTTCTGATCATCTCTGCATTGTTTAGTTCCCCTGTCATACATCCATATCTGTGGGTTGGAACTAAAACCTCTGATGGAATTACTGCCTCCGCACCAAACACGAGGCTGAAGGGTGTTTGGCTTGTTGCTATCTTTGGCGTCGTTCTGTCTGACCAGAACACTAGTGGCAACTTATCTGCCCACTTTCCTCCTAACTCCTGTAAACTCCTTCTTAGATTATCCATGATTATTTTGTTGCTGGATTCAGCTTGTCCGTTGGACTTTGGAGTCCTGGGTGCTGATTTCTTTAGAGTGATATTCCAACTGGCACAGTATCCCTCGGCATCGTTGGAGATGAATTGTGAGCCGTTGTCACATGTGATTTCTGATGGGATACCAAACCTGCAGATGATATTTTGTTTAATAAAAGAGATGACCTGTTTGTCTTTTATTTCTGTGAATGCTTCTGTGGACGCGGGCCCACGGGGGCGAAAAGCGAAGCAAGCTTTTCACTCTTTGGTTTATTTGCATTTGTGGAGTCACCACCAATTTATTGTGCAAAATTGGAAACCGTTCGAATACCTCGTGTCTTGTCAAGACACAAAGTAATGACATGAACACTAAGCACTCGTTAACCTTAGCATTCTATGTCTAGAATGACTCTCGTGGATGCCAATGAATACGGATGTTCACAGAGATCTGGAGTAAGGGGTGAGGGTACGTATTAGGAAGCTCTTTTGATCAAACACGTAATCCAGCCCACCTCGATAGCGGCCTCCACTAATGATTAGGGAAGTTATCTATACTTGATGCGTTGTCGGTTATATGCATGCAATGCAACATCCAACGTTTTAATCCTAGCATGTGAGAATGAACTAAATCGGTAGACTCGTAATTTAGCATACAATTAGGTCAAAGTAGAGATTTAGGATCGATTACATGTGAAAGCATACAAACAATACAATAGAAGAAATACAATAAAGAAAATTACAAAAATTACGTCGGATTTAATGATTCATGTCGAAAATACATTTAAAATGGATGTTTTAGAAAAGAAAGAATAAATAAATTAACGAATAGAAATTAGGGGTAATACGAATAATAGTGAATAAATACGTAAACTAATAACTAAGTCAAGGCAGAATCGGGAGTTCAGGGACAGAAATCAACCGGGAACAGGCGCAGCAGAGCTGCGTCCCTTGGAAGAGGCGCAGCAGTCGCTGCGTCTGTTCCTGGGTTGAGTTCTGGCTGTGAAGTCGGAACCGCAACTCGTTAATGTTAATTGGTGAATTTAATGATTGATTATGAATAATTGACTCGGATGAAAGTGATTAACATGTTATTTACATGTGAATGAGGTCATAAAAACGATGAAACATGAATGAAACTAATTAGAACGTATATTTACAAGATTAATAAAGGTTAATTATGGATTAACAAACTAAACAAATTAATTATATTAAACGGATTATTAATGACGAATTAATGATGGTGACCGATGAATAACAGATACAAATTTATCAAAGATGAATTCCAGATATTCAATATGGGTAAATCGAATCTCTAAAACCCGAATTGATTTTAATGACGAAAACCCGTAAATATGGATTATAAGGGATTTAAGTCGGGAATTTTAATGTTGAATTAATTATTAAGGAATTATGAATTACAGGTTAAAATTATCATGCTTAAATTGTCGTGTTAATGAAACAATGAACAATTGAAAACAAAGTGAAAAACAAAAGGACGAACAAAAGACGAAGGAAGAAGACAGGAAGCAGGAACTGCGGCAGCCTCACGAAGAAGCGCAGCAGGTACTGCGTCCCTTCGAAGAGGCGCAACAGTTGCTGCGTCCTTTCTCGACGGTTGTCTTTTGTTAATCCGTAAAAAGGGTTTAAAACAAGGGTTTACAAATCGGTTTTAAGCATATTTTCGACATAAATCTTACAATAATGATTACAAAAATAAAGAACAATAAATAAAAGAGAAGGATTTATACCCTCGGACTTACATGTTTGACGAAACGAGATGAACTAAGTTAACGTTTAGTGATGCTCGACTCGAATATACGACGAAAGTGCCCTCTAGGAGGAAAACGAACAAGATTGATTACTGTTGATTGATGTGGAGTTGGTCAAATTGGTCGGTCATGCAAAACGAGGCTGGTACTCAGAAGGATCCGAGCTTACGTGATCGAAAGTTCAAGCACGTAGACGCCAAAAAGTAAGAACGTGGTCTAGAATGCAAAGGGAGAAGAGAAGGGCGGACACTCGTGTGAGAAATATGTGAGACCGAAGGTCTCTATTTATACTAATCACATGGAGGAAATGGGGTTTTCGGTGAAACTTTGGAAGTGAATCTCGAAAAGATACGGAAAATACGCAGAAAAGGACTGAGGAAGAGGCGCAGCAGGCACTGCGTCCCTTGGAAGAGGCGCAGCACCTGCCGCGTCCTTTCCTCGGTGGTTTCCTCTTACGGAAGAAAGATTTCCGCGTTTCTATTATGGAATAACGGATTAATCTCGTTTCCTTAATATTTTGAGTGAATATTACGGAAGATATTTTACCAAAGATTAAAAGATTGGAAAATATGGAATAGAAATATCCGGAACATTCCAGAACATTCTGACTCGGTTTTAGAAAATGAAGACGGTTTTTTTAACCCGGACTCCAAATGTACTCTAATTCTCAGCCAAGGGCCTGTCGTCGGGAACATTTTAGAGTCTGTCGACTATCGGGGAGGGTCGTTTAAAGTCCATTAGACTACGTGAGGAGGCTCGTCAGCCATAAGAAGAGACCATGCCTGAAATTCCTTGAAACTCCAGGGGAAACAAAACGCGATATTGGGAGGAGGCAGCAGGACATAGTTAGGAACTGCTGGGAGAAATCTGCTTGGGTCGGCTTCAAACAAACTTCGGAAGAGCTTGGGGTCGATGTTGATCTCCATGTCTCGAGAGGGAATGTCTATCCGCGTACTCTCGCTGGGGGAACATAATCGGGAACTGGTCTCCATGTCTCAAGAGGGAATGTCTATCCGTGTACTCTCGCTGGGGGAACATAATCGGGAACTGATCTCCATGTCTTGAGAGGGAATGTCTATCCATGTACTCTCGCTGGGGGAACATAATCGAGAACTGATCATAAGGATGACCCTTCGTTTGCTTTTCTTAGTGGGTGCCCAGGCCTTGGACGAACTACGCTGGTGCTCCTCCCTTTGTGGCTGAGGTCCTTTGACCTAGGAGTTCGAGCCTGTTGCTGCTGAGGATGTCGATGGGTCCTGTGTTGTACTTGGGCGAGCGTTTGGCTCGTCAGTGCTCTCGGGATGTCTTGACAGTTCCCATCGTTCCTCCTCGGACGATGTTTAGGGAGCCTTCTGAGTCTGAGAGAGAGGCTGACCTGGCTGGCGTCGGTGGTGACGCCCTCCTTCTTCCTCACGAGGACTACTCGGCGTTCCTCTACGGGAGGTTGGCGTACTGGCCGGTCGTGGTAAGTGTTTTACTCTTTATTTTTGATTATTTTGAGAACACGATGAATGATCATTGGTTAATGGAAATCACTCGACTTTGCACGAGGTTGAGGCGGCGGGAATCGAGCCCCCAGAGTACCCCGAGACCCTTAAGTACACTGACGCGACGGGAATGACGACGATCTCCGAGCTGCGCGACTTTGATGCGGCGGTGAGAGATGCTGGCTTGGACGAGTGGCAGCATCTGATTCGGAGGGTGAGTCTCCTAACTTGTAGAATTTTGTGTAAGAACACATTTGCTTGAGTTTATCTAATCGTTAAGAATCTCTTCTTTTGAAATGTAGGTTGCGCCATCCCGGTTCGTGGCTTTATGGAGGGTAGCCAACCGACCGCGGGCTACTACCGTCGAGGCACTTGCTGGCGGCCGAGGACGTTAGGTATGAACCTTCCGTTTACTTTATTTTCGAATTTTCTAACTTTCCTTATGTTTGAAATGATTGACATGAGCCAATTCTTGTTGTTTGTAGAGGGAGCGTGAGTTGGAGCGAGAGCTTGCCCAGTCCCGGGAGGAGACAGCTCGCCTGCTGAGGGAGCTCAAGGTCCGCGACGCCGAGGTTGCTGCTCTCGAGGCGAGAGTTGCTGAGCTAGATGGCGACCAGCAGTAGCTTGTTTGTTGCTTTTTGTTTTTTTGGCTGTATTTTGTACATTTTGTACATTTTTAGGACCCACATTTTGGACATTCGGACTTTGTTTTGGGGCTCGAGCCCCCAGTTTGGGGTACATATCCCCTCTTGATTGTATATACGATGGTCTGAGTGCCTTTGCTGCTGGGTTGCTTTGTCTGTACCTGTAGGTTAGCTTTGAACAGGTTTGGTAGATGACGGTTTATGCCGTCATGCTGCCGAAATTTATACAGAAATGACACATAACATAAAAATGTACAAATGGCCTAAATTAGCGCAAAGCAACGACTCAGAAATGCAAAAAAAATGCAAAACATTTGCTGGAAATGACCGAACGGTAGGCAGGTTTACCCCCTAAAAAAAAGGAAAAAAAAAAGAGAAACCTATAAGTTTGAAATGTAATGTGGAGCGGGAGTGAAATGATTCCCCAGAAAGAATTTAATTTTTTTTTTTTTAAAAAGAAATGTATAAGTTTGAAAATGAATGAATTAAATTGGTGAAATGATTCCCCAAAAGAAACAATAAAAAAAGAAATGTATAAGTGTGCTAAGATGACAAAAATGTCGATATCGCCTCGAAATGCGTGCCCGTGGAATTAGGAAACATGAAACATGGCAATTTGACGATTTTACCAAAATAATAACCCGTATGAATAGGAAATTATTATTTGAGGAATTAGGAAAGATCCAACGCGGAAAATCACAGAAACAAAGCTGGGGAAAAGGCGCGGCAAGAGCTGCGTCCCTTTGAAGAGGCGCAGCAGGTGCTGCGCCTGTTCCCCAGTGTATCCGTCCTAACGGATTTTAGGAAACATCTTTTAGTATAAATAGAAACGTCGAGGGAGGTTTTATTCACATAATTCTTCCGTCTTTCTTTCGTCTTATTACATAAGGGTCTCAAAATAAGCATACATCATGAATACTCTCGAAATTCATCTAAAAGAATGGACAAATGAGTTCTCTAATGTGGAGAAACACGACATGGGTGCCTATAACTTTGGATCACTTTTGAGCTTGAAGTTGATCAAGGTCATCAAACCGTTCCTAGATGCTTGTCTTGATTACTGGGAGCCGAATTATCACGTATTTGCCTTCCCCGGAGGCGACATTTGCCCATTTCCCGAAGAAATTGCTGCGATTGGTGGTTGGGACCCGGAACATTTGCCTGCTATTCCCTACACTTCGCAAGGGTATAAGAACAAGTTTAGGGACTTACTTGGGTTGGCAAGAGCTGATGTGGACCGTCTTGTGACTTCTAAAGGAGTGCGAATGTTGGATTTCATCGATCGATTCATCAATAGGGCAGATCCCATTATCTCGTATGTTGTAAGGCGAAGGGCATTCGGGATTTGCCTATTACATGTATATGTCCTTCAAGAGCATGTTGACGAGGATTTGAGAGGCGACCCTCGTTATTTGAGCTTGATTGAGCAAATGGAGCTGCGTAGGAGCCCAGCTTGCATGTGTTTAGGAGAGATCATGTTGGGGTTAGATAACAGGAAAGCCAATCGTGACCTTCCTTATCTGGGGAGTCCCATTATTTTGCAGGTAAAAGAATTTTTCTTTTTTCTTTTTTTTGTTTCTCTGTTCGTTTTTTTTTTATTTGCTTTTTTTTTTTTTTTTTTTTTTTTTTTACTTTTGGTAGGTCTGGCTTATGGAGCGTCTTCGATTGATCGAGCCCCCAGTTAATGTTCCTGCTTATCATGCTCGCTCAATTGCAATGAGGACCAGGCTCTACATGGTGTACTTCACTCGAGTCTGCAACTACTGGGAAAACAAATTGAAGAGTGAAGATGGTGTTGGGAAATGTGTCCTCAACAATAGTGCGATCACAAGATTTAAATATCATTATTAAATCTCATATTAAGAATACGTGAGGGATGATTCTTTATACAGTCGACTGACCGTCATTAATCGGTAATGATTGGCTAACTAGAGTTTGACATTATTGTCGTGTGACGGTGGTGGTCAGTTGATCCCTTTAGGTCACACCTATAGGATGAGGCCCAAATTGATATTTAATTAATTGTATGCGATACGAATTAATTAATTCCTTAATTGTGGGAGTGTAATTTTGCGTCTTATTTTAATGTGATTAAATAAGATTTAATTTAGTAATTAAGCGTTAAATTACTAAATTAGTTGAGGTATTATGTAAGTTTTGAGGTACAGGAAATTAGTTATTTAAAGTTACAAGAAGTTGTAATTTTAACCAACTAGTAATTATGAGACCCATTATATGTTGATATAATGGTAGTATACTACTCAAAAAGTGGAGTGTATATTATATTATTAAGTGTAATATTTAAGTGTTAAATGATTACATTAATAATTAAATTTGTAAGATAGTTAAACATAAGACTTATAAGCATTTGTGGGACAAATGACAAAAAGCAAAAATGGACCATATAAGGACCAATATTTCGGCCAAATAAGATGAGCAAAAGATGCTCTTTTGTCTTTATTGTTTTATGATTAAAGCTTGATAGTGACCTTGCATACTAGCTTTAATCATTCCAACTCTTACACACTCTACCTAAACAAAACAAGTGAATAAAAACAAGAGAAAATATATTCCCTTGGAGCTCTACAAGCCACCGGTTTTTTGGCTTACAAAAGGGGCATTAGTTGCTCATTTTTGTTGTTGCTTCTTCACTTGTTTTTGCTCATTTTGCCTTAATCTTCTTCACATGCAAAATCAATAAAACTCTCTATAAATACTAATACACTAAATCTATTACTAGAGGTAGTAATATAAGAATATTAGTATCATTAAGGTAATATTTCTACTACATATCTAGTTAATATTAGTAGAGATTTTTGGGATTAATCTTGGGTGCAATTTATTAGAGTGGCTTCTATACTTGGAGTCTTAGGAGGATCATCCATCATATTTAGCTCAAGAACAAGTGAAGGAAGGTGACCTTAATTGTGCCCATTATTTCGAAACACCTAACAATGTAAGGAACATTATTTTTCTTATAAATCTTTTATTTTGTTATGCATGCACTAGATCTTAAGAACAAATAATTAACAAGTTAATTAGTTCACTATTAGAGGAGTCTAATAAAAGGTATTTGAACCTAACAAGTGGTATCAGAGCATAAGGATGTTGCATGCATAATCGGTTATTGTTTTTCCGAGTTAAAAGGTTAACATATAAAACTTAAAAATTTGTGATTTATAAGTATAAGCCACGAAATCACCATGCATGTTATATATTCTGGTCCTAAAATGTTTTTAGGTCATTTTTATGATTTATGGAAATTTATTGCTCATTTTAAGGAGTTTTGGTCATTTTATTATATTTTTATGACTAAAATGGGAATTAAAATGCTAAAATTAGTTAAACTTCTTTTTTGACCTTGGAAATTTTATATGACCTCATATGCATATTTTACAAGTTGTGTGTAAAAGGACGTGTTAATTTGATTAATATTGCACGATTTATGATTTTTATGAGATACAAATGGAATAAAAGAGGTAAAATGGTTAAAAATAGTTAAATCTCGAATTAATCCATGATCTTTTAATATGATGTCACATGCAATATTTACAGAGTGTATATAAATTTCTAGATTAAGAGATCTTCTTTAGCATGATTTATGGATTTTTGAGTAAAAATGGCATAAATAGTTACTATTTTAGCGAAAATTAGCTAAAACGTATTGCATGGCTTGAAAAAATTATTTTAAGTTGCATTAATATCCCACTAATCAGATCTAAAGTTGTAAAAATTATTGGTTTAATTTTCGTATACTTTATACATTTTATGAGATAAAAACGATAAAAATGCATCTATATTTTCTCAAAATTAATTCGAAAATTTTAACCATGTTTTTTGACATTATGAGTGTCATGGATTTATTCCAGAATGTTCAAAAATTTAAAATTCAAATTTTGAAACTTTTATGATTTAATTTGGATTTATTTCATAAATATTGTGTTTTTAAGGTCAAAAATGAGCATAAAATTAAATCAAGTTGAATTATTGTCAAAAATTAAGTGATGACTGATTTTTGAGTCCTAAAATGTGTTAGGATAATTAATTTGAGCTTAGATGTGATTTAAGTGTTAATTAGTGATTTTAAAAGGTTATTATCACGCATTTCCATGAAACCGGGTTGTATGTACGACATAAGTTAAATAGGGCGATTTGGCACATGATTTTGCATGATAGGTGTTTTGGTAAAAAAAACTGTCAAAACAAGATATTCTATCTCGTTAGGGGTTAAAGTGACCTACTCTTTTTAGCCTCGTATCGGGGGGTTAAATTATATGTGACTTGTGACGGAATAATGATGTAAATAATGTAAAGGGCAAAATAAAGAGATAATGACACAAGATACTTTGGTGACGCGGAAAACCCGATGTGGGAAACAACCGCGGGGGGAGTCGGTATCCCACCAATATTCCACTATTTGATAATTAGAGTACAAGTATAATATACAACGGTCCGGATCTGATGATAAATAACCGGTCTTTTGTGTAAGCGAGACAGACGGAATATTAACCGGATGTTAGTGGTTATTTATGGGTTCGTACTGTTTGTACAATTGTACGTAGGTTAGATTGGAATGTAGTATTTATGAGGGTCATAATTGGGTAATCATTGAATAATGATTACATGATTATGGTGGGATGATATTGTGGAAACATGGTAATGATTTGGTAATCATTACCCAATGGTTATGAGATATATTTGATTGTGGTCATGGTGGATTAGTGTACGTAGGATAGTTCTTTGGTATTATACGTAGCAATGGTAGGTTGGGATGGTAGGTTTTATCTCTGTAGCTTGTTGTTGAATGAATATGGATCCCTTCTCTTCCTTGTATTTATAGTGAATAAACCCTAACCCTTGTCCTACTCCGATTATGGAAAGGGAATATAACTTCCATAATAACTCTTTCCATATTTGGCCGTCTCCCTCAATTCTCCCTGATCTCCCTGAAATCTCCCTGATGATCTTCAACACGCGGACCTCCCTTGGCTGTTGGTCTCCTTGGCCTAATTTACCAAATCGGCTCTGATGGACCTAATCCTATGTTTGCCCGATATGTATAAATTGACCCAAATAGCAGTATTTGGTCTTCTATCCGTATTTCTCTACCTTCGGTCCATGGGCCCGATTCCCCTATGTATGATATGGGTCCATTTGCTTAATTAGTTACCCATTTGGCCAAATAGTGAATTTTGGCCCAAACAATAGGTACATATTATAATGCTGCATATTTCAATCGTTGAATGCCTTTTATTTATATAATTTTGAATTATGTAATTTTATCTTAGTATGGCCTTAGCTTTAATTAATATTACCCGTAATGAAAGGGAATATTGATTCGGTTGTAATTTAATGTGATCTCGTATCACTTTTATTTTTATTTAATTAGTTTTTCCATTTTACAAATGTATAATAGGAATAGCTTTGTATTTTTATTATTATTTGTAATTTTGGAGCATCTTCAAAGACGGTGCCATTCGAAAAGGTGATCCGACAAAGACGGTGTCTTGGGAGGCGTGCCGATTGAAGATTCAAGGGACCAAAGGAGTTGGTTTCCAATATGTAATAGATTATTTGATTTTCTATTTTTAGGAAGGCCATACTAGGAATTTTATTTATTACTTTGCATTTCTTTTAATATGTTACATGCATTGCCAAATCGCCATAACAACACATGCATATCATATCGAGTCATCGACCGTGTCAATTATAATTATCGTAGTTCACCGCTTTAGTTCACTTAAAACGTGATAGATAATAAATGACAAGACCTCTCACATATTAAAAATTGAGAAAAAGCCTTACCAAATAGTAGAAACCCACGAAGTACCAATTTCATAAGGGAGTTGAGCCGGCTTTACCGTAATACAAACCTTGTTACGTTGGCGAAGTGGGGTAGTAAAATGTTATTACATCGAAATTTGGATTGAGCTCAACGGAAGTATTGTTGACCGTAGTCTCATGTGTTCCGGGCTAAAGATGAGAATTAGAGTAATTTTTATCGACCGAGAGTTCTAAAAGTAGAATCGATTAAAAGGTTAATCCACTGAGTTATATTAATAAGGGATGACTCGTCTTACCGTACCCGTATTAATATGAATTTGGATCTCGGAATCATTTATGTAGTTGGGTGGAGGTCACTATATAAATGCAATACTTGTAGTTAAATTTACGAGTATTATTAAAACGATAGATGATAATTATTTCCTTTATTTCCATTTTTGTAGTTAATTATACGCAATGAATTCATCTAATACTCCTACACCAATCACCGTTGAAACATGGCTCCAATCATACGATGAAAAATGCTCCGATTATGACAATGAAACGATTAGAGAATTACGCATTGGCATTGGTCAGGATGGAAATTTTTGCTTCTTTACCACCTTCACTCCACCCACTCCAATATTATTGCCCACCACCTTGGAAAGAAAATCTTGTGAAGAAAATTTTACAAAACCCAAGGCATCCTTGTTTGAAGAAACAATGAGAAATCTTAAATTCAGTGGGAGTTCTAGCAAGAGTATCCTTGCAAATGAAAGGAGTGTTGGTTTTAATAAAGGGAAGGCAAAAATGGGCGAGAAACCCAAACCTGATTATAAATTGGAAATGGATAGTGGGACTACCAAGACCAAGACCAAGAAGGGTGCCAAATCCTATGAGGAATGTCATTATTGTAATGTCATGGGCCATTGGAGGCGAAATTGCCCCAAGTATTTGGAAGATATCAAAGTTGGGCTTGTTACTCCAAGTGGGCCTTGGAAATGTGGAAAAGCTAAACAAGGGTGATGTGGATCGCCGACAATGAAATGGAGCTCGGGTAGCCGCCACTTCAAGAGAAATTTATGTACTTGTTTTGGTAATAACTTTGAGTTATGATTTACATAATTGTTATTATGTTCCCACTTAGTCTAAAACATTATTTCCATGTGAGACATGAAAGGATCTATATTTTGTCTTCAAAGACAATTGTTGTATTTTATTTAAAATAGACATGGATGTGAGCCATGTCACTTATCTTTATGATACACAAGTTTTAGACAGTTCCAACTCATGTAAAGATATCTACATAATACGCACCAAAAGACTCATAACTGGTAATCCAAATGATTTGTACATTTGTTTTTTCAATTGGGTTACATAAATGAGAAACGCATTAAACGCTAGTGTCGACTAGAATTATTGAACCATTTGATTTTCAATCATATGGAATATGCGAATCTTGTCTCCTTTGCAATATAATTTGTACTTCCTTTAGTGGTAAAGGGACACAAGCAAGTGATTTGTTGAGACTAATACATGCCGATGTATATGTTCTAATAAGCATCACCGCAAGGGGAATTTATGACTACTTCGTCACTTATACCAATGATTCAAGTAGATAAGAGTATATTTACTTAATCTAATAAAAGGTGAAGCATTTGAGAGATTTGAGAAATTTCTAAAATGACGTAGAGAACAAATTGAATAAAGTTCTAACCATTACGATCCTATCGTAGTGGCAAAGATCTAAGTAATAAATTTGATTTATTAAAGATGGGTTATGACCTAGTATCACTACCCATAAGATCAAAGTAATATGAGTTAGGTTTGAGTTGTTGAACTTAATTTTGGGAATTTGCAATCCAAAACGGACAAGTAATTCAAAACGGATGGTCAACCATGAGATACCTAGAATAGAGAGTCTATTAAACAGATGACATGGATAAGACTCGTATATTATCAAGCTGCCATGTCAGGATGGCCTTTTAAAAGCTAATACTAGTCTAAGTAAACTGCTAATACTCCGTTAAATATATATGTTTGTGACTCACAAAGCTATCTCTCATGAATATTGATATATTTCTGAGAGATAGAGTGGGAGTAGATTGAATCATCACAAACATCTCTTATAGTTGAAATGTTACTTTGTGAAAGTAATAGAATTATAGAGTGGGAGTTGGTATTGAACTATTATCTATGAAGATAGTATGAGAGCATAGTTCAGTGGGAGTTTATCGCACATGTCTTATTGTTTAAAAATATTACTTTGTGAAAGTAATAGTATCATGACCTTGTTACATACGAGCCGAAGCATTACAATCCGAAAATTGTTACTCAAGAGTAGATTTACTTTAAGGCGCGAGTCTCCTCAAAAGTAAATAGAGCTCCAGAGTACACAAATGCATAAGATTTACATGAAGATGTTGATCAGATAAATTGTGTTAGGAATTGCCGCATTTTATTTTAATGAAGAATGGCAATTAAAAATTCGCTTTTCTAAAATAGGAATTTAGAGAAGGAAGTGTTTAAAACACAAAACCTTAGATGAAGATCTAAGAATCCAAACATATTATGCGTACCTATCTTAAGTGATCACAAGATGGTCTTAAGCTAGCATTAAAGGATTATACTTTTCGTTCATGTGATTATAGTGAATTGTTTCATTCACATGATTGAAGAATCATGATATACATGAAGTTAAGTGGGAGCTATAATTGTTTCTCCATGTCTTATATGTAGATAACATATTACTTATTGAGAATAATATACCAATGCTCTCTTCTGGTAAGAGTAATTGGGAGACATGGAAATGGATGCAAAGTGTTCTAGATTTTGAATCTATGTGAAAGTATATTGGCATAGAGTTGAGAGTCTTATGAGGATAAGTTCTTTCGTATCTGTTTAACATCAACAAAGTTGAATGGTTTATTCATGATGATGAAAGTGGAATTACTATGATGGAATCATAGTCGTTCACTGAACCCATTAAGTTGTTGATTACATGAAATCGATTTCTAAAGTTTCCGCCATTAGAATGATCATGTATGCCAACAGACGCATGTGCGGTGATGAAACATATGCCCAGGGCATTATAAGTCTATAACAAGATAATTCCCATGATATGGCTTGTGAGAGCCTTAAAGAACATCCTTGAAATTCTTGAGATGAGTTAAGGATTCATTCACATGTTTGGATGATAAACTAAATTAAGTGTTCAAGGGTTGCACAAACTTTAGTTTCCAAACTATAAGGGGTTTGTTGAAATCCTAGGGTGACTTGTTGACTAAGGAGTAAGAGACTAAGAAAGGTGTTTTAGTTTCGCGCATTGAAATATCTACAAAAGAAATCTAAGTAAATTGTGATAATATGGTCAACGTAGGGATTAAGAGTGAATCCCTCTTCAAATGACTTTATCACAAGTTATGCGATAACAGTGGGAGCTTCTTTCAATTTAAAGAGCTCAGGTCTAGTATGAATTCTAGACATATACTTAGATAAATTCATGTCATTAGAAATGACATTGAATAGAAGGAAATAGCGATTAATAAAGTTGGAATATATGGATATCAGGTATATCCACTTGCCAAGCTTGTATTGCATTTTAACTAGTGTTATAATACACTATAGATTATAGAATATGAAGTAGTAAGAGTGTATTGACTATTCATATGTGATAATCACATTTATCGTTTGAGGTTTATTAAACTCACCCGCTACCTTGTCGTATCCGAATGGGTTTTAGAGACAAATTGAACCCCATTAAAGTGAACTGGATTGACATGGTATTCGCCCCTAGTTACTTATATGAGGTGACGTCTCCAAGTCACTAGAGTGTGATGCGATTGATGACAAGTTCAAGTGTCATAGAGTCATATGGGATGACTAGTCACATAGACATATTGAATGGGACAATCTGTCGGGCAGTGACCACTTATAGAGTTCTGGTAATTCATAAAGCCTGGTCGTGGCAAGAGCTACTATTGTATTCTTATGAGTCAATTCTTTTGACTAGAGACTATTCGCCCAAGTTGGCACAAGTTCTGATTAGCTTTGATTTATACTCTACGATTTCGTAAATGAGGTCAAACTGGGTATATTTTGGGTTATGATAGACTGTGGCTGAACGAAGGGAATAGGGCGATAGAAATTGTCCACCCCTTGTCAGGGTTGTTTGCCACTCGAGGAGTAGTTAACTGGAAATGCGTGGCCACGCTCGAAAGGTATCTATGATGGATAATTCCGGTCAGACAGTTAATCTCCAGATCGAGAAAACCACTCAAGATATGATAAAATGTAAGTACGACCTGCAAGACACCTTGCATTGAGTGGGAGATTGTAATAGGACAAGAGAATTGGTGACGCACACTTGTCGAGGACAAGTGGGAGATTGTTGGGAAATGTGTCCTCAACAATAGTGCGATCACAAGATTTAAATATCATTATTAAATCTCATATTAAGAATACGTGAGGGATGATTCTTTATACAGTCGACTGACCGTCATTAATAGGTGATGATTGGCTAACTAGAGTTTGACATTACTGTCGTGTGACGGTGGTGTTCAGTTGATCCCTTTAGGTCACACCTATAGGATGAGGCCCAAATATATATTTAATTAATTGTATGCGATACGAATTAAGTAATTCCTTAATTGTGGGAGTGTAATTTTGCGTCTTATTTTAATGTGATTAAATAAGATTTAATTTAGTAATTAAGCGTTAAATTACTAAATTAGTTGAGGTATTATGTAAGTTTTGAGGTAGAGGAAATTAGTTATTTAAAGTTACAAGAAGTTGTAATTTTAACCAACTAGTAATTATGGGACCCATTATATGTTGATATAATGGTAGTATACTACTCAAAAAGTGGAGTGTATATTATATTATTAAGTTTAATATTTAAGTGTTAAATGATTACATTAATAATTAAATTTGTAAGATAGTTAAACATAAGACTTATAAGCATTTGTGGGACAAATGACAAAAGGCAAAAATGGACCATATAGGGACCAATATTTCGGCCAAATAAGATGAGCAAAAGATGCTCTCTTATCTTTATTGTTTTATGATTAAAGCTTGATAGTGACATTGCATACTAGCTATAATCATTCCAACTCTTACACACTCTACCTAAACAAAACAAGTGAATAAAAACAAGAGAAAATATATTCCCTTGGAGCTCTACAAGCCACCGGTTTTTTGGCTTACAAAAGGGGCATTAGTTGCTCATTTTTTGTTGTTGCTTCTTCACTTGTTTTTGCTCATTTTGCCTTAATCTTCTTCACATGCAAAATCAATAAAACTCTCTATAAATACTAATACACTAAATCTATTACTAGAGGTAGTAATATAAGAATATTAGTATCATTAAGGTAATATTTCTACTACATATCTAGTTAGTAATAGTAGAGATTTTTGGGATTAATCTTGGGTGCAATTTATTGGAGTGGCTTTTATACTTGGAGTCTTAGGAGGATCATCCATCATATTTAGCTCAAGAACAAGTGAAGGAAGGTGACCTTACTTGTGCCCATTATTTCGAAACACCTAACAATGTAAGGAACATTGTTTTTCTTATAAATCTTTCATTTTGTTATGCATGCACTAGATCTTAAGAACAAATAATTAACAAGTTAATTAGTTCACTATTAGAGGAGTCTAATAAAAGGTATATGAACCTAACAGATGGCCCCTTGATTAGATGGATCGTACTATGGTGGCATCTTAAATCTGTCACTAGAGTATCATCCTTGGACCCTACCCAGTCTGTGCGCATCCCTGGCTTGGAGTTTATGATATGCATCTTCCCGGAGAGGTTGATGAGGCAGGTTTGGTTGAAGCAGATGATTCCGAAGCTTGACACTGTCCCTCAGACTGCCGTGGCGCTTACTATTGAGAGTCGAAGAGAATGGGCCATCAAATGGGCTCAAAGGAATATTTGGTTCTTGAACTCTTCTGTTAGTGCTCTATGGGTGTCGGATTCCTATCTGCGGTGGAGGAAAGCTACTACTCCGGAGGAGCGCCAGATACTGAGGAAACGTGAACCTGTTGACTACAAGGTTCGTGAGGTAGAAAAGGAGAAAGAGAAGCATCTGACCGAGGGAGAGGAAGAAGTCGGGTTTCGAGTTGTTCATCCTTCGAAGAAACCAAAGACTTATCCTGCCGTCGAGATGGTGGTTGAGAAGAATGGCAAGGCTAGACCACGAGAGAGACCATTGGTGATTAGGTCGGAAGTGGCGCAAGAGCGTCCGGCTCGAGGTCGAGACAAGAAGTATGATAAAAATGACAAAGGCAAAGGGAAAATGGGAGAATAGCCTAAGTCTTTATTATTATTTATTATTATTATTTTAATAAGAAGGTGGGGTTTTTAGAATCCTAGCCTATTTTTATTATTTTTAAATCCTTTATTATGTAGCGTATTATTATTAAAAGAAATGAAAATAAAAGAGGTTGATTGGTTATGAAACCGTTATGATTTTCTATGATTATTCTTGTCGAATTTCAAATGCATTCGCAAATGTCCTTCTAATTACATTTAAAATAATTAATGGGTTGTATCCTGTAAAGTATTGCCTACGTATTCATTTTAAAAATAATGAAATCAAACCCTTGTGCGTAGTTCAAGTAAATGTAAAAAAACAAATGTTCTAAGCAAGAGCTTGTAATGAACTTAGAAAATAAGCATGAGCTTTACTTACTCCTAAAATGCATTTCTGTTTATTTAATGATATGAGGATGACAAATTGTCAAAATGCAAGAGCAAGATGACATTAGCTTAATTCAGCTTGGCCAGGGGCCGTTTATTTCGTGCTGCAAGAGCGACACGTGAGGTTACGCGAGGCGCGTTTTTTTTTCTTTTTTTTGCTCCTGTTCTAGGCATAGTAACGTTTCAGTTGGTCGAGGTTTGTCGGGTTGGCAAATTCATTCCCATCTAGGTCTGTGATTCTAACCGCACCCCTTGGAAGTATGGACTTGACTAGAAATGGCCCGGCCCAATTGGGTTTGAATTTTCCTCGTGGATCGACAGGTAAAAGAGCTCTAATTGATTTGAGGACCAGGTCTCCTTCTTTTATATTCCTTGGCTTAACCCTTTTGTGGAAGGCTCGTTTGATACGTGCTTGGTATGTTTGCACATTATGTAATGCACGTAACCTTCGTTCATCCAGGAGGATGAGTTGTTCATATCTATCTCTCTTCCACTCGGCTTCTGGGATTTGACTTTCGAGTAAAATACGCAAGGATGGTACTTCTAGCTCGACTGGTTGTACAGCTTCCATGCCGTAAGTCAAATATAAAGGGGTGGCCCCAGTGGGCATCCTAACAGCTGTACGGTATCCCCATCAAGCAAAGGGTATCTTGCTTGGCCAATCTCTATAGTTGTCAATCATTTTCTTGAGAATCGTGACAACGTTTTTGTTTGCCGCCTCTACCGCGCCATTGGTGTGTGGTCTATATGGCAAGGAGTGGTGATGCTTAATTTTGTACTTGGCTAGCAATTGTTCAGTCTCAGCTTGGAATGTGATCCATTGTCACTGATGATCTCATGTGGGCAACCATATCGACAAATAATGTTGGTTTGTATGAACTTTGCCACGTTCTTGGCTGTAAGACTGGTGTAGGAAGCCACTTCTACCCACTTGGTGAAGTAATCGATTGTTACTAGGATGAAACAATGACCTCCTGTTCCGGCTGGAGTGATCTTGCCGATGATGTCAATTCCTCAAGTAGAAAATGGCTAGGGATATGTCATGGTGTAAAGCAATGAAGGAGGGACATGTTGTACATTCCCGAAGATTTGGCAATTATGGCAATGTCTTACATATTTGATGCAATCGGATTCCATTGTGGTCCAATAATACCCCAAACGTGTGATTTTCTTTGCCATCATGGGTCCACTCATGTGAGGGCCACATTCTCCATCATGGACTTCTTCCATCACTTTCCGTGCCTGTGAATGATCAAGACAGCGTAGGATTACACCAAGAGGTGTTCTTTTGTATAATTCTCCTTGCATGAGAACCTATTGGGGAAGCTAGTAAGCGGATAGCGCGTTGTCCCCTTTTGTCCATTTCTGGTGGGTAGGTGCCATTAAGTTTGAAGTTTAGGATCGCTTGGAACCATGGTTCCTCTGTGATTTCCTCTTCATCGGTGATTCGGTGCACATAAGCTGGCTCTGACCGTCGTTCGATGCATAAAGGCATTTCTACCATGTTATCCGGCATATTAATCAAAGATGCGAGTTTTGCAAGAGCATCTGCAAATTGATTCTCCTCTCGAGGTAGGTGTTGGTAGGTTACTTGATCGAAGAATTGGGCAACTTGGTCTATTCTGGCTTGATAAGGTGCTAAGCTTTCACTCCGGATTTTCCAAGATCCCGTAATTTGGTCGATGATCAAAGATGAATCCCCATTCACTCGAAGATTCTTGATGCCTAAACCTACTGCTGCTTCCAATCCAATGAAACAAGCCTCGTATTCTGCAGCGTTATTTGTCACCTCGAAGTCGAGTTTCACAGAGATTGGTGTATGCTCGCCTTCAGGAGAAATGAGCAACACTCCTATTCCAAATCCTCTTAAGTTCGATGCTCCATCAAAATAGAGGTCCCAGGAGTCTACATCGGTTTGGAGTATATCCTCATACAGAAACCACCAGGTGTCTATCGTTTGTGTATCATTAATGGGATTTTCTGCGAAGAATTCGGGAACGGCGCGCCCCTTTATAAATTTTAAAGGTACATACTTGAGATCGAACTCTAAGAGCATCAAAGTCCATCTTGCTAAACGTCCATTGAGAACGGGTTTCTCGAAGAGGTATTTGACAGGATCCATTTTGGAGTATATTTTGACGGAGTGGCTAAGAAGCTAATGGCGTAGCTTCTTCGTTGCCCACACAAGAGCGAGGCATATCTTCTCGAGGGGTGTGTATTTACACTCGTACTCCAAGAACTTCTTACTAAGGTAGTAGATAGCTCTTTCTTCTTTTCGTACGGTTTGAGCTAGCATAGCGCCCATGGCCGTTTAAGTTACCGTGAGATATAAACCAAGAGGTTGATCTCGTTGAGGTGGCATGAGCATTGGTGGTTTGGCTAGTATTTCCTTGATTCGGTCGAAAGCCTTCTGACAGTCATCATCCCACATGGTGTGATCTGTTTTCTTTAACTTCTTGAAGATAGGTTCGCAGATCATGGTGAGTTTCGATATGAATCGACTTATGTATTGCACCTTGCCAAGGAATCCTCTAACTTCTTTCTCCGTTTGAGGTTGCGGCATTTTGATTAGAGCTTTGATCTTATAAGGGTCTATTTCTATTCCTCGTTGGCTAACGACGTATCCCAGGAGTTTGCCAGATGTTACTCCGAATGCGCATGTTTGAGGATTGAGCCTCATGTTGTACTTCCGTAGCCTTGAGAAGAACTTGCGAAGGTTCGCGATGTGCCCCTCTCTTTCCTTGGACTTGACGATCATGTCATCCTACGTATACCTCAACTTCTTTATGCATCACGTCATGTAAGAGCGTAGTTGCGGTGCGTTGGTATGTAGCTCCGGCGCTGATTAACCCAAACGGCATAACCGTGTAGCAATAGGTTCCCCATTGAGTGACGAAGGCGGTCTTATGCATATCTTCTATGGCCATCTTGATCTGGTTATATCCTGTGTATCCATCCATGAAGGATAGTAACGCGTGATCTGCTGTATTATCCACCAATATGTGATATGTGGTAGAGGAAAGTCGTCCTTAGGACTTGCTTTGTTTAAGTCTCTAAAGTCAACACAAACACGGATTCTCCCATCCTTTTTGGGTAAGGGTACTATGTTAGCTACCCAGTCTGAGTACTCGGAAACTTTGATGAACCCGGCTTTGAATTGTTTATCGACTTCTTCTTTGATCTTGAGAACCCATTCTGTCCTCATTCGACGAAGCTTCTGTTTCACGAGTTTGAAACCTGGTTTGATTGGGATTCTATGCTCTGCGATGTCCCTGTCGATCCCTGGCATGTCTTTGTAGGACCAAGCAAAAACGTCTTTGAACTCGTGCAGGAGGTCTATGAAATTGGCCCTTTCGGTAGGGCTCAAGGTTGTCCCTATCCTAAGTTCTTGGGGTTCTAGTTCAGTTCCTACGTTGATGGGTTCAGTATTTTCTATCACTGGTCCCCCTTCCCCCTCTTGTAGTATTTCTTTGGCTATGTAGGGAGGTATTTCGATTGAGTCTGGGTCTGGGTCATCCTCATTATCATCGTAAATGTAATTGCATTCAAGATAACACGAAGAGTAAGCGAGAACCGATTTATTCATATTCAAATTTGAGAAAAGTTGAAACAAAGAAGCCATCTGATCTGTAGTCAGTGGCGGTAAAGGGACAGCCGTTGGGACATTTCCCGAACTACTGTTACTACTTGACACTAAGCTAGGAGAAACAAGGGGAGTGGGAATGACGACACGAGGAGACTCTCTAGGAGCTTCTCTAAACTCCGACTCTGACTCCGACTCTGACTCTGACTCGAATTCATCGTCTTCTGGTTCTCTTTTGAACATCTCTTCTTCTCCAGTGGTGAGCTTGAAGAGTCTTCCTTGATTGTTTGTCCACTTGATCGATTTTCTCCATCCTTTCTAATGATTGGTGTTAGTTTCTGTGATTAACGCGGTAGGGTTGAAGTGATCATCTTGAAGTATCATGGTAATGATCTCATCCTACGCGGCTCTAACAAATCGGTCTTCTCCAAATAGTAGACTCACAACTTGTTCGTCTAAGCAAGGTGCTTGACGAGTCTTGACGGTAGGAACCGTTTCTGGAGGAATGAAGTAGCAATCGTGAAAGATCTCAATTCCGGCTAGCTTCCTTTCGAGATAGTGCCAAGGCTCGGGAAATCCGTGAAAGATATCTTGACTTCCTTCCCTAACGAAGTATCCATTTAGGGTAGGGAGGTAGGGTCGTATTTGGATTCCCGCGTTCTTACGGTTTTGAACTTGAGTGAGCATCTCGAGCACTTCCTCTTTAGTGGGTTTGTATCCTAGTCCAAGGGGTATTCTTTCTGAGTTACCCTCTTTTTAGGGTGCAAAGGTGTTTCTTCGGATAGGATTCAAAGGCATTCTCGGGAAGTATCCCTGGGATTTGAGTATGTGGTTGACCACTAAATTAGAGTAGAGATTGAAGTACAAAGGTGCCAACTCGCTTTCTATGACGCATATGCTATGGAAGCCCCCAAGTTCATGTACTGGATCCGCAAGGACTTTATTACTTGACTTCTTTTCGATTATTGCCTTGATGGGTGACGAAGTGATCGTTACCACCTTACCATTTAATAGGATTTTGATTTTCTGGTGGAAGGTGGATGTTACTGCTCTGGAAGCGTGAATCCAGGGTCTTCCCAGAAGTATGTTAAAGGATGCCTCAATGTCCACTATTTGGAAGTTAACCTTTCGCTTAATTGGCCCTGTGGCTATGGTTAGGTTAACAAGTCCTACTACCTTTCGCCGTGTACCATCATATGCGCGAACACCTTGGTTGGTAGGGGTCCAATCCGAATCTTTTATGCCCAATTTGTATGCCGTTTTCAAGGGTATGACATTGACTGCGGAGCCATCATCTACCAAAGTCATTGGCACATTCTTCTTTAGGCAAATGACAGTGATATAAAGAGCCAAGTTATGACTAGCACCAAAGGGTGGCAAATCTTCATCCGAGAAAGTAATAGGATTACTTAGATTTGGTGATTCTTGGAAGACGAAGTTGACCACGTCGTCGGGTGTGGAGTTATGTGCCACATTTAGTTTGGCCAAGGCTTGCAGTAAAGCTTGGCGATGTGGGAATGAGCTTGCCACTAGTTGCCAGACTGAAAGATCAGCCTTTGTCTTCTATAGTTGCTTTAGCAAATGGTCAGTAGAGCCATCTTCATTATCATTTGGTGTGACCACATTGGTTCGACCGTTTGCTATGGGGTCATTTTGAGAAGTGTTTTGGTATGGACGTCCCGAACGAGTAAGGTGGTCTACATTTTGATTTTCACAATTTTGGACTATTTGCTCACTGATTTTGACTAGGTAGTGTTCAGTGAGATACTCATCTTCATCATCATCGGCCCATATCCCATTGATGGCAGCAAGTTCCCTTAGTCTCATGATTTCAGCCTCCAATTGGATAATTTGGTTGACTAGTTCATCGACCATGGCTACTACTTCTTGCATTATAGTGTTTTGAGGGAAGACTAGTGGTTCACGTTCTTTAGGTGTGGCGTTGGGATCACGTAGGGTCGCCACTGCATTCTCTAGTTCCATGACTTGCCTATTCACACTTTTTGCCCATGCAATGAAATCGGTGATGGTTGGAGAAATGGTAGAGTAGTTCTCTTCATTCTCAATTGCATGAATTTAATCTTCGGCTGGAGAAATGAGGTGTGAACAATCTATGGTAGATTCTTCACTTGTAATCACTAGAATTCCAAGAGGATTCTGAGTGTTGTTAGGCTTACCTCCAGGCGGTATTGGCAGGCGACCGTCTTCAATCATATCCTGAAGTACATTTTTCAGTTTGTAGCATTTTTCTGTATCATGTCCCTTGCCTCTATGGTATTCGCAGTACGAATTCTCATCCCAGACCTTGGATTTCTTTTTTGGTTCGGGCGTAGGGCCTATGGGTTGAAGTTTACCCAGTTTCATCAACCTTTTTAGAGCGTTGGAATACGTGTCCCCTAGATTTGTGAATTTCCTTGGTGGGGTACTCTTCTTAGATGGCTCGAGAAGATTAACCTCATTAGTTTTGCTAGTAGAACCATAAGAACGACTTATTGAGCCTTGATATCCACGACCTACCGTTTTGGACAAGAGCCCTTTATGGATGTCATCTTCGATCCTTGTCCCTAGTACGGTTAAGTCTTTGAAGGTCTTAATGTTTTGATACCTCAAATGATTTTCATATATGGGCTTTAGGTTGTCCACGAATTTCTCCACGAGGGTAGCTTCGTCTGGACGTTCAACAAGTTGAGTACTAGTCTTCCTCCACCTACTTAGGAAGTCGGTGAAACCTTCTTTGTCATTTCGGGTAAGAACCTCTAAAGTGCGCATGTTGACTTGGATTTCAGCATTATCCGCGTATTGTTTGGCAAACTCAATTGCGGCATCATCCCAGGAAGCGATCTTCTTATGTTCTAGAGAATAGAACCATTGTTTTGGGATGGTGTCAAGAGATGAAGGAAAGATCCTTAAGAACATCTCGGGTTTAATGCCTTTGATAGATATGTAATCTTTGAAAGCACGGATATGGTTCAAAGGATTTTCGTGCCCCTTTAATTTAGGGATATCTCTCATGTTGAAGTTGGTTGGCAACTTGGAACTCACGGCTTCATATTTGCGATTATTTTCCCTATAAATGTCATCCCCTTTGAGATATTTCAATTGTTCTTCCAAATATTGGAGTCGTTTCTCAGCTGTAGTCATACCTATGGGAGGGTTTTCGTCCCCGAAGTTATTCACAAATTCATCAGACACTTCACTTTCTCGAGGAGGCATCCTCATTTCCACGGCATATATTCGGCCCTCGATTGTGTCAAGGCGATCGTACACTTGGTCTTGAGTGACTTGGAGACGAGCTAGCACAGCTAGGATTTGATCATTACCATTCTGGAGTTGGTTGAAGTTCACGTCGCTTGTTTCAGGCACCTTGGAAACTGGATAAGAGACCGACGACGAATAAAAACACGATCGACCATTCTAGCACACTTACTTAGAAAGAAATGTTTTGACTTGTGAAGTGGGAGTGTGCCACTTGTGTCAAGTGAGTTTTGAGGAAATGACGAAGTTTGAAAATGTTGGTCCTAGTCAATTTTAGTGTACTTGTAGGAGTGGACTCGAAGTGAGGTTTTGAAATGGGTTTTAAGGCCCGAATTTTGACTCGACAATTGGACAGAGTTTTGAGTGGTTTTGCGCTAATGTTAGGCCTGAGTTTCGAAATTTTTACATTTTAAAAAAGGATTTTGATTTTACAAAAAACCGTCATGGTTTTGTTTAGAAATGGTGATCACATATGGTACAAATATTATACAAGCATTATAACGGGATGCTGGGTGCATTTAGAAGGGTTTTGGTTTAAAGGGTGGGTTGCCATACCAAACAATCAAACCCGAGGTCTGTGGACAGGCTCGTACCAAACAAGAGTAAGGTCGATTCCTAGTCCATTTCCTCAAGTAGTGAAAGTCCTTGATACAAACAAGAGTAAGTACCATGGTATGGATGACGTCAATTGCTATCCATCCTTAGGCCCAAATAAGAATTAGGACCGTTTAGACGGGACGATTGGTCGAATGGATTGGGTTGGGCCTAGGAAGGCCGAATGAAACGATCTAGGAAGACCGAGTTATGAAAACTGAAAATTGTCTTGTACAAACTATTCCCTAACCTTGTTCAAGTTTCACCCCTTTGGCTACACGTAAGTGTATTATCCCCAGCGAAGTCACCAAACTGTGGACGCGGGCCCACGGGGGCGAAAAGCGAAGCAAGCTTTTCACTCTTTGGTTTATTTGCATTTGTGGAGTCGCCACCAATTTATTGTCGAAAATTGGAAACCGTTCGAATACCTCGTGTCATGTCAAGACACAAAGTAATGACATGAACACTAAGCACTCGTTACCCTTAGCATTCTATGTCTATAATGACTCTCGTGGATGCCAATGAACACGGATGTTCACAGAGATCTGGAGTAAGGGGTGAGGTTAGGTATTAGGAAGCTCTTTTGATCGAACACCTAATCCCGCCCGCCTGGATAGCGGCCTCTACTAATGATTAGGGAAGGTATCTATACTTGATGAGTTGTCGGTTATATGCATGCAATGCAACATCCAACGTTTTAATCATAGCATGTGAGAATTAACTAAGTCAGTAGACACGTAATTTAGCATACAATTAGGTCAAAGTAGAGATTTAGGATCGATTACATGTAAAAGCATACAAACAATATAATAGAAGAAATACAATAATAATACAATAAAGAAAATTACAAAAATTACATCGGATTTAATGATTCATGTCGAAAATACATTTAAAATGGATGGTTTAGAAAAGAAAGAATAAATAAATTAACGAACCGAAATTAGGGGTAATACGAATAATAGTTAATTAATACGTAAACTAATAACTAAGTCAAGGCAGAAACGGGAGTTCAGGGACAGAAATCAACCGGGAACAGGCGCAGCAGAGCTGCGTCTCTTGGAAGAGGCGCAACAGTCGCTGCGTGTGTTCCTGGATTGAGTTCTGGCTGTGAAACCGGAACCGCAACTCGTTAATATTAGTTGGTGAATTTAATGATTGATTATGAATAATTGACTCGGATGAAAGTTATTAACATGTTATTTACATGTGAATGAGGTCATAAAAACGATAAAACATGAATGAAACTAATTAGAACGAATATTTACAAGATTAATAAGGGTTAATTATGGATTAACAAACTAAACAAATTAATTATATTAAACGGATTATTAATGACGAATTAATGATGGTGACGGATGAATAACAGATACAAATTTATCAAAGATGAATTCCAGAGATTCAATATGGGTAAATCGAATCTCTAAAACCCGAATTGATTTTAATGACGAAAACCCGCAAAAATGGATTATAAGGGATTTAAGTCGGGAATTTTAATGATGAATTAATTATTAAGGAATTATGAATTACAGGTTAAAATTATCATGCTTAATTGTCGTGTTAATGAAACAATGAACAATTGAAAACAAAGTGAAAAACAAAAGGACGAACAAAAGACGAAGGAAGAAGAAAGGAAGCAGGAACTGCGGCAGCCTCACGAAGAAGCGCAGCAGGTACTGCATCCCTTCGAAGAGGCGCAGCAGTTGCTGCGTCCTTTCTCGACGGTTGTCTTCTGATAATCCGTAAAAAAGGTTTAAAACAAGGGTTTACAAATCGGTTTTAAGCATATTTTTGACATAAATCTTACAATAATGATTACAAAAATAAAGAACAATAAAAAAAGAGAAGGATTTACACCCTCGGACTTACATGTGTGACGAAACGAGATGAACTAAGTTAACGTTTAGTGATGCTCGACTCGAATGTACGACGAAAGTGCCCTCTAGGAGGAAAACGAACAAGATTGATTAATGTTGATTGATGTGGAGTTGGTCAAATTGGTCGTCATTCAAAACGAGGCTAGTACTCAGAAGGATCCGAGCTTACGTGGTTTAAAGCTCAAGCACGTAGACGCCAAAAAGTAAGAACATGGTCTAGAATGCAAAGGGAGAAGAGAAGGGCGGACACTCGCGTGAGAAATATGTGAGACCGAAGGTCTCTATTTATACTAATCACACAGAGGAAATAGGGTTTTCGGAGAAACTTTGGAAGTGAATCTCGAAAAGATACGGAAAATACGCAGAAAAGGACTGAGGAAGAGGCGCAACAGGCACTACGTCCCTTGGAAGAGGCGCAGCACCTGCTGCGTCCTTTCCTCGGTGGTTTCCTCCTGCGGAAGAAAGATTTCCGCGTTTCTATTATGGAATAACGGGTTAATCTCGTTTCCTTCATATTTTGTGTGAATATTACGGGAGATATTTTACCAAAGATTAAAAGATTTGAAAATATGGAATACAAAATATCCGGAACATTCCAGAACATTCTGACTCGGTTTTAGAAAATGAAGATGGTTTTTTGACCCGGGCTCCAAATGTACTCTAATTACTGTCAAAACGACCGTATCGGCACGTAGATGATAATTAAGAGGTATCCAAAAGTTTTTGAGAGACCACTTGACGATAAACTTAAGAACTGTCACAAATCATTCCGTATACCAAACATGCGGCCCAATCATCACCGGGTGGTTTGCGGGAGGTGCAGAAATGAGGTATTTACAGCTTCAGCTTTTATCCACTTGGAGAAATAATCTGTCATCGCTAGCATCCATATTCTGCTTCATGTGGCTCTAGGCAGAGGACTCACTATATCCATTCCTCATGTCATGAATGGCCAAGGAGAAATGATGGGGTGCAGGGGCTCTGCTGGCTGATGGATCATTGGTGCTGAGCGCTGGCAGGCATCACACTTGCGGGCGTATTCTGCTGAATCTTCCCTCATTGTGGGCCAGAAGTAGCCTTGTCTGAGGGCTTTGGTTGACAGACTCCTGCCCCCGCATGGTTTCCGCATTCACCACTGTGGAGGGCATGCAACACAGTCTGTGCTTCTTGCTTATCCAGGCGCCGTAAATAGGGACCTGCCAATGATTTTCTGAAAAGCACATCATCAATTAATATGAATCTGGAAGCTTTCATTTTAAAACCTCTTATCTCCTTCTTGTCATCTGGCAGCTTGCTGTGCCGTAACCAATCTAAGTAAGGTGTCCGCCAATCCCAGTCATCTGCATGGGTAGCTGGTTGATCAGGCGTCTGGTCAGCTTCCTGGTCATCCAGCTGGGTAGCTGGTTGACCATTGCGTCAATGTGTGGTAACGGGACAGGATCCTTGGGACATGCCTTGTTGAGGTCAGTGAAGTCCACGCACACTCTCCATTTTCCATTCTTCTTAGGCACCACTACTACATTTGACAACCACTCTGGGTATTTCACCTCTTTTATTTTGTTTGATGCCAGCAGGCTGTCTACCTCCTGGTTGATCACCTTATTTCTCTCAGCTGCGAACTTTCTCCGTCTCTGCTGGATGGGCTTGCATTTTGGGTCCACGTTGAGTTTGTGTGTTATGATGGACGGGTCTATTCCTATCATGTCGTCATGCGACCATGCAAAATAATCCATGTTAGCTTGTAAGAATTTGATTAGGTCCTGCCTCAGGTTTCCTGTGCATCCAGCTCCAATTAACACGTTCTTCTCTGGGTGCAGCTCGTCCAGGTTCATCTGATCTAGCTCCTCAGCAGGAGGCTCAATGTAATCATCCTGGACGTGCTGCTTCTGTAATTTCTATGCTGGAGGGCTGGCAGTACACTTTAGTGCTTTCTTGTAGCAGCTTCTAGCTTCCTCCTGGTCTCCTCGTATTGTTTCTACTCCACATGGTGTGGGGAATTTTATGCATAGATGATATGTTGAGGGAACTGCCTTCATCAGGTGCAGCCATGGTCTTCTAAGGATGACGTTGTAGGTAGAAGGTCCATCTATCACTAAGTACTTTACCTGCTTGTTGACTCCTCCCACGTAGGTTGGGATTACTATCTCACCCAATGAGCTGGCTGTCTCCCCACTGAATCCTACCAGCGGGATTGTCTTCTTCTGCAAATCATTCTCGATGAACCCCATGTTTTCTATGGTTTTTAACATGATCAAGTTGACCGAACTACCAGTATCTACCAGGACCTTTCTGACTGTGCAGTTAGCCATTGACAGAGTTATAATGAGTGCGTCGTGATGCTCTCGTTCGTCACGTATGTCTCCTTCATCAAAAGCAACGGCAGGTAGATCACTATGAGAAATTCTGCAGGAAGTTGCTGGCCTATCTCCCTTAGTCTTAATGGCACGCCTTTTGGCTGCTTAATATGTCAACCCGCTCAGATCTAAGTCGCATGTTATCACGTTTATTATCTTGGTACATGTAGGTGGAGCTGCGGGTTTTGTTGAGCCTTCCTTAGCCTGCTGCTTACCCCCACGTGGTAATAGGTGGCTCAGTTCTCCCTGTTCGTACAGGCGCTTGATTTCCCTTCGTAATGTGTAGCAATCTTCAGTGTTATGTCCAATGTCATGGTGGAATTCACACTTCTTCTTGCTGTCTTTTCGCCATGCTTGTCCTTCTACTGGTGGTCTGGGCCACCTTACTCCATCTCCCATCTCCCTGAGTGCTTTCAGGATTCCTCCGACGCCAGTGGTGAACCCATATTCTGCCAGTGTGGGGAGTTGCTGGTTTTCTTCTATATTGTCGACTCTGTTAACTCCCCTTCCATATGGCCTATATCTTTTGTCCCTCTTGTTGGTATACTGATTTATACTTGACTTCTCCATGGCTGAGGTGCTGGATACGCTTGGTGTATTAGGCAGGCTGGCTCTGGCTAGGATATCTTCTTCCAATCTGATTACAGCTTCTTCTTTTTCCTGTACTGCCTCGAAGCTGTGGCAAGGGTGCATGGTTAGCTGTTTATATAGGTCAGGCTTGTGATGTAGGCCTCTTCTGAAGGCTTCCACTGTTGTTGACACGTCCCATTCCCGTACTGCCACCTTCTCATTGTTAAATCTAGTGTTATATTCTCCAATGGTCTCACCAGCTCCATGGACAATTCTGTATAAGTCTCCTGCATGCTTTTGTGGCTTCCGGCTGCTTGCAAACTGCTGAGTGAACGTGTTTACTAGGTCAGCAAACGTGGAGATCGACTTATTAGGCAAGCTTACGAACCATCGGAGTGCTGGCCCTGAAAATGTGGATCCAACCCTTTACACATGCAGGCTTCTTTTACTTGTCCTACAGTCGTCACTGTCATCATCTTCTGCTTGTACCGGCTCATGTGTTCAAAGAGATCCGTCGTGCCATCAAAGAGAGGCATGTTTGGATTTGTGAATCCTTTTGGCATGGCAATAATGGATATTGTGGGGTAATATCCGTATAAGACCCTTTAAATTTAGGACTATAACGTAAATTTAACATGTGAAATATGGTCATAAACGAAATACAACAAAGAAACGATAAAGATAAAGAATCAACCTCGGGTCCTTTGATGCACGGCGTAAAGAAGTAAATCAACAGAGATTCCCTCCTAATTGTTGCACCCAAGACCGTCCGAGAAATGCCCTTGTGCTAGAACGTGTTCTCCGATTGTCTTGCAATATTGGGAGAACTTGATGTGAGTTTTTCTCGAGATGTGAGATCTCGGTTTCAGAGGAAACTTAATCTCCAAAACCCTAATTCTTTTTCACTAATGATGATTAGGTTAAACAAGAGGAGGAGCTCTCCTTTTGTTCTCCTAATCTCGGTTTGGCCGAGTGGATCAAGGAGGGAATGGGCTTCCGTTTTCTCCTTACGTTCAACTCGTGGTCCGAGGCTAAATGTATACGACGCGGTATATATTATAAATCGTCATCGGTTATCGGATATTAAAACATCAACTAATAACACGGATTAGTTGAATCATTAATACATGTCCGACAAAGACAATATTGTATAATTATATTCAATATACATTTAATTAAATATAAAACGCTTATATTCAATTTTACGAATTAACCGTTTAATTCGTCTTAGCCATTATTATTTAATCCGTATTAAATAACATATCTCAACATCACATTTTGACTAAATATTAGTCAAATAACTCGAACTAACCGGTTAGTCAAAATTGGCATCTACATGATTGTATTTTCATACCGTCACGTCTCTCAAACGTATCCTATAGGTGTGACTTTTAGGGACCAGTTGATCACCGCCATCAGTATGACAATAACGTCAAACTTATCTAGCAAGCCAACCGTTATTGATAAACGTGGATCAACCGATAATAATACCAAAAGTATGCCCTTTGATCCTTTTAGAGGTTTATAAGTCCTTGCACTAATTGTTAAGGACACCAACCCCAACAAGCTCCCACTTGTCCGTACAAGTGTATGTGCAATGACGTTATCCGCACTAACTGGAGGACACAAGATCCAACAAACTCCCACTTGTCCGTACAAGTGTATGTGCGATAACCGATTCTCATATTCATTTAAAATTTCTCCCACTCAATGTAAAACAATTTGCAGATCCGGATCCGCAAAGGTCGTATTTTACAATCGATCTGTATCTAGAGTGGTTTCCCCGACTAGAGAGTAACTTAACTGATAAAACGAATCCGTATCCGAGCATGGCCATGCATTTCGATTCTGACTCCTCGAGTGGCCCCGAGAAATATCGAGTACGATAAAGGCTGAATATTTCCTTCAACTCGACTCCTTCCGATCTAAGCACAGCATGAAATGACCCAGAAAAAATCTACTTGGCCCCCTGTTACGGATGACCGTGAGAAAGAAACCAAAGTCACCCAAAATCTGCCTTAGTCTCAAGAGACAGTCGATAGTCAAAAGAATCGACTCTTAGGATCACCATGGAAGTCCTATCCACGACCGGGCACCGAATGTTATAAAACGTTTAGGACTCCACGTCGATGTCACAATTGTGTCCTACGAGATATCCGTATAAATCGCCTCTGTGATTGGTCAGTCAATCGGTTGACTTATGGCTCGTTGAACCCACCATCAACCAACGTCACAAAATAATTGCCAGAGTTATCAGCTCATGTGGGCAATTAAGGACTGAAAAATATAATGTTCGTTCAGTTCACTTTGTGGTGTTCAAAAATTGTCGTACAATTCCACATGAAAAAACAAAATTTGTATAAAATATCAAAACGATGATGTCGTATAGAGTACAAAAGGGAATGAATCTAATCCATAAAAGAGTACTACAACTTAGGAACACGTTTAATTCCCATGGAATTAACATGCCCTTCATGCTTATCTTGTCGTAATGCTTTAGTGAGAGGATATGCTATGTTATCATCGGTAGCAATCTTGTCTATCACTACTTCCTTTTGCTCCACGTAATCTCGGATTAGATGAGCTTTCCGTTGTACATGTCTAGACTTGTTGCTAGACTTTGGCTCCTTAGCTTGGAAGATGGCACCACTATTGTCGCAATAGATGGTGATCGGGTCATTCGAACTAGGCACTACAGATAGTCCATGTAAGAATTGACGCATCCATATCGCTTCCTTTGTAGCTTCAGACGCGGCATAGTACTCGGACTCAGTCGTAGAATCTGCTTATGTGATTTGTTTGAACTCTTCCGGTGATCTGCAGCGCCATTAAGAGTAAAAACGAATCCATCGAGATTTCGAGTCATCACGATCCGTTTGGAAGCTAGCATCTCACAGAACCGGTTGCGCATAGCTTTTGTTCACCTCCATAAGTCAATGCCCAATCTTTAGTCCTCCGGAGGTACTTAAGAATGTTCTTGACAGCCAACCAATGTGATTCACCTGGATCTTTGTTGGAATCGACTTGTCATACTCAATGCATATGCCACGCCCGGACGTGTGCATATCATGGCATACATGATTGATCCTATAGCCGAAGCATAAGGAATCCGTGTCATGCGCTCTTTCTCTTCCGGTGTCTCGGTGCCACGAGATTTGCTCAAATGCACCCCGGAGCCATAGGAAGAAACCCCTTCTTGGAGTTAGTCATCTTTGAATCTCTCTAGGACTTTGTCTATGTAAGACTCGATCGAGAGATAACATCCGTCGTGATCTATCTCGATAGATACGGATGCCTAGAATTCTTTGCGCCTCTCCCGGATCTTTCATCTGGAAATGGTTTTTCAACCATACTTTCACCGAAGTTAAGAGAGGTATGTCATTCCCAATCGGGAGTATGTCGTCAACATACAATATTAGGAAAACAATCTTGCTCCCACTCGACTTGATATATAAACATGGTTCCTCGACCGATCGAGTAAATCCATTTTCTTTAATCACTTGGTCGAAGCGATGATTCCAACTCCGAGATGCTTGCTTAAGTCCATAAATGGAACGCTTAAGTTTGCATACTTTCTTAGGATGTTGTGGATCGATGAAACCTTCGGGTTGTACCATGTACAACTCTTCCTCCAAAAAGCCGTTTAAGAAGGCGGTTTTCACATCCATTTGCCAAATTTCATAGTCATGAAACGCGACGATCGCTAAGATAATCCGAATGGAACGCAGCATGACTACGGGTGCAAAAATTTCATCGTAGTGCAAACCTGGCACTTGGGTGAAACCTTTAGCAACTAGTCGTGCTTTATAGATATCTTGTTGACCTTCCACAGAATGCTTTATCTTGTAAAGCCATTTGCATTGAAGGGGACGAACCTTAGCAGGTAAGTCAATAAGATCCCATACGTTGTTCTCATACATAGAGTCCATCTCGGAACTAGTCATGGCACCTTTATAGGTTGCGGGTTCACTACTCGTTAAGAGTAGAACGTCATCTATGTCATGTTCCTCGACCATACCAATGTATCTGCCTGGAGGAATAGAGACTCTTCCCGACCTCCTAGGTTCCTCAGGAATATTCACCGCAGCCGGGATTGAAGGAATAGGTTCCTCCAATGGTTGCCCGGTATTTGGTTCTGGAATCTCCGACAGGTCGAAGGTTCTATCACTCTTTGCATTCTCGAGAAATTCCTTCTCTAAGAATGTCGCACTAGCCGCAACAAAAACACGTTGTTCGATTGGCGAATAGAAGTAATGACCAAGTGTTCCTTTAGGATAACCTATAAAGTATGTCTTGACCGATCGCGGGCCGAGCTTATCTTCAGGTCTCCACTTGACATAAGCCTCGCAGCCCCAAACCCGTATAAAGGACAAGTTAGGGACCGTTCCCTTCCATAGTTCATATGGAGTCTTGTCAACAGCTTTAGACGGACTTCGGTTAAGTATTAGAGCGGCTGACAAAAGAGCATAACCCCACAATGAGTCAGGCAACACGGTGTGACTCATCATGGATCGAACCATATCAAGTAGTGTTCGATTTCTCCGTTCGGACACACCATTCAATTGAGGTGTTCCAGGTGGAGTTAAGCGTAGGGCAATCCCACAGTCTTTAAGGTGTTGATCAAACTCGTGAGAAAGATACTCGCCACCACGATCTGAACGCAGTGTTTTAATCTTCCTACCTAATAGGTTCTGCACCCTATTCTGGTATTCCTTGAATTTCTCAAAGGATTCACTTTTGTGCTTCATTAAGTAGACATATCCATATCTACTTAAATCGTCCGTGAAAGTGATGAAATACCTATAGCCTTCTCGTGCGGTGATTGACATAGGTCCACATACATCCGTGTGTATGAGTCATAATAGGTCAGCAGCGCGCATTCCAACACCTTTGAAGGAAATTCGAGTCATCTTACCGATGAGACATGATTCACACGTGCCAAATGATTGAAAATCAAAGGCCGAGATAGCTCCATGTTTAATGAGTACATTTTACGCGTTTCTCATTAATGTGTCCCATACGGCGATTGCCATAGATACGTCGATCTTTGTCACCAACCTTTAACCTTTTATTCATTACGTGTAATATTTCGGTTGTCTGATCTAAAACATAAATTCCATTCATGGAGACTGCCTTGCCATAAATCATATCGTGTAATGAGAAAATGCAAGTATTATTCTCTATTACAAATGAAAAACCAAGTTTGTCAAGTGCAGAAACAGAAATAATGTTTTTGGAAAGACTGGGTACATAATAGCAATCATATAATGATAACTCAAATCCGCTAGGAAGTTGGATCACATATGTTCCCCTCGAGACGGCAGCCACTCTTGCTCCATTCCCGACACGCAGGTCAACCTCACCCTTTACGAGAGGCTCGAGATTTCGGAGGCCCTGCACATGATTACACAGATGAGAACCACAACCAGTATCAAGTACCCAAGTTCCGTAACTTGCGTGGTTAATCTCAATCATATGAATAAAAGTAGAAGAAGAAGACATACCAACAGGTTTAACGCGACCTGCTTTTATGTCCTCATGATAAACAGGACATGTGCGCCTCCAATGCCCAGTCTTGTGGCAGTGATGGCATTCCATGTTTTCGGTTTTGCTCTTTGTCGCGCCTGATGAGGTGCTCGACTCACCAGTCCACTCTTACCCGAACCCGACTTCTTGAACTTCGCCTTACCTCCGCTAGGTTTGCTCGAGCTTTGCCCTTACCCTTTCCCTTGTTTGTCACAACGAGAACATCTTGTTTCATGCTCCCACTGAACTTCATGTCCTTCTCGGTCTGTACGAGGAGGGAGTGCAGTTCATGGGGAGTTTTCTTCAAATCATTCATATAGTAATTCGCTCTAAATTGCGAATAACCATCGTGGAGTGAGTGAAGTATGCGGTCGATCACAATGTTCTCGCTGATCTTACAATCAAAGGTCTCCAGCTTTTCGACATTCTCAATCATGCTGAGAATGTGTGGGCTAATTGGTTGGCCCTTCTGGAGTCTCGCATCAAAGAAGCGAGTGGTATGCTCATAGGTCACGATTCTCGGTGCTTTCGAGAATTCCTTGGTGAGCGTGGTGAAAATCTTGTTCGCACCATGGGCTATGAAGCGTTTCTGCAAATTGGGTTCCATTGCAAAAATGAGTACGTTTTTAATCGCACCCGCTTCCATACAGAAATCATTAAACTTGGTGATTTCAGCAGCTCTAGCCGTGGGACCTGGGTTTGCCGGGATGGGCTCTAATAGATATTTGAGCTTCCGTCGCCAGCGGCAAAGCATTCCGTAATGCCGCCTCCCGGTCCGCGAAGTTTGATCCATCATTCTTGATCGAGTAGACCGATTCATCCGATTCATGAAGATCCGGCCGGGACTCACGGTCCAATGTGGCACTTGGCATTGGGTTATCAGTAGAACCAGCCATTTGATATTAGCAGTTTAAAAGTTCGTGATCTACACTGAAAAAGAAAGAAAAACAAAAACGAAATAAGCAACTCATCGAGGTGATTTAAGTCTATTTAAAAATTCGTTTTAACGTGTAGACTCTCGCACTTGCATGATTGATCTCCCTCAAGAATGATACAAGTGATCCCAAAGACTCAATTTCTGTAAATTGATAAGCCAACTGTTTAGCTAATTCTTTCGTAAGAACTCTTGGTCGATAGATTTCTGTAAATCCTATCTATAGTCCACCATAATCACAGGATCGTACGAGTGATCATAGTGTTGAGATAAAATAGGTCAATCGGTTCCAACTTACCCGACATAGAAGGGGTCATATTATGCCTACCGACGAAGAAGGGACTCATTGGAGTTTGACCTATAAAGACCGTTCTCAATTTTTGTTTATACGAGGAAGATCCCATCAACTTAATTATAATTCATTTTAAGTGAACGAATAACTAGCGTTTGCGTGAATGAATTAATTTGGGTGATGGCTTAAAAATCGTGTGACATGAGAATGTCAAAGAAAACTAACTCGTGACCTCTATATGTGTCAGTTTTCATGCAATAATTAGGTGGTTTGGGTTTTAGGCGGAATATGATGCATATTATCGTTACGAAAAATAAATAAAAGAATGCAATACGTAAATAAAAATTCCTAGTGTGGCCTATCCTAGTAAAATAAAACATAAAACAACTTTGGAATCCACCGTTGGACCCGACAAGCTTGTCTTGATGTTCCATCTTGATCCATGTAGCGGGAGTGAGCATCCGATCTTCATCTTTGGTCTTCTCAAAAATTACAATTTAAAATTACAAATATAAACCTATTTACATTCTAATTAAAACTGTAATTACAAGTGAAAAATCCAAAACGGAGATACGAGATCTCAAAATACAACTAAGACCGTGTTCCATCATTACGGTAACACGTTCTACTAAGGCCACACTAAGTTACAACTGTTTGCAAAAATAAATAAATAAATACGTAATAAAAAGCATTCAAAAACATTCATAATTAACGATAAATAAAATGCATCAACTAAAAACAAATTCATTCGTGACATAATTCCGTAATTATGTGAAATTTATCCAAACCACCTTTTAATGATTAAAATTCATGTGATAAAACCGCTTCTATCAATTTAATTTTAATCTAATACATCCGATTACTTTAAATACGCTTTAAAATAACTTAATGGTACGTGTGTGAACCGTTTCACAATCATAGCGAGTGTACAATATCCGTATAAAGTACAAATTAAGGCCAAAAGAAAATTTAAAGTAAAAGGAAAAATTTTCAAAGCTGCCAAAACGAAATCCCTCGATCCAGGGACATAAGTGCTCGATCGAGGAACAAGAGGGCTCGATCGAATGAGGCTGCCATTCGATCGAGGGGTTTGCCAATCAGGAGGTACTCGATCGACAAGATCGAGGTCGATCGAGAGCTTTTATCAAGCAAATCGCTCGATCGAGTACGAGGACTTCTCGATCGAGCAAAGTGGGGTTTTAAACAGGGTCGATCGAGTCATCGCAAGGACTCGATCGAACAAAAACAAGACAGAAAAAGCTCTCGATCGAGTAGAAATCCATTCGATCGAGACCAAACAAGTTCTGAAAACTTAAAACCCTCGTGAAAACAGTTTTGACGAAATAAAACAACTTCAATTTAGATCAAAACGGCATCAAAACAATTTAACAATTTGATAAAACTTGACATATTGTTATAATCTCCGTATAAAACAACAATATGCATGAAAACAAATCGAAAACAAGATGATATAACCGTGTAAAACATGTCACGGTCTCAAAAAAAAAAAATTCAACCGTGTAAACAAGGCACGGTTTTCGAGACAAAAATAACCGTTTCAAATCGTTTTATGAAAAATCACAATGAAAATTTACGTGGCCTCGCTCTGATACCACTTGTGGGGTAATATCCGTATAAGACCCTTTAAATTTAGGACTATAACGTAAATTTAACATGTGAAATATGGTCATAAACGAAATACAACAAAGAAACGATAAAGATAAAGAATCAACCTCGGGTCCTTTGATGCACGGCGTAAAGAACAGAAATCAACAGAGATTCCCTCCTAATTGTTGCACCCAAGACCGTCCGAGAAATGCCCTTGTGCTAGAACGTGTTCTCCGATTGTCTTGCAATATTGGGAGAACTTGATGTGAGTTTTTCTCGAGATGTGAGATCTCGGTTTCAGAGAAAACTTAATCTCCAAAACCCTAATTCTTTTTCACTAATGATGATTAGGTTAAACAAGAGGAGGAGCTCTCCTTTTGTTCTCCTAATCTCGGTTTGGCCGAGTGGATCAAGGAGGGAATGGGCTTCCGTTTTCTCCTTACGTTCAACTCGTGGTCCGAGGCTAAATGTATACGACGCGGTATATATTATAAACTGTCATCGGTTATCGGATATTAAAACATCAACTAATAACACGGATTAGTTGAATCATTAATACATGTCCGACAAAGACAATATTGTATAATTATATTCAATATACATTTAATTAAATATAAAACGCTTATATTCAATTTTACGAATTAACCATTTAATTCGTCTTAGCCATTATTATTTAATCCGTATTAAATAACATATCTCAACATCACATTTTGACTAAATATTAGTTAAATAACTCAGACTAACTGGTTAGTCAAAATTGGCATCTACATGACTGTATTTTCATACTGTCACGTCTCTCAAACGTATCCTATAGGTGTGACTTTTAGGGACCAGTTGATCACCGCCATCTGTATGACAATAACGTCAAACTTATCTAGCAAGCCAACCGTTATTGATAAACGTGGATCAACTGATAATAATACCAAAAGTATGCCCTTTGATCCTTTTAGAGGTTTATAAGTCCTTGCACTAACTGTTAAGGACACCAACCCCAACAGATATGGCATCCACAAATGGTAAGTCAGTATAACTATCGGGTGCCGCCTTCTCAAGTGGGGGTGGCAATCCTAGGACCCTGCTCAGCATCTCTCTTAGCTCCAAGTACTGCGGGTTGGTCAGGCTTCCTGAGTCTGTAGCTCGTTTGTCTGCTACCTGCTGACTTGGTGTACTGCTTCCAGGTCCGAACTCTTGAAGGTTCTGATGTGGCATGGCAGCTAATAGGGTTGAAGTTATGAGTGTTCCCTGATGCCAACTTACCCACGGGCTGCCTGCGGATCCTGCACCAGGTGATTGATTAGTCATGAGAAAATTACCAATTTGGAGGATACCTGACTGTGCTTCTACGTGGCTGGCTAGCTTCCAGCTATCTAGTGTGAGGTATCCCAGTCCTCGTGGGGTTATTCTTTCCTCTGATGATACTGCTGTCAGATCTAATCTCGTCACCGGCGGGGTGGTATCTGTCGCCGGGTTGGTTCTCGCTTCCTGATGCCCCCTGTGTCAGATCTACTACTGGGGCTCGATCTTCACCCTCCGTGCTTGCTGGTGTGCTGGACTGCTGCCTCAGAATGTCTATCTGTGCCCAGAATTCCCTATTCCTTTTTCTTGCTTCAGCTTCAGCTTTCCTTTGGTCTTCTCGCATATCTTTCATGGCCTTCTGAATATTCTCCACGCCAGCAAACAAGATTTGTGTTGGACTGGGTGGTGGGGTAAGACCTGAGCTTGTTGCACTTTTGTCTGATCTGGGTTGAGCCGTGACAGTAGGGCTTTTGGGAAATAGAGAGGTTTTTGTCACTGGTGCGGTTCTTGGAGTGTGCCCAGATGCCTGAGTTTGTGCCGCCGATGCCGGATTCTGAATTGGGTTTGGTGGTATTAACAGCTGACCGCTCCCTGACGCAGCTGCTGATGTTTTTTTGTCCATTATAATTCTGAGTAATCAACGATTGACGACCACAATGCCCCACGGTGGGCGCCAAACTGTTTTGGTAATTTTTACCGGGTTTAGGTTTATGCGAGGTCAATGCGGTCTTACTCGTTGTATGTCTGTCGAATATTTATGTTAATGCTAAATAAAGAAATAAAGAACGTAAGTAAAAGTTGACGCGAAAGATTTGGTGACGCGGAAAACCCAATGTGGGAACAACCGCGGGAGGGATGGTACCCTTCCAAATATTGCACTAGCTTGTTAATGGGAGAACGAGTACAATGGAGACGGTATGCAAATCTATCTAGCACAGTGTATTTTGCGTGTATGCTTGAGGTCTTGAATGCCTTTTCTTGATTGCTCCTTTGGCTATTTATAGGATAAGAACCCTAGACGAGTCCTAACCGGATTATGGAAAGGAATATTAGCTCTATCACGACTCCTTCCATAATTGGATCTTCTTCCTCCGTTCTCCCTGATCTCCCTGAATTCTCCCTAAAATCTCCTTGGCGACTTTCCAAATCTACGAACCTCCATTGCCAGCAGGCCTTTCTGTTCTAACGCGCTCCTTGGCCCAAACCTCCAGGCAGATTCTACTTTGTACTTGGGCTCCTCTTGCTTATTCTTCCTTCACGACCCAACTCTTTAATGAGGAACAAGTGGAATTTTCCTTTATTAGGCTAAAGCACAGTTTTTAGCCCAAACATTAACCTTGGGGGTAGTTGATATAACTGGGTCATCAAGACTACTTGGCATTCATGGCTCATCTGTTTTCGTACCAACTCCCACCATTGCTGCATTCACTTCTCTAATCTTCAAAAGATCCCTAGCATGTTGGCCTTGTCCTAACAAAATTCCTGGTAGTCTTTGGGTGTTAACAAGAGCTTGGGACGCAATTTGAGACTCAAGCTTCCTATGTGTGGCGGAGAGATTTCTTATCTCTTCACTACGCCAAATCTTGCAATCAATAAGGAGCGTATCACAACGGTTTAATGCATTTAATAACGACACTTAGATTACCGTTTTCCAAATATTGGCGGAAGCCTAGACCGCGCTAATAGGAATTACGGTTTCCCTCGAAAACCGTTATTATAATTTGACAACGGCTGATTAACAAACCGTTGTCAAAAGCTTTTAACGGTTTCCAAAACGTCGTTATAGAATCACTCTTATCAACGATTGTTAGAAAACCGTTACCAGAGATATGGCATTCGAAAACCGTTACTAAATTAACACCAGCAACGGTTTTTGTTACCCGTTGTTATATTATTGCTACGGATCTTTTGCAACCGTTATTATTGTCTATTATGAAATAACGGTGTTTCAATTCAACCGTTGTCAGTATTTGATTAGATTTTTCAATTTGATTACTGCATTCAAAACTGAACTTTAATAAATATTCAATTTGACCAATAATATTCAATTTGACCAAAATAATTCTATAAATACGTCTTCATAATGTTTTGGGTCAAATTCTAAATTATCAAACATTTACTCTCTAATTTCTTTCTAAATATCTCTCCAAAAAAAATATGGCTGGTGAGCTACAATCACGTTCTCGTTACACACAGCCTTATACTTGCATTCTCCATAATCTCCCGGTTCATTATGGTGTGAATAGAAAGGGTTTAAACCCTAATTTTGGGTGGTTGACGGAAATGCTTCATAACTCCGGTTTAACCACGGTTAAAAATGTGTACCCTATGTCTACAAACAAGCAAGGTTTTGTAGGCTTCACTTTTATCGTGTTTGACGAAGCCAACTACCATGATAGTTTTCGTCAGGCAAGAAAATTAGGGGCTAGATTTGTGGGGGAAGATGCGGGGAAAGAGGACTTCTATTCGGATGATAAACAACAAGGCCCTTATCTATGGGTTGTGACCCATCTTGATCATCATCTGCTGAAACATTGCAGGAAGCATCACATTCTTGCCACCGTGCCTATGTCATGGGAGAGAGAGGCCATTCAACCTGCGCTTCCCGGTGATAATGAAGGGCCGATCTACGACTTGCTCTATACCGAAATTCATAATGAGTATCCTAATACTTCATCAGATTCTAATAATTAAGTCTTTAATTATTATCTGGCACTGTAAGTTTTATTTGGATTATGGTGGTGGTTTGAATTAAAGTTTAATTATTTATGTTTTTTGTTACGTTTTTTTGTTACCCATCCTCTGGAATTCAGAGACAATATCACCACAAAAATATCAAACTTTTATTATAATGACTTAGGTTTTTAGGAGTACATTAAAATATCAAGCTAAAGAAAAAAAATCGCGTAAAACAAGCGTTGACAAACGTGAAAAAGCAAATGTGTATTGTGGAATTGAATGGAGGGAGTATGTTTTTTGTTACCCCATCCTCTGGAATTCAGAGACAATATCACCATATATGTCTCTTTCACCTTTAGCCCAATCCACACAGTCGTTTTCCCATTGCAACGGACTTTGTCCCTCGCTTCGGCAATGCGACCTTGGCGGTGCAGAATCGGAAGTAGTAGGAGACGGTCAGATTCATTCGCAACCCATAAATATGGGCCTACCCGCTGTTCATCCTGATCAAACCAGAGTCTCGAAGAGTCGTTGTTATAGAATGCCCGCTCAAGTTTGTGAGCCTGACGAAAGCATTCCCGCTCCCCACCCCCGCCAAACTCGATGAGGGCACACCGCCCGAAGCCATGATGCGCATCATTGTCGGGGTAGATAGTTTGAACCAAATTCAATCCGGCTAACCGAATCAAACTTATTAACCAGTCAAGGCTATACAAGAGTATAGCCTTTCCATGCCCGTCCTCTATATACGGGAGATTGTGAATGATGCACGTAAAGGGTTTAGCGTACATAAATCTACTTGGGGGGTCCTACAAGAGGTTCATATGATGCTTCATCATCATCATCAGCGGATGAATAATATGAACCACTGTAAGTTGATGAACTTGACGACATAATCGATATGGAAAATTAATGTATGACTTAACAAGTTAAGAATTGGAAAGTGCAAACTGTACAAGTTAAGATTGTGAAAATTATAATTCTACTTATAATGAGTTTGGGTTGTATTGGAAACGGTATAATAAGATAGTAAGAATTGGAACCGGTATAATAATAAGATAAGAATTGAAAACTTAACAAGTTAAGAATTGGAAAGTAGAAACGGTAAAAGCTAAACAAGAATCGGTCCAATTACATAACAAGAAACACAACGGTTATCAAAAACCGTTGTCCAATTAGTAAAAACACAACGGTCCAATTACTTAACAAGACTAATGCATGCCTTATAATTTTTACTTTTTCTGATTCAAATTGCAGTATTGCGTGTTTGACCATATGTATAACATAAAATGATAACGGTTCTTTGTTAAGCCGTTATCATATTTCACATATCAACAACGGTTGGACAGAATCCGTTTTAAAAAAAAATTGTTTAATTATCTGTGATTTTCTAGTGTTTGTGACTTGACTAATGCATGCCCTGTAATTTTTACTTTTTCTGATTCAAAGTTGCAGTATTGATTCTTAGACCGTATGTATAACACAAAAAGATAACGGTTCTTTGTTAAGCCATTATCATATTTCATATATCAACAACGGTTTTTTGTAAATCCGTTGTCATATTACACCAATAAACAACGAATTTTCTTATAACCGTTTTAAATACAGATCCAAAACTGAAAAGTTTGTGGTTTTACCAATGCATGCCCTATTATTATTGGTTGTTTGACCATTATTCACCTCATGCATGCATACACAATTAATACAAGTTTGAATGTAACGTATGGATGAAATTTATCCAATTAATTATAGCTTTATTATACTATAAATAGCATCACATTTCCTGTAACAATAAGAATCACATTATTATTACTAACCTTTCTACTTCACTTTTTAAATAATATACATATACATACATATCATAATTAAAAGAATGTCGTCGTCTTCATCATCCGCAGTCGCACCTCCTCAGCAATCGGTAACCCGCTATGTTAACCCGATTACGTGCATAATTCACAATCTCCCAGTCATACACGATGCTGCTGGGAAGCCAGCTTCTAAGTCTCTTATCCCATTGAGGGACATCCTCATTGAGAATGGGTTGTCAAATGTTAGGGCAATCTACCCGGCTTGGAATTCTAGTCGTGGGTTTCTTGGATATGCTCTGATCGTTTTTCGAGGGGATGGTCTTGACGATTTTCGCCAAGCAAAACAACTCGCTGCAAGGTATGCATCACGTGACCATCAAAGGGGCAAAAGTGACTATTATAGCGACCACCCTAGGGATCGTTATGTTCACGCTCGGCCTCACTTATGGGTTGCCAGCGCTGAGGACGCTCGTGTGATGAGAAGAATCATTCCGTACAATTTTATTAATGTACCGAAATCACAGGAAGTCGAAGAAGTGCCTCATTTTGATCCCCGTCTTGATGCCGATGTAGTACGCATGATTTATAATCATGTTTATCCTCATTACCCACGCCCTATTCAAACTCCTGTTAGGGTGTTTGATTAATGTACTAATTAGTTAGTTGTTTGTTTTTTGTGTTTTTTTTTATTTTTTATTGTGTTTCCTTTTTTTCCCTTTGTTGTACTGTTTTTTTTACGCTATTGTATAATATGCTCGTTTTAATATATTGTTCTACTCTTTATTACATGCAAATGCTTATTAACATAGATTTTAAATAACCTGCGAACAGACAAATGAATGAAATAATAACATTTAATATAATGACTACGGTAGTGCAAAAAAACCGTGTTAGTTCACAAACACCTCTAAAAATAAATGGAAATTGGAAGATATTAATAAGATAATTACAACAGTTCTTATAAGAACCGTGTTAAATTATGCAATTGCTGAATAACATTATTTTAAATAACCTTCTTTCTTTCTTTATTTCTTCATTTCTCTCTCTCTCTCTCTCTCTCTCTCTCTCTCTCTCTCTCTCTCTCTCTCTCTCTCTCTCTCTCTCTCTCTCTCTCTCTTATTACTCAAATTATGTCAAGTGGTAGCTCTTCTTCTTCTTCTATTTCAACAGGGACATGTAATTGCTCAGTTCCGGCAGCATTGCGGACTTCTTGGACTTTGCCAAATCCGGGAAGAAAGTTTCTTACATGCAAATTCTATAATCTCGAGACTAAAATGTGTGGATGCAATTACTTCAAGTGGGTTGATGAACCAATGACTGAGTGGCAGAGGAAGGTTATAAATAAGTTAGTGAATGAGAAAAAGAGCATGGATATCGAGATTACTCAAGTGAGAAGTATAATATATCAATTTGAAGAATCGAAGCAGGGAAATGACAGTGAAATATTGAAGGCAAAAGAAGAATGCAAGAAGTTAACCATGGATATCGTAGAACTCAAAAATAATGAGACATGGCTTAAGTTAATTGTCAAATTTTTTCTTCTAATTGTTATTTACCTAGTATATTATGTATGGTGGTAGTTTGTACTCTTTATGTGTAAACTTGTAATCCATTAAATTAATGGAAATAAGCAAGGTTTTCTAAGAAACAAATTGTAATTAGCTGGCATATACCAAATGATGCTTTCTTGGCGGTAAAATCAAACACAATGAAATATAAAATAAAATGGTTATACCCAAACCGTTGTTAAGGACGTATACAGTTATAACGGTTCAGGCCGTTGTTATGTATAAAAATGATGCATTATTTCTTGGTGGGAAAATCAAACAACATGAAAATATTACAGACAACAGTTATTTATGACTCGATGTAAATAGTACGAATCAATTACGGTTTCAAACAAAATCGTAGTCTGTTTGGAAACAAAATATAATGGTTTTTCTTATAGCGTGCTTATTACTTTCAAATAAACAAGCTCTTGCAAGAAGTGTTGTATTATTCACACATATATACTCTGAGCTTCCCCTCCCCCACATAATATTCTCAAACATTGAGCTTCCCCTCTACCACCAGCCTACCCATCGCTATCGCAGTCATCCTCATCGTCATCATCGCCATTGCCGTCGCCAGATCAATCTGGATTCTCCTCTTTAAAGAAGTAATAAATCCTCCTCTCGGTAGATTTGTTTTTTTTATAAGTATGCATTGTTATTATTTGTTTATTAATATCTGCTTTAGATATGGTACAAAAGCGCAAAAGAAACGATCGAAATGCGTCAGGCGATGACTCAGGTGATGAGAATAATTTGCAACACACTTCGGGTAGAATGCGCCACAGGGTTTCCCTAGAAGCAATAAATTCAAAGATACCTAATCCTTTACAATGGGATAAAGATACAGGGCTGTCATATGGTGAGTATGCCGGTTATTTTGCGGGTTGGATTGGTTGTTGTGTAAGACAATATGTGCCTCCCGGTACGCCACGTATCTGTGAACTGAGTCAAATACGGAACACCGTGCTACTAAACAGAATAATGGTTTGTATATACAATAATAAATGTTTTAGTTGAAATTAAGTTACTACTTGATATGTGTATTAGCCGAAACACTTGTACCAACTATGCTCATCATATATGCAGTTAGTTTACGTTGTCCCCGAAAAGTATGATAAGTACCTAAAAACAAAGACAGGGGAAGCCCTCAGTTCTTGGAAGTTAAAGATGCCTGAGAACCACTTGTTCAACAAGGAAACCGGGGAGATGAACAAGAACCTGTTAGAAATTTTAATCTCATTAATGTACATATTCATATATGTTCAAATTTATTTAGTCATAAAATAAATTCTAGATCTTATGCATGCAAACATAAATAAGATAAGAGAAGAAATCATCAATCTTACTATATGATTTCGGATTAATGGGCACCAAAAAATTCACCTATTTGTTAGTTCTTGAGCCTTCCTTAAAATGGATGAACAAAAAGGTCCAAATTAGAACCTCTCCCGAAAGTATATACCCATGGAAACCTCTTAATAACTAATATTATTATGATCTAGTAATAATATAAGTCTTACTTAAATTTGACACAAAATAATATTTTGTACTCTTGTAATTTTTCGGCCAAGAGAGATGGATTTTGTGAGGTTTTTATTTCTCTAAAATTTCTTCACAAGATAGAGAATTCATTTTCTTACACTAGAAAAATGTTAGATGAAGTAGTGAATGAAAATTAGAGGAAACCATTTTTGTTTTTCTCTACATAGAAAACCGGTGGGAGGGGTCTTATTGGAGAGCCAATGCAGGGTCTTGTTCTTCTCAAGATAAGACTAGGCATGCAATGCTAGACATTAGGCTTTAATCATCATGTTTCCAATTAAAAAAAAAACACAATATAAACCTTAATCCCTCCAATATTTCGGTACACTTGAGATAAAATGGGTAGTCCATTTTATTTTGTCATTTGTCAATTGTGACATATGTGACATGTTACTTGACATGTGAAATTGTAATGTATTTTTAACATATTAAAAATCAACATACTCATAAAATATGTCATATACAAAGTCGACTAGTAATTCGTAATTACTTGTACAAAAACGGTTTATCAAATTATAAATTACAACGTCTTGTATTTATAATAAATTATTCACTCAATTTCAATTGTTTCGTAAACAATAATTTTATCTAAGTAATAAAACAATTCGATTACTTAGACCGTATCTTATTTAATCAAATTACAATAAGACACGTTAACTTTACTCACAAAATTATCCGTCAATTTTAAGCAATTTAATTAACTCATATCGGCATACGATTAATTAAATAATCAATTAAGAGTATTTCCCTTTAGGTATGACCTAAGGGGATCAACAGATCACCACCGTCGCACGACAGTAATGTGTGGACCAGTTGACTGTAAAATATTACATCCCACATGTATTCTTAAAATGAGATTTAAACATGTGATCATCATGATCGACAGTTGTGATCGCATTATTGTCGGAGGACACATATTCCAACAATCTCCCACTTGTCCTCGAAAAGTCTGCGTCACCAATTCTCTTGTCCTATTACTATCTCCCACTCAATGCAAGGTGTCTTTCAGGTCGTACTTGTAAGTGACCATATCGAGGGTGGATTCCTCGATCTGGAGAATAACTGATTGACCAGAATTATCTACCATAGATACCTTCCAAGCATGGCCACGCATTTCCAGTTCATTACTCCTCGAGTGGCCCTGAGATATTGTTATAACTCTAATAAAGGGTGGACAATTCCTATCGCACTTATTGCCTTCGACTAGCCACAGCCATCATAACCCAAAATATGCCCATTTGACCCCATTTACGAAGGTCGTAGTAACATAAATCAAAGTTAATCTGAAACTGTGCCACCTTAGGCGAACAGTCTTTAGTCAAAAGAATCGACTCATTCGAATACTATAGTAGCTCTTGCCACGACCAGGCTATATAAATTTGCCAGAACTCTATAAGCGGTCATAAGGCCCGACAAAGTGTTCCTAACAGTCTGCCTATGTGATCGACTAGTCATCTCATATGACTCTATGGCACTTGAACTTGCCATCAATCGCATCACACTCTAGTCACTTCGAGACGTCACCTCATACAAGTGACTATGGGAAAATACCATGTTAATCCGGGTTCACTTTAACGGGGTTCAATATTGTCTCTACAACCCGTTTGGATGTAACAAGGTATAAAAGGAGTTTTTTTTTATATTTAAAAACTCGAACGACAAATGTGATTATCACATATGAATAGTCAATACCTGATTACTACATCATATTTTTTTTTTATAATCCATTTTCATCTTATATGTAGTTGTTCATCTCAATGCAATTGAAATGACATATGACACGACTCATCATGTTAAGCCCATGAGAAGGCTTTGGTTAGTAGGTTTTATCAACTTCTTGTACCTTACTCAACCTTACTACATTCTCGTTTTCCTTTGTAATGTATACCTTTGCATTACAAAACTTTCTGAGTATGTGTCTAGATCCAATCTAGACATAAGCTCTCTAGCCTTAGAATAGCTCCCACTGTTTTCACAGTGTGCGGGATCCATCCTCTTGCACATCTCATGATTGCAAGTGTACTCAACTTCCGTTGTAAATATCTCTCATTGTTCTTTATTGTCTAGAACGATTCTAGCAAATCTATTTCTTAAATAACATAGCCACAATGGTTCCTTAACCATCTTCACGTGTTTTGAATATGGTTTTGTCTGAAGCCTTTCACAATCTCAATTGTCATCCGTGTAACAACCTTACACAAATTAGTTAATTGCATCAAAAACACTTAACTTTCCATCCTTAATGCTTCCTCAAGCACTTAAGAATAATCTATATGGCTACTTGGTAATTATTACCTTAAATTCGATTTTGAAACAATTCATCATACTCAAAGTATATGAAGTGTTGTACATCATTACTCATTTAATTGATCCGGCAGCGGAAACAAATGGAATCAATCAAATATGTTCAACTCGATTGAACTAATCATGAATCTTATCAACATAAGACTTCTTATTTGATGCTAATATCATGTAGATTTATCTCCATAAATCTGGATATTAAAGATGTATTATAATACTCCATAAGTGTCAAATCATTCCCAATGATCAATATGTCATCCACATATAAGACTAATTAAAAATTACCGTAACTCCCACTAAACTCTATGTATAAACACTACTTCTCGACCTATCGAGAAAAGTTTTATAACATGATCAAAACATTGATTCCAACTCATTGATGTGCTACTTAAGACCCTCTCTTAAGTTTCACATTAACTTAGGATGGCAAGAATCTACAAAACTCAAGACATGTATTGAATACATTCCTTATTATTGAAGAAGTGGGTTTTAGATTCACTCGCTACATGTATATCATCATAATGAAACACAATCCCTAAAAAGATCCAAATAGACTTAAGCATTTCAACTAGTGCAAAACCCTTTGCCACCAATCAAGCTTTGATATCTAACAATTCACTTGGAATTTATTTCGGATTTTCATGGCTCTAAGCCTTGTATTGAGTTGTGACTTAAACACTCTCATGTAAGTCATATGTTCATTACTTTCCAGAAGTAACTTGAATCAAACAATTTCTTTGTAAGTTGTAAGCTCTTTACTTTCTTAAAAGTAACATGAATTCATCATCTTCAACAAGTGATGAATTTAACCTCCTAGGTTTTGAAGAAACGTCATGTAGCCAAGAAAATACAGTTTCTTGCGACATACAATTTCATACAATTTTTTTTTGACACAATTCATTTGTGGCTCTTGAATATTTTCTCCCACTCTGTCTTCTAGAAATAAACTTGTATTCTAGAAAGACAGCTTCACGAGCCACAAACCCGTTGTACTCGTGATTATTGTAAGGAAAAATGAGCATTTGTTTCTTGTGAAAACTTACAAGCATGGTACCCTACCATTTCATATCTCATATGATTCGTTTTAGATTTAGTAGAAAAATAATTTAGACAAAATGATAAAATCCTCAAAAGGATCAAGTAACTCAAAGTAACTTGATTAAAGGTCAAACCATATCGAATAACGTTTGATTTCTTTATCCAACCATACATTATCCCATAATGCGTGCTAAGAGAGATTAACTTGTGATACTATATCACATTTCCTTTGGCTTATATCCAAGTCTTCACTTTGATAGTCCCATCACGACTAAATCGTGATTCCTGGAACTCTTTGAACTTCTTCAAAGATTTCTCTATTTACCTTATTAAGTGAACACATTAGTGTCAACCTAAATCGTTGGTAAAAGAAAATGATCAACCTATTTTGGATCAATGATTTACAACCTCGATCTCCTTTTCAACCAAAAGGCACGAGACATCTTGCTTTGAATACAAGATACGCATATACCATAAGATCTAATGGTTTTAAGAGTACTCGATAACTCTTTGCATTCTTCGCTCCAGAATCTAAGGTTTAATCTTGGGTTACCAATTTGAGTCTTGCATCATCTTCATGATATATCATTCTAGTTTGGTTTAGAATATAATCACCTTGATAATGGGCTAGCCATACATCAAATCATGGTGTATAGGGTCACAAAAGTGAAACCTCCTTTGTATCTTAACAAGTTTATATTCTTATTTAAAGTTTATGCACTTAATAGTCACAATTAAGTACAGCTCTAAACCCAAAAACTAGATTGAGTACACAATGACTCTATCTCTCAAAATCATTGTTACTAGTCGTCATATTCTAATCATCCTATGTATCAAATACAATGATGAAAACCACCACCAGTTTCTAATATTGACGAAGTAGTACTAGCAAAATTTAAGTCAATCAAATAAACATTTAAAGAAGAAGGTCCCATTAGATGTCCCACAACTAACTTGTTGATTCTTCAATAATTTGGGGTAGTTTCCTTTCTAGCGTCCAACAATTAAGACAATGGAAACTTTATCGGTCGGGATTGATAGGTTTAGTATCGTTATTCTCAATAACCTTACTTTTAACATTACCTTGTATCAATTCCATTCTAATTTTACTTCTTTGAACCTCGTCCTTTCTTAACGATTAAGAGAATACTTCCACTCATTTCAATGAATCTTTGCTAAGAGAAGCAAAATTGAAATTCATGAAGACTGCTCTTCATTCGTTTGTTTAGTCTTAAAACTTTCATTGAAGTGGTTGCGATATTTTGGTCAATTTTGATTTCCAACAAATCTTGTTACCAAAACAATTTAACGTTTCAAAGTACTTAATTCAATTAAGTATATGAATAACTATCCATTGTAATTAGACATGTTAGTCAATAATCAAAAGCCTTTTTTGATAATGAATAACATCTATCTATACTTTTCACAAAAAGATCTTTAGCAATGGTTCATATGAGGTTTAAGAAGCAAATTCATATTTGTCTTTAGTTACGATGTTTTAATGGAGATTTGAATAAAAAATCGAAATGATATCGTATATGAATTGTGGTAAAGAAATAGAACAATATGATAACGGAATAGTGGAAAACTTAACATTCATCGTTTTATTAATACTTGTAAATAAGAAGTAAAGCATTTACATAGTGACCTCTACCCAACTATGATAAATGATTCCAAGATCCAAATTCATATTAACTTGGGCATCGGTAAAGCCGAATACAACCCTCATCAATATAACTCGGTGGATTACCTCATTAATCGATTCTACTTTTAGAACTCTTGGTCGATAAAATTACATTAATATTTATCTTTAGCCCGAAACACATCCGGCAACCGTCGAGAATACTTTCGTCGAGTTAGACCCAAATTTCGAATAAATGTCTCCATGATCCAAATTTACATCAACTTGGGCACCGGTAAAGCCGAATACAACCCTTATCTTTATAAATTCGGTGGGTAGACATTTATCACCCACTTCCCTTATGTAACAAGGTTTGTACCCCGGTAGGGCCGAGTGCACTCCCTCATGAAATAGGTTTTCATGGTTTCTACTTTTTGGTAAGGCTAAGTCTCAATTGTTTATTTTAGTGAGAGGTCATGTCAATTTATTATCTATCACGTTTTAAGTGAACTAAAGCGGTGAACTACGATAATTGTAATTGACACGGTCGATAAACTCGATTTAATGATAATGCATGTTTTAGTTTTGGCGATTTAGCGATGCATGCAACATATAAATAAAATGCAAAGCATAAATAAAATCCTAGTATGGCCTTCCTAAAATAGTAAATCTAATAAACTATTACAAATTCGGAAACCAACTCCTTTGGTCCCTTGAAATTCGGTCTTGGCACGCATTTCAAGGCAACACTTCCTTTGATGGACCGCCTTCTCGAATGGCACCGTCTTTAAGGAACTCCGGAATAATAAAATTACAAAATGAATTACATAATTTCCTATTATACATTTGTAATAAAATAAAATAAATCTATTAAATTACAAAACGGTGATACGAGATCATAATAATTACAACCGAATCGATATTCCCATACATTTCGGGTAATATCAATTAAAACTAAGGCCATACTAATTAAAATTACATAATTCAAAAATTACATAAAATTAAAATATGACAATCATAAATAAAATGCAGCATTATAGTATGTATGAGCATGCCAAATTTTATGCTAAATCGCCTTTAAAGAGCCAATATCGTATATTAATCGGTTTTTACGGATTTGCGTGATTTAACCTTTTAAAATCACAATAATTACATAAATTCATATTTATGTACAATTTAATTACCCTAACCATTCTTAGGACTCAAAATTAGTCTTCACTAACATTTTGAAAATAATTAAACTTGTTTTCTTAATATTGTTCATAAATGGACCTAAAATACAAAATTATGCTATAAACTTCAAATTAAATCATAAAAATTTCAAATAATTTCAAAATTTGAAATTTAAACTCATGAACATTCTGGAAAAATACCACGACACTCATAATGTTCAAAACTTAGGTTAAAAATTTCGAAAATTTATCGAGAAAAACAATGTAGTGGTTTATTGATTTTAACAATTATGAACATAAAAATATGAGAAAAATTATATTCATCAACTTTTCACTTTTAGATCTGAAATATATGATATAATGCAACATGTGACATTTTTCCTTTAGTCATGAAGTATGTTTTAGCATTATTACTAATTATAGTCACTATTTATGTGATTTTTCATCAAAAATTCATAAATCATGCATAAAGACTTCATTACAGCCAAATATTTTACACACATCTTGTAAAATTGCATGTGACAACATACTAAAGTTCCATGACCAGATTTGAAATATAACTCATATTAACCTATTTACCAATTTAAATACGATTTTAACTTGAAAAATCCATATTTCGAGCAAAACAACTCATTTTATCATGAAAATTTACAGGCCATCAGTAGATAATATATGTAAAAACATATCAAAAACCACTGAAAAATTCGAAGTTTAGCTATTTTTCGTCCAAAAATGACATTTTTATCATAAAAATCTTATTTTAATGCCAATAATCTATAAAATGAACAATAAAATCCATAAATAAACCAAAATGTCCTAAAAATCACTTAGGACCAGAAACTTTTAACATGCAAGGTTATTTTTAGGTACATCTTCATAAAACCAAATTAATTAGTTTTGTATGTTAATCATATAACTCGAAAAAACTATAAACCGATTTGCATGCAAACAACCTAAGGCTCATGATACCGCTTGTTAGAAATTTTAATCTCATTAATGTATATATTCATATATGTTCAAATTTATTTAGTCATAAAATAAATTCTAGATCTTATGCATGCAAACATAAATAAGATAAGAGAAGAAATCATCAATCTTACTATATGATTTCGGATTAATGGGCTGGTCGGACTCACTTGGAGGTTTAGTTTTCGGTACTTGTCGTTAGGAGCACCTAGACCAAAACACAATTTATAACTCCACAAACAACTCTACAATTAGTAAAGAGGCAAGTAAAGGTCGGATCCCAAGGGACGGGAATTGAGATGAGATTTTCAATTGCAACTAGTGGTGTCTAGGGGTGTCACAATTTGGGGTTTGAAGTAGAAGATCACTAAACTAAATAGCAATAAAAGTAAACAAGCAAGATGATTAAAAAGGGATGTAAACAATTGATAAAAGGCACTAGGGTGTCATGGGGTCATAGGGGATTCATGGGAATTGATCATACAAACATATTCTCAAATTATAAGCAAGCAATTATTATTGTGATGGATCGAGTTGGTTTATATCTTACAATCCTAGGAAAGTTTGGGTCCCGGATCCGAATCGATTAGATTGTACAACACCTACAAGTCGACTTAATCTTCCCTACTCAACTATATGCATGGTCTAATGAGACTCGAGTTGGTTTATGTCTTACAAGTCTCATGCAAAAGATAGGTGATGGGTAAAAAATGCAAGGATTCATAGGCTCGCATTTCATCAAACATAACATGTGCATAAGTTGAGATCACAACAAGCAAGCAAATAAACCATGAAAACATATTAATTTAAGCATGAATCATCCCCCATGTTGATTTCTCCTAATTACCCATTAACCCTAACTAAGGAAACTACTCACTCATTATCATGTTGAACATGCTAGCAAGGTTGTCAATCATACCAACAAGGTAAAACATGATGAATAAATGAAGATAATTAACAATAATTAAAAAAGGTTTAAGAGAATTATACCTACTAATTATTCGAATAATAAAGCAAAGAATACTAGAAGTACTTGATGATTGATTGGGAGGTTGTCAATCTCCCAATAATAACCCAAATAATCTTCAATTACCAAAATTGAAAGATGAACAAAAGAGAGATTAAGCAAATGAGATTTGTATTAAGACATGATTAAAAGTTGATTATAAGATTAAAGAGAGATTTGATTGATATAAACTACTCTAGAGATTGCTAAGAAGAACCTTATAATCTAATTAGATTAATGGGGTATTTATAGTGGGGATTAGGTACATAAATTAGGGTTTACTAAGGGATTAAATGACGATTAAGTCCTTGAGGAATCGCCGGTCTCAAGAGAGACTCTGTGGACATGGGGCCACGGGGGGCGCTTGGGAAACAAGCGTTTGCATTTGTGGAGTCGCCACCAATTTCTATGGGAAATTGGAACCGTTCGAATACCTCGTGCCATGTCAAGACACAAAGTAGTGATATGAACACCAAGAACTCGTTACCCTTAGCATTCTATGTCTAGAATGACTCTCGTGGATGCCAATGAACACAGATGTTCACAGAGATCTGGAGTAAGGGGTGAGGGTACGTATTAGGAAGCTCTTTTGATGAACACCTAATCCCGCCCGCCTCGATAGCGGCCTCTACTAATGATTAGGGAAGTTATTTATATTTGATATATCGTCGATTATATGCATGCAATGCAACATCCAAGTTTTAATCCTAGCATGTGAAGATTAACTAAGTCGGTGAAACAAGTAATTTAATCATGCAAATGGGTCGAAGTTGGAATTAAGATTCAATTCATGTGAAAACATACAAACAATGCGATAAAAGAAATACAATAATACAATAATGAAAATTACAATGATTACAATGGATTAAATGATTTATACCGAAAATACCTTTAAAACGGATAATTTGGAAAAAAGAATAAATAAACGAATCATCGAACAGGAATTAGGCGATAATACGAATAATAGTAGATTAATACGTAAACTAATTAAACTAGGTCAAGGCAGAAAGGGATTTCAAAGACAGAAATCAACCTGGAACAGGTGCAGCAGGACTGCGCCCTTTGGAAGAGGCGCATCAGTTGATGCGTCTGTTCCAAGGGTGAGTTCTGGCTGTGAAGCCGGAACTGCAAATTGTTAATGTTAATTGATGATTTTAAGGATTGATTACGATATTAACTCGGATAGAAGTGATTTAATGGATTTAATTACATATGAATGAGTCATAAAAGCAATAAAATATGGATGAGACGAATACGAACGAATTATTTACATGGATAAAAGATTGATTAGCGACATAGGTGAACTAAATAGATTAGACATGACAAATTAATAATGAATTAATGACGAATATACAGATGGAAATATATCAAAGGTCAAATTCCAGAAACCCAATATGAACAAATCGAATTTCTACAACCCGGATTGATTTTAATGACGAAAACCCGCAAATATTGGATTACAAGGGATTTAAGTCGAATTTAATGATTAAATTACACGCTAATGAATGATAAATAGTGTACATGTGAAATTATTGTGCTATTATGTCAAAGAATTGAAGAACAAACGAAAAACAAATTACGAAAGACGAATTGACAGAGGACGAAGGAAGAAGAAAGGAAGAAGGAACTGCGGCAGCCTCACGAAGAGGCGCAGCAGTTGCTGCGTCCATTCTCGACGGTTATCTTCTGGTAATCCGTAAAAAGGGTTTTAAAGCACGGTTTTAGAAATCGGTTTTAAGAAGTATTTTCGACATAAACCTTACATTAATGATACAAAAAGTAAATAACAATAAATAAAAGAGAGATTTACACCCTCAGACTTATATGTTTGACGAAACGAGATGAACTAAGTTTACGATTAGTGATGCTCGACTCGAATGTAACGAAAGTGCCCTCGTAAGAGGAAAACAATTAAGATTAGTTAAGTTGATTGATTGTGGAGTTGGTCAAATTGGTCGGTCATGCAAACGAGGCTGGTACTCAGAAAGATCCGAACTTACGTGGTCGAACGTTCAAGCACGTAGATGCCAAAAGTAAGAACGTGGTCTAGAATGCAAAAGGAGAAGAGAAGGGTGGACACTCGCGTGAGAAATATGAGGAGCGAAGGCTCCTATTTATACTAATCACGTGAAGGAATAGGGTTTTCGGAGAGACTTTGTAAGTGAATCTCGAAAGGATATGAAAAAGATACGAAAAATACGCAGAAAAGGACCTGGGAAGAGGCGCAGCAGTCACTGCGTCTCTTGGAAGAGGCGCAGCACCTGCTGCGTCTGTTCCCAAGTGGTTTCCTCCTGCGGAAGAAAGTTTTCCGTGTTTGGTTTATGGAATGACGGGATTATCTTATTTTCCTTAATATTTTGTATGAATATTACGGGAAATTGTTTACCAAAGAATAAAAGATTGTGAAAGATTTATAAAATATGGAATAGAAATATCCGGAACATTCCAGAACATTTTGACTCGGGATTTAGCGGTTATCAGAAAATGAAGACGGTTTTAGGCCCGGACTCCAAATGTACTCTAATTACTGTCAAAACAACCGTATCGGCGCGTAGATGACAACTAAGAGGTAGACATCAGTGTTTGAGTTATCACTTGACGATAAACTTACGAACTGTCACAAATCGTTCAGCGTACCAAACATGCGGTCCAATCATCACCGGGTGGTTTGCGGGAGGTGCAGAAATGAGGTATCTACAGAGCCCCAACTTTGACTGAGGCTTGGACAAGGTGAAAGTCAAAGTATAGCCATCAGGTCAATCCAAGATTACAACCTGACGACTATGGCAACGCGAGGCGGTTCAAGGAGTCTGAACCAAGGACCTGTCGTCAGGAACATTTTAGAGTCTGTCGACTATCGGGGAGGGTCGTTTAAAGTCCATTAGACTACGTAAGGAGGCTCGCCAGCCATAAGAAGAGATCATACCTGAAACTTCTTTCTCGAGATGTTTCCGGAGGTGCATAGGAGCTAAGGGTAAGCGTGGGAGCTAAGGGTAAGCGTGGGAGCTAAGGGTAAGACCTAAAGGATAAGTAAGGATTGTGCTAGGGTGTAGGGCCCTAAAGGAAAGCATCAACGGGAAGGAGGCCCGAATACAATTTCAAATTAAGGGGTAACTAAGGCTTGAGTGTGGGAAATCTACTTGGTTTGGGAACTTCTGGAGAACGACACTTTATCGAACTCCGCGGGGAAACAAGAAATATTGTGAGTAACAGGACACAGGCGGGAATTGCTGGGAGAAATCTGCTTGGGTTGTCTTCAAACAAACTTCGGGGGAATTTGAGAAGGACGATTGTATGTCGCGAACTCTCATATTGGGAAACCTTATCAGGAATGTATCTCCATGTCTCGAGAGGGATTGTCGATCCGCTTACTCTCGCTGGGGGAATATAATGAAGGCGTGTCGAAACACCTGTGGAGGAATACCTGCTCGTTGTGACAAGCAAGGTCTTGGGAGCGATAAATAATGTATAATAGTCTGCAGTTGTCTTAGAAATGCGGATCTGAACGAAGAATTATCGTCAAACGGACCAAAAAAAAAGATAGAATGACATTGGGAAAGAGGCGCACCAAAGATGGGCCCACAAATAACGAACTCATAACGAATTTTTGAAAATTTGTATGGAGGGAAGCTAAGGAAGAGGCGCAGCAAGAGCTGCGTCTCTTGGAATAGGCGCAACACCTGCTGCGTCTGTTCCTTAGTGTGTCTTTTCTGCGTAAAAAACGCGATAAACAGAGGGTTTCATTTCATTTGTTCGAAATACAAATTATCAATTTCTCTCTCAAATCTTAACCATTTCCGCCAAAATTTGATCTAAAAGCTTGCATTCACCATGACTAATCGAGGTATGTATATCATTCTTGAAATAATCTTCTATAACGGGCGAATTGGATCGACAAAATTTAGGGTTTTCAACCCTAAAATGTCGAAAATTTGGGGTTTTCCTCCAAATGATCTTGCCTTGTAAAATTGATCATGTAAATGGATAATTTGTAGCATAAGGATCATAACCATGCATTTGTTTCGAGTTTTGGGCATTTGAGTAAAATTGAGACGGTTTCACAGCTAAACCGTAAATTGCTTCGAAAATGGTCTTAGGATTGCGCATTTGCGATGAAACTTGACATTTGGAATCCTTGGATGATGAGTAAACTTTTTACCATCTCGAAATTTTGGTTTGTGACGGCCTTTTCAGGACACTTTTCTAGGGCATAATCGTCGTTATAACGAAATGCTGCCGAAATTTCGACTTGAACCCAGGACTAGGCTTCAACTTAGGCTCGAATTGACCCAAATTATTACATGAGTGATCGGGTTTGTGGGAATACGGCCAAAGATGGCTAGAAAAGAGCGATTTCAGGGCTTCTGAAAGCTCGAAAATCCCTAATCAAGGCTCGTCGTCACTTGACGCGGCCTTAATTACTTTAACGTTGCAGGTGACGAGGCTTCTACTTCTGGGAGAGCTCCCATGGAGATAGACACTGCTGTTGATGCTTCTCGTGCTCTCAAGGAGGCTTTTGTTGCGGCTAGGGCAGCCGGGGAGGTTGCTGAAGACGAGATCCTCGAGGAGCAGGTTGCTGAGGAGGAGGAGGCCCCGAGACGAGCCAACATGGGACGAGGAGGTCGTCATCTAAGGGGAGCACCCGCGTGGGCTGAGACCTGGGATAGTAGGCACTTGCTTTGGGCTGCGGAGGGTCACCTGTCCTATAGGACGGTGAAGAGCTTGGTAATCTTGAATTCATTACTCATCACTCATATTCTTTCGTCTCATTCGCTCATATCTCTTCCAATTTCATTCAAACTAAAGATAGCTTTTGTTTCAAATCACAATAGGAGGCCGGGAACATCAGATCGTTCTCGGGCTACACGACGGAAATGGAGTGCTACGAGAGGCTGTCGGTGGAGGAGCGCGCCATGATCGAGCGGGAAGCGTTTGGTGCCTTGGTGCAGGCTTGAAGGGATATCGCGAAGAGGAAGCTGCGGGCTAACCTTAGCCTGGTCCGCGCTTTCTTGGACCGATTCTGGGACACGACTTCCACTTTTCACATGCCTTTTGGTGAGGTGGGAGTCACGTTGGAGGACTACGGCATGATCTATGGTCTGCCGTGTGGGACTGAGGAGGTGGAGTGGCCGGAGACTGCCATGAGGGTGGACTCGGCCGAGGCTAGGAGGTTGATCGGCTGGAACTTGGCGCTGAAGGCTGCTGCAGTGCCTGGTTTGGTGCCGAGTTCTTACGTCCGAGACTACTTTGAGGGGAAGACCCCGGCGCTGGTGGTGATTGACGAGAGAGAGACGGCTCCTTCTCCATGTACAGCTGAGCAGAGAGTCCGCTTGTGGCTCTGGTGGTTCTTGTCTTCGATCTACCTCGGAGACAAGGGAGAGAGGCTGTCGATGAAGTTTTTTCCCTTCCTTTCTAACCTGAGCTCCCTAGGACGTTGGGACTGGGTCACTGCTGGCTTCGCGGTCCTCATCCGCTTCATGAGGGCCATGGTTCGTCCGGAGTTGATCGAGAAAGGGACTTCTCCTGGTGCTGCTGTCGGTCCTGGAATATTGTTGGAGGTATGAACCTTCATTTAGACTAATAATCATTTCCTTGAATCACGAAAGATCATTTGTTGACTATCTTGCTTCACAGGCGTGGGTGTACTCCTACTTTCCGAGCCTGTCGCCCAAGAGGACGGAGCCGCTGGAGAAGGCCTATCCCGTCATGAAGGATTGGGTGATGTGTCGCACGAGGAGCAAGCGCTCCTCTCACGGTGTCTACCAGCGGGACGTGAACGCTCTTCAGCTGGACAGCATGAGCATTTCACTTATATTCGTTTTGCTTCTTCATTACTTTTTAAACCGATCATAAGAATGATTTCTTGTTTGTCTTTTCTCAGTGGGTGCCCAGGCCTTGCGCGGAGTACGCTGGCGCTCCTCCTTTCGTGGCTGAGGTCCTTCGACCTAGGAGCTCGAGCCGGCTGCTGTTGAGGACGTCGATGGGTCTTGTGTGGAACTTGGGCGAGCGCTTGGCTCGTCAGTGCTCTCGGGATGTCTTGACGGTTCCCATCGATCCTCCTAGGACGATGTTCAGGGAGCCTTCTGAGGCTGAGAGGGAGGCTGACTTGGTTGGCGTTGGTGGTGACGCCCTCCTTCTTCCTGGCAAGGACTACTCGGCGTTCCTCTACGAGAGGTTGGCGTACTGGCTGGTTGTGGTAAGTACTTTATCCTTCTTTATTTTTCCTGATTTTGAGAATACAATGAAAGATCATCGATTGACGGGAATCATTTGATTTTGCAGGAGGTCAAGGCGGTGGGCATCGAGCCCCCAGAGTACCCCGAGACCCTTGAGTACACTGACGCGACCGGGAGGACGACGATCTCCGAGCTACGTGACTTTGACGTAGCTTTGACGGATGCTGGCCTGGACAACTGGCAGCATCTGATTCGGAGGGTGAGCCTTCTATTTGCATGGTTTTTTGTGTAAGAACACATTTGATTTAACTTATCCAATTATTAAGAACTTCTTCTTTTTTTGAAAATGCAGGTTGCGCCGTCTCGGTTTGTAGCGTTATGGAGGGTGACCAACCGGTTGAGAGCTACTGCCATCGAGCCACTTGTCGGCGGTCGAGGTCGTCAGGCATGAACCTTTCGTTTATGTCTTCTCTTCCTATTTTTGATTTTCCAACTTTTCTTGTAATTGCTTGGAATGATTGACATGAGCCAATTTTGTTACTTGTAGGGGAGGAGTGAGTTGGAGCGAGAGTTGGCCCAGTCTCGGGAGGAGATGGCTCGCTTGTTGAGAGAGCTCGAGGTTCGTGACGCCGAGGTTTCCGCTCTCGAGGCGAGAGTTGCGGAGTTAGAGGGCGACTGACAGTAGGCTCATTTTGTTGTTGTTTGTATCTTGCACATTTGTACATTTTAGGACATTTTTTGGATTTTGCTTGGGGCTCGAGCCCCCAGTTTGTTGTACATTTTTTTGGTTGTATACATGATGGCCTGAGTGCCTTTGCTGCTGAGTTGTGTTGCTTGTACCTGCAGGTTAGCCTTGGACAGGTTTGGTAGATGACGGTTTACGCCATCATGCTGCCGAAATTTACATAGAGATCACGCAAAACATACATTTGTATATACATATGGCCTAAATTAGAGCAAAACAAATGACTCAAAAGTGCTAAAAAATGAAAATGCAAAAATTTACCGGAAATGACCAGACGGTAGGGAGGGTTACCCCTTAAAAAAAAGAAAAAATAGAAATCTATAAGTTAGAAATGTAGTATTGGACGGGAGCGAAATGATTCGCCAGAAAAGAAATAAGTAAAAAAAATATATAAGTTTGAAATAGATTACATTAAATTGGAGAAATGATTCCCCGAAAAAGAAAAATAGAAATAACTATGTAAGTGTGCTAAAATGACGAAAATGCTGATATTGCCTCGAAATGCGCATCTGCAAAATTAGGAAACACGAAATATGGCAATTTTGACGTGTTTACCAAAACAATAACTCGTAGGAATAGGAAATTATTCGTTAAAGGATTTAGGAAAGATCCAACGCGGAAATTCACAGAAACAAAGCTGAGGAAGAGGCGCAGCAGGAGCTGCGTCCCTTTGAAGAGGCAAAGCAGGTGTTGCGCCTGTTCCCAAGTGTATCCGTTCTGGCGGATTTTTGGAAACAGATTTCAGTATAAATAGAGACGACGATGGAGGTTTTATTCAGACAATTCTTCCGTCTCTTCTTCGTCTTATTACATAAAATTCTCACTCATCATGAATACTTTGGAGATTCGTCTAAAAGAGTGGACCAATAAGTTTTCCAACATGGAGAAGCACGATATGGGTGCTTATAATCTTGGATCTTTGTTGAGTTTGAAGCTTATCAAGGTTGTCAAACCATTCCTAGATGCATGTCTTGATTATTGGGACCCGAATTATCATGTTTTTGCGTTCCCCGGAGGTGACATTTGTCCATTTCCTGAAGAAATTGCTGCGATTGGTGGGTGGGACTCAGAACACTTGCCTGCTATTCCTTCTACTTCGCAAGGGTATAAGAACAAATTTAGAGATTTGCTTGGATTGTCTAGAATTGAGGTGGACCGTCTAGTGACCTCGAAAGGAGTGTGAATGTTGGACTTTATTGATCGATTCATTGACAAGGCCGACCCCACCGTTTCTTATGTTGCCAGGCGAAGGGCATTTGGATTTTGCTTGTTGCATGTATATGTCCTTCAAGGGCATGTTGATGAAGATTTGAGAGGTGATCCCCGTCTCCTAGGCCTAGTTGAGCAAATGGAGCTGCGCAGGAGCCCAGCTTGTTTATGTTTAGGAGAGATCCTATTGGGCTTGGATAATAGGAAAGCCAATCGCGACCTACCGTATTTGGGAAGTCCCATTATTATGCAGGTAAAAGAACACTTTTTCTTTTTCTCTCTTTGTTTTTTCGTTTTTTAATTTTTTTTTTTTGGATGTCTAATACCCGCTTTTGGTAGGTCTGGCTTATGGAGCGCCTTCGATTGATCGAGCCCCCAGTTCATGTTCCTTCTTATCATGCTCGCTCGATTGCAATAAGGACTAGGCTTTACATGGTGGACTTCACTCGAGTCTGCAATTACTGGGAAAACAAACTGAAGAGTGATGATGGCCCTTTGATTAGATGGGTTGTACCATGGTGGCACCTCAAATTTGTCACTAGAGTATCTTCCTTGGATCCTACCCGATCTGTGTGCATTCCTGGCTTGGAATTCATGGTATGCATCTTCCCGGAGAGGTTGATGAGACAAGTTGGAATGACGCAGATGATCCCGAAGCTTGACACCGTCCCGCAGACTGCCGTGGCGCTTACTACTGAGAGTCGAAGGGAGTGGGCCATTAAATGGGCTCAAAGAAATGTGTGGTTCTTGAACTCTTATGTTAGTGCCTTATGGGTGTCGGACTCCTATCTATGGAGGAGGAGAGCTACTACACCAGAGGAACGCGAGAGATTGAGGAAACGCGAGCCCGTTGATTACAAGGTGCGCGAAGTGGAAAAGGAGAAAGAGAAGCATCTGACTGAGGGAGAGGAAGAAGCCGGGTTTCGAGTTGTTCGTTCTCCGAAGAAACCGAAGACCTCTCATGTCATGGACAAAGTGGTTGAAAAGAATGGTAAGGCTAGGCCTCGAGAAAGACCGTTGGTGATTAGGTCTGAAGTGGCGCAAGAGCGTCCGGCTCGAGGTCGTGACAAGAAGTATGACAAAAATGACAAGGGCGAAGGAAAGATGGAGGAATAGCCCAAGTCTTTATTATTATTTACTATTATTATTATTGTAATAAGAAGGTGGGGTTTTTAGAATCCTAGCCTACTTTTCATTTTTACTTGGCATTATTATTATTATGTAACGTATTATTATTAGAAATGAATAAAAGAGGTTAATTGGTTATGAAACCGTTGTGACATTCTATTTATTATTCTTGTCGAATTCCAAATGCAACTGCAAATGTCCTTCTATTTACATTTTGAAATTAATGGGTTGTATCCTGTGAAGGATTGCCTACGTATTCATTAAAATGAAATCAAACCCTTGCGCGTAGTTCGAGTAAATGTAAAAGAATAATTGTTCTAAGCAAGAGCTTGTAATGAACTTAGAAGATAAGCATGAGCTTTTTACTTACTCTTAAGGTGCAAATTTAGTTTATTTGATGATATGAGGATGACGAATTGTCAAAATGCAAGAGCAGAGTGACATTGACTTATTTCAGCTTGGCCAGGGGCCGTTTATTTAGTGCCATAAGAGCGACACATGAGGTTACGCGAGGCGCGTTTTTGTTCCTATTCTAGGCATAATTCCGTTTTAGTTTGTCAAGGTTTGTCGGGTTGGCAAATTCATTCCCATCTAGGTCTGTAATTCTAACCACACCCCCTGGAAGTATGGACTTGACTAGAAATGGCCCAACCCAATTAGGTTTGAATTTTCCCCGTGGATCAACAGGTAAAAGAGCTCTAACCGACTTGAGTACCAAATCTCCTTCCTTGATGTTCCTTGGCTTGACCCTTTTGTTGAAGGCTCCTTTGATACGTGCTTGATATGTCTGGACATTGTGCAATGCGCGTAGCCTACGTTCATCCAGGAGGCTGAGTTCTTCATATCTATCCCTCTTCCAATCGGCTTCCGGGATTTGACTTTCGAGTAAGATACGCAAGGATGGTATTTCTAACTCGACTGGCTGTACAGCTTCCATGCCATAGGTCAAATAGAAAGGGGTGGCCCCAGTGGGCGTCCTAACTGATGTGCGATATCCCCATAAAGCAAAGGGTATTTTGCTCGGCCAATCTCGATAGTTGTCAATCATTTTCTTGAGAATTGTGACAACGTTCTTGTTTGCTGCCTCTACCGCGCCATTAGTCTGTGGTCTATACGGCGAAGAGTGGTAATGCCTAATTTTGTACTTGGCTAGCAATTGCTCAGTCTCAGCTTGGAAATGTGATCCATTATCACTAATGATCTCATGTGGGCAACCGTATCGACAGATGATGTTGTTCTGTATGAACTTTGCCACGTTTTTAGCCGTGAGACTAGTGTAGGAAGCCGCTTCTACCCATTTGGTGAAATAGTCGATTGCCATTAGGATGAAACAGTGACCTCCAGTTCCGGCTGGGGTTATCTTCCCAATTATGTCAATTCCCCAGGCAGAAAATGGCCAAGGAGATGTCATTGTATAGAGCAATGAAGGAGGGACATGCTGTACATTCCCGAAGATTTGGCAGTTGTGACAATGCCTTACGTATTTGATGCAATCAGATTCCATTGTGGTCCAATAGTACCCCAAACGTGTGATTTTCTTTGCCATCATGGGCCCACTCATGTGAGGACCGCATTCTCCATCAAGAACTTCTTCCATTACTTTACGCGCCTGTGAATGATCAAGGCAACGTAGGATTACACCAAGAGGTGTTCTTTTGTATAGTTCTCGTTGCATGAGAACATATTGGGAAGCTAGTAGACGTATATCACGTTGTCCCTTTTTGTCCATATCCGATGGATAGGTACCGTTGAGCTTGAAATTTAGGATTGCTTGGAACCATGGCTCTTCTGTGATTTCCTCTTCATCGGTGATTTGGTGGACATAAGCTGACTCCGACCGTCGTTCGATGCATAAAGGCATTTCCACCATGTCATCTGGCATATTAATCAAAGATGCGAGTTTTGCAAGAGCATCCGCAAATTGATTTTCTTCCCGAGGTAGGTGTAGATAGGTCACGTGATCAAAGAATTGGGCAACTTGGTCTATCCTGGCTTGATAAGGTGCTAGGCTTTCGCTTCGGATTTTCCAAGATCCCGTAACTTGATTGATGATCAGGGATGAATCCCCATGTACTCGGAGGTTTTTAATGCCTAAACTTACTGCCGCTTGTAGTCCAATGAGACAAGCTTCGTATTCTACAGCATTATTTGTTACCTCGAAGTCGAGTTTGACAGAGATTGGTGTATGCTCGCCTTCAGAAGAAATGAGCAACACTCCTATTCCAAATCCTCTTAAGTTTGATGCTCCATCGAAGTAAAGGTCCCAGGAGTCTACATCAGTTTGGAGTATATCCTCGTCTGGAAATGACCAAGTATCTATTGTCTGTGCATCATTGATGGGATTTTCTGCAAAGAATTCGGCAACGGCGCGCCCTTTTATAACTTTCAGGGGCACGTACTTGAGATCGAACTCTGAGAGCATCAAAGTCCATCTTGCTAATCGTCCGTTGAGGATGGGTTTCTCGAAGAGGCATTTGACTGGATCCATTTTGGAGTATATTTTGACGGAGTAGCTAAGCATGTAATGTCGTAGCTTCTTTGTTGCCCACGCAAGAGCGAGGCATGTCTATTCAAGTTTTGAATATTTGCACTCGTACTCCAAGAACTTCTTGCTAAGGTAGTAAATGGCCCTTTCCTCTTTTCCTACGGTTTGAGCTAGCATGGCGCCCATGGCTGTTACAGTCACTGTGAGATACAGACTAAGAGGTTGATCTCGTTGAGGTGGCATGAGCACGGGTGGTTTAGCTAATATCTCCTTGATTCGGTCAAATGCCTTCTGACAGTCATCATCCCACATGGTGTGATCTGTTTTCTTTAGCTTCTTGAAGATAGGTTCACAAATCATGGTGAGTTTCGATATGAATCGACTTATGTATTGTACATTACCCAGGAATCCTCTGACTTCTTTTTCTGTTTGAGGTTGTGGCATTTCGATCAGAGCCTTGATTTTGGAAGGGTCTATTTCTATACCTTGTTGGCTTACGACGTATCGCAGGAGTTTGCCAGATGTTACTCCGAATGCGCACTTCTGAGGATTGAGCCTCATGTTGTACTTTCGTAACCTTGCGAAAAATTTGCGAAGGTTCGCAATATGCCCTTCTCTATCCTTGGACTTGACAATCATGTCGTCTATGTATACCTCAACTTCTTTATGCATCATGTCATGTAGGAGTGTGGTTGCGGTGCGTTGATATATAGCTCCGGCATTGATTAACCCAAACGGCATGACCGTATAGCAATAGGTTCCCCATTGAGTGACAAAGGCGGTCTTATGCATGTCTTCTATGGCCATTTTGATTTGGTTATAGCCCGCGTACCCATCCATGAAGGATAGTAACGCATGGTCTGCGGTATTGTCCACCAATATGTCGATATGTGGTAGAGGAAAGTCATCTTTAGGACTTGCTTTGTTTAAGTCTCTAAAATCGACACAAACACGGATTCTCCCGTCCTTTTTGGGTATAGGTACTATGTTGGCTACCCAGTCAGAGTACTCGGAAAATTTGATGAATCCGGCTTTGAATTGCTTATCGACTTCTTCCTTGATCTTAAGAGCCCATTCTATCCTCATTCGACGAAGCTTCTGTTTTACGGGCTTGAAACCTGGCTTAATTAGGATTCTATATTCGGCGATATCCCTGTCGATCCCTGGCATGTCTTTGTAGGACCAAGCGAAAACGTCTTTGAACTAGTTTAGGAGGTCTATGAAACTGGCCCTTTCGGTGGGGCTCAAGGTAGTCCCTAACCTAAGTTCTTGGGGTTCTAGTTCGGTTCCTACATTGATGGGTTCAGTGTTCTCTATTACTGGTCCCCCTTCCCCCTCTTGTAGTATTTCTTTGGCTATGTAGGGAGGTATCTCAATTGAGTCCGGGTTTGGGTCATCCTCAGTATCATCGTAAACAGAATTGCACTCAAGATAACACAAAGAGTAAGCAGAACCTGATTTATTCATATTAAAATTTGAGAAAAGTTGAAACAAAGAAGCCATCTGATCTGTGGTCATTGGCGGTAAAGGGACAGTTGTTAGGACATTTCCCGAACTACTGTTGCTATTTGAGACTAAGCTAGGAGAAACAAAGGGAATGGGGATGACGAGAGAAGGAGACTCCTTAGTGACTTCTCTAGACTCTGACTCTGACTCTGACTCTGACTCGAATTCATCATCTTCTGGTTCTCCTTTGAACATCTCTCCTTCTCCAGTGGTGAGCTTGAAGAGTCTTCCTTGATTGTTGGTCCACTTGATTGACTTTCTCCATCCTTTCTGATGATTCGCGTTTGTTTCGGTGATTAACGCGGTAGGGTTGAAGTGGTCGTCTTGAATTATCATAGTAATGATCTCATCCTGCGCGGCTCTAACAAATCGATCTTCTCCAAACAGTAGACTAACAGCTTGTTCGTCTAAGCAAGGTGCTTGACGAGCTTTGAAGATAGGAACCGTTTCTGGAGGAATGAAGTAGCAATCGTGAAAGATCTCGATTCCGGCTAGCTTCCTTTCGAGATAGTGCCAAGGTTCGGGAAATCTGTGAAAGAGTTCTAGACTTCCTTCTTTAACAAAGTATCCATTTAGGGTAGGGAGATAGGGTCGCATTTGGACTCCTACGTATTTACGGTTTTGAACTTAAGCAAGCATCTCGAGAACTTCCTCTTTAGTGGGTTTGTATCCTAGCCCAAGTGGTATCCTTTTTGAGTTGCCTTCCTTGTATGGTGCGAAGGTATTTCTTCCAGATAGGGTTCAAAGGCATGACAGGGAAGTATCCCTGGGATTTGAGTATGTGGTTGACCACCAAGTTGGAGTAGGGATCGTAGTATAGGGGTGCCAATTCACTTTCTATGACACTTATGCTTTGAAAGCCCCCAAGTTCATATACTGGATCCTCAAGGACTTGATTATTCGACTTCTTTACGATTATCGCCTTAATGGGTGATGAAGTGATCGTCACCACTTTGCCATTTAGTGGGATCTTGATCTTTTGGTGAAGAGTGGATGTTACTGCTTTGGAAGCGTGAATCCAAGGTCTTCCCAGAAGTATGTTGAAGGAAGCTTCGATGTCCACTATTTGGGAGTTAACCTTTCGCTCAATTGGCCTTGTGGCTATGGTTAGGTTAATGAGTCCAACGACCTTTCGTCGTGTACCATCATATGCACGGACATCTTGATTGGTAGGGGTCCAATCCGACTCTTTTATGCCTAGTTTGTATGCCGTTTTCAGGGGTATGACGTTGACCGCGGAGCCATCATCTACCAAGGTCATTGGCACATTCTTCCTTAAGCAAATGACGGTGATGTAAAGAGCCAAGTTGTGACTAGCGCCAAAGGGTGGCAAATCTTTGTCTGAGAAAGTAATAGGATTACTTAGCTTCGGTGATTCTTGGAAGACCAAGTTGACTACATCGTCGGGTGGAGAGTTATGCGCTATATTTAGTTTGGCCAACGCTTCCAGTAAAGCTTGGCGATGTGGGAACGAGCTTGCTACTAATTGACACACTGAAAGATCAAGCTTTGTCTTCTGTAATTGCTTGAGCAAATGATCAGTGGAGTCATCTTCGTTATCATTTGGTGTGACAACGTTGGTTGGAGCATTTTGAGTAGTACTTTGATATGGACGCCCCGAACGAGTTAGGTGGTCCACATCTTGGTCTTCACCATTTTGGACTATTTCCTTGACTAGGGAGTGTTCAATGAGATACTCGTCCTCATCATCATCGGCCCATACTCCATTGATTGTAGCTAGTTCCCTCATTCTCATGATCTCGTCCTCTAATTGTGTGATTTGGTCGACTAGTTTATCAACCACGACAACTATTTCTTGCATGGTAGCATTTTGAGAGAAGATTAATGGCGCATGTTCTTTGGGTGTCGCATTGGGGTCATGTAAAGTTGTCACCACATTTTCTAATTCCCAAACTTGCCTATCCACACTTCTTGCCCATGTAATGAAGTCGGTGATGGTAGGGGAAATGGTAGAGTAGAACCCTTCATTCTCGATCGTGTGGATCTTGTCTTTGACTGGAGAAATGAGGTGTGAATAATCTAAGGTAGATTCTTCACTTGTGATCACTAGAATTCCAAGAGGATTCTGAGTGTTGTTGGGCTTACCTCCTGGCGGTATTGGTAGTCGACCATCCTCTATCATGTCTTGAAGCACATTTTTCAATTTGTAGCATTTTTCTGTGTCGTGTCCTTTACCCCTATGATATTCACAGTATGAGTTCTCAAGTAGACGGTTTCGCAAAATTTTTCTAACATGCAACTACATGCCATGATGGAACTTACATATATACATCCTAATGCATATGATTCTACCAACTAATATGCCATATAATATAAATGCAAGTCCTAAATTCACATTGTTTATACCGCATCAATCAAAATAAAGCCACATAGTCATTAACATAAAGAGGAAAACGGAGATTGGAAAGATCATACCATGCGGTCTTCAATATCCTCATGTCTCGGATGTGGCGTAGTCGATCAATGTGAACAAGGATAGAACAAACATAATACATATAAGTCTACACTACAAAGGAAATGAACTTGTTTTTGGATTTTCTAATTTTTCAAATTTTTTGATTTTTGAATAAAAGTTAAGTTAGAATTTCCCATCCCCACACTAATATGGGCATTGTCCTCAGTGGCCAATATGATAGGAAATTATGCAAGTATGATGCATGAATTCTATACTAAATGCAAGCTATACTAATCTATACTACATGATGCATGGGTTTTTGTTTATGACGGAGAGCGTAATTTAGATTACCTCCCGTTGCGTATGCATGTACTTCCCCAAACCGAGATAAACATTATTTCTAATGTCTTGAATTATGGGGTAGTTCATGCACACAAGATGCAATGCATGAAACTAAATGTTGTCATTTTGGATTTTTCAAATGGGAACAATAAAATAACACTTCAATGTGGCCGAGGTGTTAGTCCTCTATGTTGCTAGGACTCTCCAAACTATGATCAAGATAAAAATAAATAAAACAAAGAAAGAAGTAGACAAACCTCAAGAGGGTAGGAGCCTCCAAAGTTTTCTTGTCCTCCACCATATCATCATTGTCATCATTTTCCTCCATATAAGCGGACTCATCTCCACTTCCCTCTTCACTTCCTTGCTCACTTCCTTCATCATCTTCATTATCCTCTTCTTCTTCATCTACCTCTTCATCAACACTCTCATCATCATCAACCTCATAATCGACCGGTCTTTCAACCCTAGATGTGCTTGGAAAGAAGACTTCCTTATCCGCCCAACTAGGCAAAGGACATGAAGGATCAAGTAGTCCTTGCCTAGCTAAATGAAGGAGGGGTGGATATTGGGCCAAGTATGCATCTACTCGATCATTGTAAGCTTGTTTATGCATCTCTTGCATAAGTAGAGTCATGTAGTCATTGCCCACTTCAACATCTTCGGGTTTGAACTCTTGATATTTGAATGGATAGGGTGGTGTGACAATGGAGGAGGAAGACTCTTCAATCTCACCCCTTTGTTGACGGATGATGTATTCGGCGCCCTTAGAGAGTGGAAGTAGGTAGTTTTTTCGATGAGCACTCAAGCGGCATATCTTGGAAGGCAAAGTGAAAGATCTAGCATCATTGGTTAGCCACCCATAGTTGGTGTCAAGAGAGGTATGCTTGACCCACTTGTACTTGTGAATCATGGCGTCCATGTCAATGAGATGACCCCCTTTGATCGCCACATAGGTGTTATCCTTGTTTAAATTTGCGTCAAAGTGCTTGGCCAAGAGAGTAACTAGACCTCCATTTACGATAAAAGCGGTGCCTTCCTTACCACAATAAACATTGAGCCATCTTTCCACCAAAAGCCTTAGAGCATTGTAAGGCTTAGTGAATTCCCTTCCAACATTTAAGGCCGACTCAAGTAGAACACAATCGAGTTTGGTAAAATGATTAGTGTCTTTTCTTGCAATTATAGTATTCCCGATGACCTTGTGCCACACTCTAATGCCCGGATGGTGGACTAATAGAGCGCGACAAGCATGAAAGCTCACAAATTTCTTCCCGGAAATTGCCTCCCAAAGAGGAGTGGGGTCATACTTTTCGGGCATCTTATGATAATATGGTGTATCACTAAGGCGTAATGCTTTACTCAAAACATCAAAGGTGATGCGCCTATTCACATTGGCAAGGCGAAACTCGATGTATGTTCTAGTATCTACCTTAGTCACTTTCAATGAACTTAATAATTCCAAGGTAAGGGAGGGGTATGTCAATTCTCTTGTAGTAAACAATTTTCCCAACCCCATGGCTTCGAACAAGGCTTTTGTTTATTCAAGGACACCCAATTTGTTCAAGGCATCTTCACATATGAATTTGGTGGGCAAAATGGCTTTCTTAGCATACTTGGCAAAAGTATCCTTATGGGAGTTAGAAATGAAAATTACCTCCGGATAGTTTGATAATTGAGCAATTTCTGGAGTTGTTGATGTTGTTGCTTCCAAGGAAGGATCTTGTTGTTGTTGAACTTCCAAGTTTGCACTAGCAACCACCATAGCCATTGAAGCTTTCTTTGCTTGAAGGCATTGTTGCCTTTTTGAGAGTGCCTTTGCCTTGAGTGGCTTTGTTGCTCCTTTTATTCTTGCCATTGATGATTATACCAAGAAAAGTTTGAAAATCTTCAATTTCCAATTATACCCAAATCGATTTTAAGATGAAAGGATTTGCCCTTGTATTTCAAAAATCGACTCAAAGGTTGAAGATTTTGGTGCTTGGATTGATTATTATTGTAAAAGGAGTGATTAATTGTTGTTGTAAGGAAGTTTAGATTTGATTTTGTTGAATTTGGTTGAGGAAATCTTGTTTTTGGTGATGGAGAGGATGAGGGTTTTGGGGTTTATGGGTAGTGTTTGAATGTTTGAATGAATGAATGAATGTGGGAAGGGGTATTTAAAACACCCGAAAATTTCAAAACTGTAGGGGGAAGACGAGCGGATTCCCGTCGGGACGCTCGGATTCTGCTCAATTTGGCTTCGGGAAATCTCGCCTAAAGACGAGCGTCTTTTAGTGAAGACGAGCGGATTCTGCAATTCAGGACGAGCGGATTCCCTTAAAGACGAGCGGATTTACATTATGGCCGAATTTTCTTAATGCACCGGCAAAAGACGAGCGTCTTCTTGCAAAGACAAGCGGATTCCTTCAGACGAGCGTCTTCTCAGCTGGGACGCTCGGATTCTCTAACAGACCAAAATTTTCAATTTTGCAGCTCATTTGGACGGACGGATTCTTCCACAGACGCTCGGATTCCCATAAGACGAGCGGATTACCCATAAGGACACTCGGATTCCACCTGGTCTACCCGGATTCAGTTCCATCCGTGCACTTGCATATCCCGTGTCATTTTCATTCTTCAAATCCCGTGTTCTTCATTGTAGGGGCACTACGAAGGCATGAATAGCCTAGGCAATTGCTATCCCCACACTAAGTTAAAGCACTACACATCAATAAAATCATTAGTCCCTCCCTCACTTCTCTCAAAAATGATAAATATCTTGATCAAGGCATAAAAATCCAAAAATGACAAAAATTGCAATGTAAGAATTAAAATGCAAGTTAGGGAGTTCGAAATATTTACAAATGGTGGTTTGGAGAGGACTCCACCAAACTCTCATCCTTAGAGAGATGTCATGGGGGCATGTCCAAGGTGTTGTTGATGTTACTCAACACCTTGAAGAAGTAGTCAAAAGCTTGTTCATTGTCATGATAAAGATCCTCAATAGATCTTTGCACTTGTTGTCCTTCATGTTGGTCTTGATTGATAGCATTACCAATGTAGGGATTGACAGTCCCTTCAAACTCATCGTCCCAAAGACCGCAAACTTCATCTACTTGGTCACTGAAGATCTCTTGAGTTGATAGAGACAACTCTCCCACTTTCTTGTTTTGGCCAATGAGGCCCTCTTCTTCATTGCTTGACTTTGGTGAGCTTTTCAAGCTCTCTTTGTTACAATTTCCTTGCTCTTTTGATGGAGCATCATCGACTTTCTTCTTCCATTGGAATTCCGACTTCTTCTTATCATCCTTCCGGCGATAATGATCAACCATAAAACATGGTTCATGCAAACGGGGAGCTCTCATGGTCTTGTCAAGATTGAAAGTTATGCTCTCATCTCCCACTTCTAGAGTGAACTCTCCATGCTTCACATCTATTACCACACCCGCGGTGTGCAAGAAAGGTCTTCCTAGAATGATTGGAATTTGGAGTCTTCTTCCATGTCAACAATGACAAAGTCCACCGGGATGAAAAATTTCCCAACTTTTACGGGAACATCTTCCCATATCCCTAATGGTGTCTTCATCGATCTATCGGCCATTTGGAGTGTGATATTGGTACATTTAAGCTCTCCCATCCCTAACCTTTTACTCACCGAGTATGGCATAACACTTACACTAGCCCCTAGATCACATAAGGCTTTGTTGATCGTGGTGTCGCCAATGGTACGCGGTATTGAGAAGCTTCCTGGATCTTTAAGTTTTGGAGGTGAACTCCCTTGAAGTATTGCACTACTGACCTTAGTGAAGGCGATAGTCTCAAGCTTCCGGATCGACTTCTTCTTCATAAGGATGTCTTTCATGTACTTTGCATAGGCCGGCACGTGATTGATTAATTTCGTGAAAGGAATCGAGACTTCCAAATTCTTCACAATCTCCATAAACTTTCCAAGTTGGTCATCAAAACTCTTGTTGATTCTGTTGCATTTGGAGGACCGCTTTTTGAACATCAAAACCTTGGTCATTTTGTTGATTATATGGAGTTTGATTTTGGTAACCTTGGTTTTGGTTGTAAAAGGGTCTTTGATTTTGGTTTCTCATGGGAGGTGGGGTGTATGTTGGTTGAGGGTTTTGAACATTTTGGCTTTTGTATGAGAGATTTGGGTGGAATTTGGTGTTTTCATTGTAATAATTTGAATAAGGAGTACCACTCTTGTATGCTTGAAAAGCATTCACTTGTTCATTTGTTCCCCTACATTCACTTTGGTCATGTCCTAAAGTTCCACAATTCTCACATATCCCACTTGGGATTGATGAAGATGCCATCATGGCATTGACATGGTGCTTTGGTGATTTTGAGGCTTCTTCAAGTCTAGCCATAGCTTTTTCGAACTTCAAATTGATGGTATCAATATGAGCACTAAGTTGAGCACCCAATTGAGTAATAGAGTCCACTTTATGTTTTCCTCCTCTAGTAGCCTTGCGAGGTATACTATATTGTGAATTATGGACCGCCATTTCCTCAATCTTGTTCCAAGTTTGATTGTTGTCAACTTTGGTGAACATACCATTTGATCCCATGTTGAGAATGTTTCTTGAGTCTTCATAAAGACCATTCCAATATTGTTGTACCAAGAACCACTCGCTAAGTCCATGATGAGGACATGAGCGACAAATTCCCTTGAATTGCTCCCAAGCTTCATACAAGGATTCTTCATCTCTTTGCTTAAAGCCCGTAATTTGAGCTCTTAGCATGTTAGTCTTTTCCGGTGGGTAGAACTTTTTGTAGAAAGCTAGAGCCAATTTCTTCCAAGAGTCAATTCCGAGAGTAGCCTTATCAAGGCCCTTCAACCATTGTTTTGCGGTGCCAATTAGAGAAAAAGGAAATAAGACCCATCGAATTTGGTCTTGAGTTACACCGGTTTGAGAAATCGCATCACAATAGTCACAAAAAGTCTCCATGTGAGAGTGAGGGTCTTCACTAGGCATCCCCCCAAATTGGCTTCTTTCGACTAATTGGATAAATGCGGATTTGGCAATGAAATTTCCGGTTAAGTGTTGTGGTGTGGGAGTACCATTGGGTAGGTTCTCCTCGGTTGGTACGGAATGTGATGAAAATTTAGGCATTGTGGGTTGATTTTGTGTTGGATTTTGTGTTGGGTTCTCCTCACCTTCTCTTGCAAAAGGGTTGACGAACTCAATAGCGTTTGGTTGAATATCTACAACCACACCAATACCTGTCAAAGTTCTCTTAGCAAGTCTTCTATTGTTTGTCAAAGTCCTTTCAATTTCGTGATCAAAGGGTAACAAGTTACCTTGTGATCTTCTAGACATGAAAAATATCAAACAACTCGAAAATAATTAGAACAAACCTTGAGGAGCTTTACTTCCCCAAGGCAAAGAAAGACACAACTAATAACAATTTAAGAAAATCTAAATCAAGTTAACACCGTCCCCGGCAACGGCGCCATTTTTTGTCGGACTCACTTGGAAGTTTAGTTTTCAGTACTTGTCGTTAGGAGCACCTAGACCAAAACACAATTTAAAACTCCACAAACAACTCTAAAATTAGCAAAGAGGCAAGTAAAGGTCGGATCCCAAGGGACGGGAATTGAGATGAGATTTTCAATTGCAACTAGTGGTGTCTAGGGGTGTCACAATTTGGGCTTTGAAGTAGAAGATCACTAAACTAAATAGCAATAAAAGTAAACAAGCAAGATGATTAAAAAGGGATGTAAACAATTGATAAAAGGCACTAGGGTGTCATGGGGTCATAGGGGATTCATGGGAATTGATCATACAAACATATTCTCGAATTATAAGCAAGCAATTATTGTTGTGATGTATCGAGTTGGTTTATATCTTACAATCCTAGGAAAGTTTGGGTCCCGGAGACGAATCGATTAGATTGTACAACACCTACAAGTCGACTTAATCTTCCCTACTCAACTATACGCATGGTCTAATGAGACTCGAGTTGGTTTATGTCTTACAAGTCTCATTGAAAAGATAGGTGATGGGTAAAAAATGCAAGGATTCATAGGCTCGCATTTCATCAAACATAACATTTGCATAAGTTGAGATCACAACAAGCAAGCAAATAAACCATGAAAACATATTAATTTAAGCATGAATCATCCCCCATGTTGATTTCCCCCAATTAACCATTAACCCTAGCTAAGGAAACTATTCACTCATTATCATGTTGAACATGCTAGCAAGGTTGTCAATCATACCAACAAAGTAAAACATGATGAATAAATGAAGATAATTAACAATAATTAAAAAGGGTTTAAGAGAATTATACCTACTAATGATTCCAATAATAAAGCAAAGAATAATAGAAGTACTTGATGATTGATTGGGAGGTTGTCAATCTCCCAATAATAACCCAAATAATCTTCAATTACCCAAAATGAAAGATTAACAAAAGAGAGATTAAGGAAATGAGATTTGTATTAAGACTTGATTAAAAGTTGATTACGAGATTAAAGAGAGATTTGATTGATATAAACTACTCTAGGGATTTCTAAGAAGAACCTTATAATCTAATTAGACTAATGGGGTATTTATAGTGGGGATTAGGTACATAAATTAGGGTTTACTAAGGGCTTAAATGACGATTAAGTCCTTGAGGAATCGCCGGTCTCAAGAGAGACTCCGGTCTCCTTTTCGCCGGTCTTTGAAAAAATATGCGCATCCTTCATTGAACAATTAGAAGGCAGATTAGCTGTCACACAATCCGAGCGTCCAGGGCACGGGACGGGCGGATTGTGGGTCTTTTGGACGAGCGGATTCTTGGATTGTGGTGGTTCTGGACGGGCGTCCAGCTGAGGAAGACGCTCGGATTGCTTGTGCTGGACGGGCGGATAGTGGGCAATCCGCTCGGATACTTTGTCAGCTTCTTCCTTTCTCTTCGTAAAATCCTTGAGGATTTCCTCGGGGATGCAAGGATCTTTTCTCATCATTGCCCATCTATTATAGTATGTACAAAGGCCTTGTAGTCTTGTCTTCTCTTTGATGCTTGGTCATTGAATTCATCAATTTAGCTCCATTTTGCCATGAAAACGCAAGGTTTGCACTTCTTTCCTACCAAGGGATCAAAACCTCAAAGAATATGCAAAACAAAGGACTAAAGACAATAAATGACCCAAATATGCACTAAAAATCATGGGAACAAGGCTAATTCGGGGGATAAATATGCTCAAATTATAGTCACATCATGGTCACAAACAAATTCACCTATTTGTTAGTTCTTGAGCTTTCCTTAAAATGGATGAACAAAAAGGTCCAAAATAGAACCTCTCCCGAAAGTATATACCCAAGGAAACTTCTTAATAACTAATATTATTATGATCTAGTAATAATATAAGTCTTACTTAAATTTGACACAAAATAATATTTTGTACTCTTGTAATTTTTCGGCCAAGAGAGAGGGATTTTGTGAGGTTTTTATTTCTCTAAAATTTCTTCACAAGATAGAGAATTCATTTTCTTACACTAGAAAAATGTTAGATGAAGTAGTGAATGAAAATTAGAGGAAACCATTTTTGTTTTTCTCTACATAGAAAACCGGTGGGAGGGGTCTTATTGGAGAGCCAATGCATGGTCTTGTTCTTCTCAAGATAAGACTAGGCATGCAATGCTAGACATTAGGCTTTAATCATCATGTTTCCAATTAAAAATAAAAAACACAATATAAACCTTAATCCCTCCAATATTTCGGTACACTTGAGATAAAATGGGTAGTCCATTTTATTTTGTCATTTGTCAATTGTGACATATGTGACATGTTACTTCACATGTGAAATTGTGATGTATTTTTAACATATTTAAAAACAACATACTCATAAAATATGTCATATACAAAGTCGACTAGTAATTCGTAATTACTTGTACCAAAACGGTTTATCAAATTATAAATTACAACATCTTGTATTTATAAATTATTCATTCAATTTCAATTATTTCGTAAACAATAATTTTATCAAAGTAATAAAACAATTCGATTACTTAGACCGTATCTCATTTAATCAAATTACAATAAGACACGTTAACTTTACTCACAAAATTATCTGTCAATTTTAAGCAATTTAATTAACTCATATCGGCATACGATTAATTAAATAATCAATTAAGAGTATTTCCCTATAGGTATGACCTAAGGGGATCAACTGATCACCACCGTCGCACGACAGTAATGTCAAACTCTAGTCAGCCAATCATTACCGATATGTGTGGACCAGTTGACTGTAAAATATTACATCCCACATGTATTCTTAAAATGAGATTTAAACATGTGATCATCATGATCGACAGTTGTGATCGCATTATTTTCGGAGGACACATATTCCAACAGAACCCACCAACAAAGAAGTAACCGTATGTCAGTCAAGACCATTGGGATAGCTATATCGCTTATAGGTAGTCTGATAAATTTAAGGTAACTTAATAATAATAAGTAAAGAAGTATACTTAGTTTAAGGTTTGGTCATGCTTACGTTTCTTGATACAATTTATTTCATGAAGGCTATGAGTGAGAGGAACAAGGCGAACATGTTAAAAAAAGACCGTCTTTTACGGCTCCCGAGGTGGTTATTTATTGATTAAGAAGAAACTTGTAAGTACTACATAATTCTTATAGTATTAGACTATTAGGTGTTTTAGTCGGATGTTATATATGTTCATCGTAATCATACATATTTTGAGAGGATATCAATGTGATGAATGAATTGTTGGCAAAGCTTGGAAAATTCAGTCGTCACGACGCTTGGGTGGAAGGTCACACTCCTAAGAATGGAAAGACGGAAACTGAATATGATAAGGACATCAAAGAGAAAATTGTAAGTTTGAATAAATATGTCACTCCTACCATCGGTAGTCGGAGTTATATAATTGTGTGTTGCTTAATGGTTTAATGTGTATGTAGAGGATCTGTGAGAAGGAGGTAGAGGAAGGAAAATGGAAGCCTGAAGGACGTGATGACATTCTTGCTAGGGCAATCGGCAAAGCAGAGCATCCAGGTCGTGTGAGAGGGGTATCGACGCATGTTGGTATCAGTAAGTATTTTGGGAAAACTACTCGAAGTGGTGATGATTCCAAGAAGGTAATCTATAAATACTGTATTTGAACCAACGTAATTTATAACTATATATGCTGACATTAATCCTACTACACAGCTACATAAAATAGCCAGGTTGATGATGAGAATGTTGGAAACTGGGGAAAAGCCATCAGAAAAAGAGTTGGATATGGTTCAAGAGGTCATAAAGGAAGCGGATGAGGAGGAGAAGGAGGAGCAGGAGGAGGAGGGGGAGGAGGAGGAGGAGGAGGAGAAGGAGGAGGATGAGGAGGAGGAAAAAGAGGTAATAATATTTATGTCTTATATATATACAATGTGATATGATTTGGAAAATCAGTACGTGTTATATGGACAAGTGTTAATGTACTGAAGGAAGCTGATGAGGACATGGCAAGGGAGAAGGAAATGGCAAAGGAGACTCGGGTGGGAGCCGAGGATCGATATCAGGCAGTTGAAGAGGAAGAGGAAGCCAGTAAGGCCATGACACAGGAAGAGATTAAGGTAGTTGATGATCAGACATTCTTCTCTACACCGAAAAAGGTAATAACTGCTAGTTTATAATTATTCATCTCAGTACACGTTTTTTACTTATGAAATTTATTAAAGGCAGTGAATGTATGTGTACTAATTGATTACAGCTGTCGTGAAGGGCGATTGCAAGGTGCCTTGTCGTTTTTTCTATTTACAGAGGAAACAGAAAGTTGTTGTTGCCAGGGGATACGTGTTCGCTTACGACCGACTTCAACAAGTTAAGGTTCATGGTATAGCTCTTCGTCACAATTGCAGTAAAGTGGAAGTGTCCCAATTATATAAAGACGAGTATGGGGAAGTACAAGTACCATTTCCTACTGAGGAGGTCACGTATTTGAAAGAAGCTCTGAGCTCTTATGTGCAATGCCCTAACAACCTCATCAATGTTGTCATCCCCGAGGTACCTATACGCAGAAGTTAATTATTACTTGTTCTTTAAATATATTAGGGTACGAATATTAACACATCGTAAGTACTTTAATCTTTACATTTGCAGAAGTTAAGCAAAGCCATGGCGTGACTAAAGCAATTACTACTACGTCAACGGAAGTTGTTGCAGTCAAGCCTGCTTATGATTCTTATTATGAATCGTGTGACTATAAAAAAAAATGAAAACTGCTTCGCTGATGGCTTTGCACAACCTGGCTGTAAAGAAGTCACCTAGAGGGGATGTAGTCATGATTAACATTGAACAGGAAATTATGGGCACAACTGATGTAGCCGTACTGGACCCGAAGCAACTGATGGAATTCGTCGATCTTGACAATTTAGATGTTGTTCACATTTTGATTCGGATGAAGTAAGTTTTATTAATAAAACTATTTAGTCATTTTCATTTACGAATAATGATGTTTGTTTAAATTATCAATTACAATAACATTCTTTGTTCCATGTGGCGTAATAGGTACCTGAATAATCAAATCGCTGAGAATATGGTCTCATTTCACGCCTATGGATTCTTGAGTCCTAAGGCGTTCTCTGTGCACAGAATTTCATACGAAGAACAAATCAATAGTATCGCTCGTCGGTTGATGTCGTCCAAAAAACTATGGCTTGCCCCCCTACAATGAGAATATGTATGTATAGTACGTGATTATTGTAATGAATCACGGTTCTATAAATTTATTATTAACGTGCTTAAATGCGTGAAATGAACTAACAGTTCAATGTCCTAAATTGAATAGGAAGCATTGGGTGCTACTGGCAATCCAAGTGGAAACAAAAACGATTATCTTTGGATTTACTCTCGCGAAGGCAAACCCTCTGACAGTTGTGTAAGGATGATAACTGAGTAAGTTTACAACCTTCAATAATGTCATTTGTTATTGTATGACTTAAGACATATATATGCAAATAATAATGGCATGTGTGTATATTTATGATTTAGTGTTTTTGAAGCAAAAAAAAGATTATGTCCACTTGGGAAATATGAAAGCGACGTTGTTCCCAATTTTATCACGCCATTAGTAAGTGTATTCTTAATAATTACTCGTATCATTTAATTAATGTTTATGCGAGAGGTTGATTATCTAATTCAGCTGATTTGTGTCTGATTTATATAATAGTCTCCTAAAGCACCAGACGACAAACAATGCGGTTTTTACGTTTGCCAGTCCATGTGGGAGGTTATCCACAGAAAACTATCTACCATTCCGATACGGGTTAGTGTGATTTAAAAACTATTTTAGACGTAAATTGAGTTCAATTATGTATACTTCCACCATGTATTACATCTATTTTGATTATGTATATTTTGAATTGTAGTTTCCACAAATACTCAACAAAGCCCCGGAATATTCGCCAGAGGACATCAACCAGATGAGAAATATGTGGGCCAGTTATGTTGTTTCATTAGCGAGGTCTCAATAGTTTTCTCATGTTTTATGTACGTGTGTGTATATATAGATCCATTGTGTATTGATTTCTTTTGTTTTCTCAATAGCAGTTGTGTTTTGGCTGTTGATCATCCTGTTTGTACTGTTTTTAAACTGGGTTTAATTGATTGCGGGGTGTAATATTTTGATACAGGATTGAATTTTTGCACTTTGCACACAATTCTTTGGAATGCTATTTTTCAAAGAAGAAATTTGAAAAAATAGCATTTCAGCAGCTGCTACAAACGCTGGTGAAAAAATAGCATTTCAGCAGCTGCTAGAACAGGCTAAAATCATTTTTTTAAAAAAAAAAATTTAAAAACGATAACGGTTAAAAACAACCCGTTGCAAACGATTATTTGACAACGGTTTTATTTAGATAAATAACCGTTATTTCCCTCCCATTCAAACGGCCAAAAATATAAGATAACGAACGATAACCGTTGTCGAGTTCAAAAATTTTACAACGGTTTATTTAAGCAGAACCGTTGACAAAATTTCATCAATATAAATAGATAACGGTTACATACCGTTGTCAAAAGATGAATATTACAACGGTTTTGCACGCAATAAATCCGTTGTTAAATTTTGACATTCAATTAAATAAGATAACGAAATGAAACCGTTATTATATATAATATTTAACAACGGTTTTGGAACGATAAGACGTTGTCAATAGTAAACTACGACAACGGATTTGATACCGTTCTTAAGATTTAACAACGTTCTTGATGTTATATAATGGTCGCTTGTTATTTGTACAACCGTTGTATATATTTAACAACCGTCGTTGCAATAATAGTTACGTGTTTCTATTTAAAAACGGTAATTTGCATTATTTGACCGTTATTGGATGTCTTATTTGGCGTAGTACTTGTTTGGTTGAATTGCCCAAGATTTTCATGTCTTGTTGGTATTGATTTGACATATTTTCCAACATCTTGACCAAATTGTTATATTAAGCATCTTCATGGAACCTCCTTGTGGTTGTGATTGAGGATCTTGAAAGGGTTGGTTGGTTATAGTAAGAGGAAAGCCATAGTCATTTGGGTTTTGAAAATTTGAACCTTGGCCTTGGTTGAACCATTGGATGCCTTGATAGTTTTGATTGAAATTTTGATCTTGGTACCCTTGATTGTTGTACTCTTGGTTGAATCCTTGATTCCCATTGTTGAACCCTTGATTTTCTTGATTGTACCCTTGCTCTTGATTCCCTTGGTTGTACCCATGGTTGAAACCTAGATAGTTGTTATGGGCAAAATTCACATTTTCATATCGGTACACGTGGCAAACAACAAGTAGACAATCAAGGCTTGAGAGGATCAATATCGTGAATAAATATGAGTCATGTGATGGTTCAAGGGAAAAGCATACATGTGATATTAAAACAAACACAGTCAAAGAAGTTAAGGGTCAACGCAACTACTTCCTATTTTTGGGTGACTGGACCTAGAAGTCAGGAAACAGATTCTGGAGGAGCCTCATTCTGGAGGAGCCTGAGGAAGCGAAACCCTAGAGGAAGCAACAATATTAGAGGAATAAATATTAGCAATAAATTGAGGAATTAATGGTGGACTTGGACAAATAACGGCTATCATTGATTAGGGCATTTAGTTGAGCATTTAGTGCATTAAGTGGAGGAATTAAATGAGTAATAGGAGTCAACCAAAAAACCCCTATTTGAGTGTAACAACTACTGAAAAATAGGGGAGGTTGGAGTAAATTAGAGGGAGTTACAAGAGCAATAATGGGCTGCAAGATAAGAGAGCATCTAGGGTTTATACACTATAAAAAGAGCAATAACCACAAGGGAAAGGGGGCATCACGACGTACAGCAGAACACATATCCACACCTCACACCTTTACATCGTCATGTCACACTAGATAATCTCTATCACTCTCATTGATCAATATCTATGCAACAACGACATTCTTGAATCCAGAAAGTACACTAAGGCTCCAGCAGGAGTTCCAGCAGAAGCTCCAGCGGAGGCTCCAGTGGAAATTCCGGCAAAGGATCCAGGATAAAACATTCTTAAGAGCTTTATTTCCTAGCCTTTGTCTTGTAGTTCTACCGGAATATCTCCTAAAGAATTATAGTGCATACTTGGCGGGATTCCGACTCCCTCCGCGGTTATTCCCACATTGGGTTTTCCGCGTCACCAATCTCTTATGTCATTATTCCTTTACTTCGTTTTCATCTTTATTTTCGCTTAGTTTTCATTCATATTTCACCATAAGATCACCGATAAATTAACCCGAGTTTCGAGGCTAAATAGAGTAGATCGCTTTGACCCACCACAAAACGATTTAATAATATTTGGTCAATTTTTGGCTAAAACAATAGTTTTGATTGAAATTTTGATTTCGGTACACTTGATAGTTTTACCCTTGGTTGAAACCTTGGAGATTCATGCTTTGACTTTGTGGTGGTGTATTTGTATGAAATTTGGTGTTGTGAAAAGGATTTTCTAATGAAGTATCAATTGTTTCGTTTGTTTGTTCTTGAGTTGTGGTTTCAAGGTGTGATTGGGTGGATGTGCTACCTTGGTTTAAAGTTGTCAAGTTGGAATTTATAACCCTTGCTAAAGTCCTTGTTCTCAAAGCTCTATAAAGCCTGATAAGTGCATAATTTACCTTATATTTTATATAGTTATTGCCTGTAATATTATACTTGTTTATGGCATTTTTAGTATGTTTTGTATTATATTTCCTTCCTTTGCGGCTTACTACGAGATTGTGTAATTAATTGCAGAGAGATGATTTTTATTCTTAAAGTTTGTCGATAAGATAAGCGGGTCAAGATAAGCAAGCTTTGTATTTAGAATTGCTACTCAAATCTGAGGAAATTACGGAGCTAATGACGTAGTTGCCCATCAAGTCGTTTTACACACAATAGTTGTGCTTGGATACAAAGACAAAGTTGAAGGGAATCATAATTAATCATATGGGTCGTTTCTACTTTCTTCATTTTGGACTCAGACCATGAGGTTTAGGACGCAAGAAACCTTGATATTAAAGGTGGGGTTGATATTATTATTGGGGCATCTATCCCACTTATAATTTGGGAATAACGGAAGATTATATTAGTTTTAGGCTTTACTTTGCCAGTTCTATGGCTTTTCTTTCACGTACGTACGATCGTTCTTGATTCATGTTCTTTCGTTATAATTTAATTCAAGACTAAGTTTTTTTTCCCTTCTCTTTATTTTACTTATATATTTAATTATTATTTGTACTTGTTTATTTCGATTTATGAATAACTAATTTATATTTTAGGGTAAAGGGGATCTAAGTTGTTAGAAAGGGGTTAATTAATGAACTGATTGTTAAATTGCTCTTAATTGTTATTCAATTGTTGTCTTACTTCTAATTGATTAATTACTGATCAGAATTGGTTAATTAGTCTTGCAAACTAGGATTTTCACCGGTCGGGTTAAGGCTAGTATAGGCCCGATAATTGAATGGACTTACTTAATGATATCGACCGCGTGTTAAGTTTAGATTTAAAGGATATAATAGAATCGACCGATCTTGTGGCCTTAAACAATATAATTGCTCAATCAATGAATTAAATCTCACGCCTAGATGACTATCTAGTGAACCCTATCCCCTAGACTTCCTTTTTATTATTAAATTTGTCTTATTCACTTTATTGCAATTAGTTTTAGTAATCAAACAAGCAAATCTTCAAGAAACTGTTACTTTAAGACGGACTTAAATATTAACAAATAGAATAATTACCGCCTCCCTATCTATTCAACCCTTTCTTGCCACTAGCTACCAGTTAGTAGTAATTTAGGATTACTTTGATATAGGTGATACGACTTTAGCCTTATCAAATTTTGCGCCGTTGCCGGGGAGGCAACAATTTTCTATTTCTTTTTACTTAGTTTGTATTTTGTGCAGCAGGAGCTGGATCAGGGGCTCCCAATCCTGACCAAGCCACAGCCCAGGTCCAGGCAACACCCACTGCACCACCAGAGATACCTGCCAAGAGGTTCACAAGATCAAGCTTTCAGCTGCCACCATGGCCAGCAGAAAGGAGCCTCAATTAAAAAGTCCAAGCAAGGTCCCTAAGCATCCACACCAGTCATCCTAAAAATGGAATGTAATCCAGCAGAAAATTCAGCAACAAAGCAAGGCAGTCACATGTTGAAGTTAAATCATAAAGCAACATTTCCTTATTTGGTGAGGCATTTGCGAGGCTCCTTATAAAGGGTACTGCAGCATTTTCCACAAAGCCTGCCACAATACAATAACAAGAAGCCTTGACTTCAGCTAGCCACCAAATGCACAGCACACTGTTGTGGACGCAGGCCCACGGGGGCGAAAAGCGAAGCAAGCTTTTCACTCTCTGGTTTATTTGCATTTGTGGAGTCGCCACCAATTTATTATGGAAAATTGGAAACCGTTCGAATACCTCGTGTCATGTCAAGACATAAAGTAATGACATGAACACTAAGCACTCTCTACCCTTAACATTCTATGTCTAGAATGACTCTCGTGGATGCCAATGAACACGGATGTTCACAGAGATCTGGAGTAAGGGGTGAGGGTACGCATTAGGAAGCTCTTTTGATCGAACACCTAATCCCGCCCGCCTCGATAGCGGCCTCTACTAATGATTAGGGAAATTATTTATACTTGATGTGTTGTCGGTTATATGCATGCAATGCAACATCCAACGTTTTAATCCTAGCATGTGAGAATTAATACTAAGTCGGTTAACACGTAAATTAGCATACAATGATGTCGAGGTAGGAATTTAGGTTGATTACATATGAAGGCATACAAACGATACAATAGAAAAAATACAATAAAAATACGATAAAGGAAAATTACAATAATTACATCGGATTTAATGATTCATGTCGAAAATACATTTAAAATGGATGTTTTAGAAAAGAAAGAATAAACGAATTAACGAATAGAAATTAGGGGTGATAATACGAATAATAGTTAATTAGTACGTAAACTAATAACTAGGTCAAAGCAGAAATGGGAGTTCAGGGACAGAAATCAACCGGGAACAGGCGCAGCAGAGCTGCGTCCCTTGGAAGAGGCGCAGCAGTCGCTGCGTCTGTTCCTGGGTTGAGTTCTGGCTGTGAAGCCGGAACCGCAACTCGTTAATGTTAATTGTTGAATTTAATGATTGATTATGAATAATTGACTCGGATGAAAGTGATTAACATGTTATTTACATGTGAATGAGGTCATAAAAACGATAAAACATGAATGAAACTAATTAGAGCGAATATTTACAAGATTTATAAGATTATTATACAAATTAACAAATTAAACAAATTAATTATATTAAACAGATTATTAATGACGAATTAATGATGGTGACGGATGAATAACAGATACAAATTTATCAAAGATGAATTCCAGATATTCAATATGGGTAAATCGAATATCTAAAACCCGAATTGATTTTAATGACGAAAACCCGCAAATATGGATTATAAGGGATTTAAATCGGGAATTTTAATGATGAATTAATTATTAAGGAATTATGAATTACAGGTTAAAATTATCATGCTTAAATTGTCGTGTTAATGAAACAATGAACAATTGAAAACAAAGTGAAAAACAAAAGGACGAACAAAAGACGAAGGAAGAAGAAAGGAAGCAGGAACTGCGGCCGCCTCACGAAGAAGCGCAGCAGGTACTGCGTCCCTTCGAAGAGGCGCAGAAGTTGCTGCGTCCTTTCTCGACGATTGTCTTCTGATAATCCGTAAAAAGGGTTTAAAACAAGGGTTTATAAATCGGTTTTAAGCATATTTTCGACATAAATCTTACAATAATGATTACAAAAATAAAGAACAATAAACAAAAGAGAAGGATTTACACCCTCAGACTTAAATGTTTGACGAAACGAGATGAACTAAGTTAACGTTTACTGATGCTCGACTCGAATATACGACGAAAGTGCCCTCTAGGAGGAAAACGGATAAGATTGATTAATGTTGATTAATGTGGAGTTGGTCAAATTGGTCGGTCATGCAAAACGAGGCTGGTACTCAGAAATATCCGAGCTTACGTGTTCGAAAGTTCAAGCACGTAGACGCCAAAAAGTAAGAACGTGGTCTAGAATGCAAAGGGAGAAGAGAAGGGCGGACACTCGCGTGAGAAATATGTGAGACCGAAGGTCTCTATTTATACTAATCACACGGAGGAAATAGGGTTTTCGGAGAAACTTTGGAAGTGAATCTCGAAAATATACGGAAAATACGCAGAAAAGGACTGAGGAAGAGGCGCACCAGGCACTGCTTCCCTTGGAAGAGGCGCAGGACCTGCTGCGTCCTTTCCTCGGTGGTTTCCTCCTGCGGAAGAAAGATTTTCGCGTTTCTATTATGGAATAACGGATTAATCTCATTTCCTTAATATTTTGTGTGAATATTACGGGAGATATTTTACCAAACATTAAAAGATTGGAAAATATGGAATAGAAATATCCGGAACATTCCAGAACATTCTTACTCTGTTTTAGAAAATGAAGACGGTTTTTTGACCCGGACTCCAAATGTACTCTAATTACTGTAAAAACGACTGTATCGGCACGTAGATGCCAATTAAGAGGTAGACACAAGTGTTTGAGCGACCACTTAATGATAAACTTACGAACTGTCACAAATCGTTTCGTATACCAAACATGCGGCCCAATCATCACCGGATGGTTTGCGGGAGGTGCAGAAATGAGGTATCTACAGAGCCCCAACTTTGACTAAGGCTTGGACAAGGCAAATGTCAAAGTATAGCCATCAGTTCAATCGAAGATTACAACCTGACGACTATGGCGACGCAAGGCAGCTCAACTTTCTGAGCCAAGGGCCTGTCGTCGGGAACATTTTAGAGTCTGTCGACTATCGGGGAGGGTCGTTTAAAGTCCATTAGACTACGTGAGGAGGCTCGCCAGCCATAAGAAGAGACCATACCTGAAATTCCTTGAAACTCCAGGGGAAATAAAACGCGATATTGGGAGGAGGCAGCAGGACATAGTCAGGAACTGCTGGTAGAAATCTGCTTAGGTCGGCTTCAAACAAACTTCGGAAGAGCTTGGGGTCGATGTTGATCTTCATGTCTTGAGAGGGAATGTCTATCCGCGTACTCTCGGTGGGGGAATATAATCGGGAACTGATCTTCATGTCTCGAGAGGGAATGTCTATCCGTGTACTCTCGCTGGTGGAACATAATAAAGGCGTGTCGAAACACCTGTCAAAGAAGAACCGCTCGTTGTGACAAGCAAGGGCTTGGCAAAAAAAAAAACATGGCAACAGTTTGCTGTTGGCTTGGAAATACGGGTCCGGGTGAAGAATAAATGTCAAACGGACCAAATACGCGATATGACATCGAAGAAGAGGCGCACCAAAGATGGGCCCACAAAATAACGAACTTATAACGAATCTTCGAAAATTCATATGGAGGAAAACTGAGGAAGAGGAGCAGCAAGAGCTGCGTCCCTTGGAATAGATGCAGCACCTGCTGCGTCTTTTTCTGAGTGCGACATTTCTGGGTAAAAACCTGATAAAACAGGGGTTTATGTTTCATAATTTCGAAACATAATTCTCTAATTTCTCTCTCAAATTCAAACCAACTTTCGTCAAAATTTGATCAAAAACCCGCATTTTCCATGACTAATCGAGGTATGTGTATTAATCTTGCATTAATCTTCTGTATTTGATTGAATTAGACCGACAAAATCAGGGTTTCAACCCTAATATTGTCGAAAATTTGGGGCTTTTACCCCAAATGATTTTGCCTTGGAAAATTGACCTTGTAAATGGCTAATTGGTAGTATAGGGATCATAACCATGTATTTGTTTCGAATTTTCATTGAGTTTTGAGCATTTGGGTGAAATTGAGACGGTTTCACAACTAAACCGTAAATCGATTCGAAAATAGCATTAGAATTGCCCATTTGTGACAAAACTTGACATTTGGAATCCTTGCATGATGGGTAAACTTCCTATCATCTCGGAATTTTGATTTGTGATGGCTTTTTCAGGACACTTTTCTAGGGCATAATCGTCGTTATAACAAAATGCTGTTGAAATTCTGACTCGAACCCATGACTAAGCTTCAACTTAGGCTTTACATGACCCAAATTACCACATGAGAGGACTGGTTTGTGGAAAAAATTGCCAAGGATGGCGAGAAAAGAGCGATTTCGGAGCTCTGAAAACTCGAAAATCCCCTAATTAAGGCTTGTCGTCACTTGACGCGGCCTAAATTCACTTTCATTTTGCAAGTGATGAGGCTTCTACATCAGGGAGAGGTCCCATGGATGTGGACACTGCCATTGACCCTTCTCGTTTGCTTGAGGAGGCGTTAGAGCAGTTTTACTGCCGCGGTGAGGGTTGCTGAGGACGTGGTCCTTGAGGAGGAAGTTGTTGAGGAGGAGAAGGCCTCGAGACGGGCCAACGTTGGTCGGGGTGGTCGCCAGCTGAGGGGAGCACCCGCGTGGGCTGAGACTTGGGACAATAGGCACCTTCTTTGGGTTGCAGAGGGTCACCTGTCCTACAGGACGGTGAAGAGCATGGTAAATCGAATTCATCACTCTTCATTCATCTTCTTTCATTTCTATTTGTTATTCCTTTTCTTCATCATTCGAGCTAAAGATAGCTTTTGTTTCGAATCCAAATAAGAGGCCGGGAACATCAGATCGTTCTCGGGCTACACGACGGCGATGGGGTGCTACGAGAGGCTGTCAGCGGAGGAGCGAGCCATCATCGAGCGGGGAGCGTTCGGTGCTTTGGTGCAGGCTTGGAGGGATATCACGAGGAGGAAGCTTCAGGCTAACCTCAGTCTCGTCCGATCTTTCTTGGACCGGTTTTGGGACACGACCTCCACATTTCACATGCCTTTTGGTGAGGTGGATGTCACGTTGGAGGATTACGGCATGATTTCTGGTTTGCCGTGTGGGATTAAGGTGGTGGAGTGGCCGGAGACAGCCATGAGGATAGACTCGGCTGAGGCTAGGAGACTGATCGGCTGGAACCTGATGCCGAAGGCTGCTGCGGTGCCTGGATTGGTGCCTAGTTCTTACGTCAGGGACTATTTTGCGGGAAAGACTGATGCGTGTATTTTATATAAGGTTTTTACCTCATTTTTACACGTATTTCTGTATTACTTACGTGGCATCTAGCTACAAATACCCCCGAATATTCTACTTTGGTTCGTTTTATGTAAATTGCAGGAATAA